>NC_139501.1:5770736-6123339 GCF_008360975.1 Lichenostomus cassidix
GCAGCACCCGAGGCCAGCGGGGACAGCGGTGTCAATGGGCTCAGTGACAAGGAGGAGCCACCGAGGGAAGAGGGCCCTGCTGCCCCAGGCGGGCAGGAGGAGGGTGGGGAGCGTGCTGCCCTCGGCCCGCTGGCCCTGCGCATCCCCGAGATGAAGGACACATCCATGGAGAGCGTGGGGCAGCCCCTGAGCAAGGTCATGGACAGACTCAACGGGCAGCTGGACCCTGGGGGCTGGAATGCTGCCCTGGAGCCCCCCGGGCAGCCCTTTCGGACTGGCACGCCAGGGGAGACCCCGGATGGATCGTCCTCTGGCGACCTTAGCGAGGGGATTTCAGCCCCCATGGACTTCTACCGATTTACCGTTGAGAGTCCAAACGCTGCTGCACCAGGTGGTGGCCACCATGACCCTCCAGGGCCTGGCCAACCGCCACATGTTTCTGGTAGCCCTGAGGCTCCTGAAGAAGAAGAAGAAAGCAGAGGGGGAGAAGCAGTTGGGGCAGTAGAGGAGTCTGAAAGGGCGAGTGATGAACCTCAAACTGGCCAGACAGAAACTACCAACCCCCAGGCTCTCAGTGAGCCCAAGAAGGAGCAGCCCAGCCCTTCCCCAAGCAGTGCCGAGGACTCTGGGGTGGAGGAAGGGCAGGGCAGCCCCTCAGAGCTGACCCATCCCTCCGAATTCAGGTGAGGATGGGGTTGCTCAGCAGGAGGAGCATCTTCCAAATAATCTTGAGCTCAAGTTGGCACTTTTCTCCTTTGTCCTCTATTTGGGGGGCAAAGCCCATCCTTCTTCAGGATGAAGAGGAGGCACAAAGGGTCAGGAAGAGAAGGTCTTGGGGAGCTAACAAGTGCCCAAATCATGGACATGTTCAATAAGGAAGGGGACTGCCCTTCCTGGATGTCGCTGTTGAGCAGCTAGCAGAGTAATGAAAGCACCAGTTCTCAGTGGCAAGAAGGAATGACCTTTATTGTTTTGATTTCATCACATATATAGAGTTCTCAAAAGTCACCCAGATTGGTCAGTCAGAAGCCTTCCCCCAGGCCTGACTGGCCAGGCCTGCACTGTCCAAGTTCTGGGACACTGTTCCAACAACATCCAAACTTTATCTTTATTTATAAAACACAAGAAAATTTCTCATGGGAAAAATCTGTGCTAGCCACACCTGGACTCACCCAGCCTCATACCTGTGTCCATCCTCTGTTGTCTCTCTCCACAGGGTGGATAACAACCATCTCCTCCTGCTGATGATCCACGTCTTTCGGGAGAACGAGGAGCAGTTGTTCAGGGTAAGTGGTCTCCATCAGTTGAAGTACCAGATCTGTGCCTGCATCAGCCCAGGACTGAGAGCTCTTTTCTTTCCATGCAGATGATCCGAATGAGTACTGGGCACATGGAAGGGAACCTGCAGCTGATCTATGTCCTGCTGACGGATTGCTATGTGTACCTGATACGGAAAGGTATCTCAATATCCTGACAGCCTCTGGGCTCAGCGGCAGGGAGGGAGGCTCCATCCATGGCTTGTCCATGGATTAGGCCACCATAGCTCACTGCCTTCACTGCCAGTTCCCTTGTGTTCCCTGGTCACATTAGGGAGCTCAGATTGACCTGTCCCCCTTGGAGCCATGGGACATGTGTCCCTTGGCTCCATGCTGCCTGGGACACGGCTCGGTTTGCAGGTCCATTGCTGCTGCTGCTGCAAAGGGGGTCCTGTGCCCCCCTTCACGTGGCTCTCTGTGTCTGTGCCAGGGGCAGCGGAGAAACCATACATGGTGGAGGAGGCTGTGTCCTACAATGAGCTGGATTACATCTCGGTGAGCCTGGCTGGGGTGGGTGGCCAGGGGGAGCTGGAGGCGAGTGTGGGGGTCAGTTCTCTTCTGACCAAGGGGTGAAGGTGCCAGGAACATCACAGTGGGGTGTGTTTGTGTCCACGGGGAGTGTTCTGGGCAGGGAATCTTTGAGACTGGGAGAGTTGGAAGTGATTCCTCCTCCAGTGCCACCTCTGTGGGTGCCCACCTTGCTCACATCTTTGCTTGGGCAGCAGAGTGACCGCTGACCCTCTCCCCGGTGCCAGAAGCCATGGTCTGCCCTGGTCTGTTGCCCCTCATCCTGTGCCTGGCTTCCCTAACCATTCCTGTGTGGCACAGGTTGGGCTGGATCAGCAGACAGTGACCCTGGTGTGCACCAACCGGAGGAAGCAGTTCCTGCTCGACACTGCCGACATGGCTCTCACTGAGTGAGTGGGGAGCTGGAGCATGGAGCTCTGGAATTCTTGGGTTTGGGGAATACAGGAGACTCCAAAGACAGCCCTTCATGACAGTCCTGCCACCAGTGAGGGGTCAGGGAGTTGGTTTGATGCCACTGGCTGAACCCAGCAGGCAGCTGTAAATGCATCAGGCATGGATACAACCAAAGTATCTTCCCTGGATTAATAAAGCAGTCACCCCATCCCTCAGTCTGAGCATTGGGGATCTGGGCAGTGCAGACCACATGTCCCTTGTGTCACTCGGGATGAGTAGGGATGAGCTCCTAAGTTCAAAAGTGTGTCCCCAGGTATCTGTCTGCTGTCAGCTCAGGGAAGTGACCATCAGGTCATACTGGAATCTGTGCTTGGATGAGTGTCCACCTCCCAGTGTCACCCATCTCCTTTCTGGAGTTCAGACTTTGCAACCTCCCATCACCTTTGGTCTGCAGGTTGATTTTGCGACTCTGCTTTGGAAGACCATAGGCCCATGGTTAAGGGGAGCCCCTTGGGCACCAGAGTGTATGAGGGAGATGAGGGGCTGTTTGCCCCAGCCTTGTCAGAGATCTCTGCCTCCCTCTCAGGTTCTTCCTGGTCTCCTTGAAGTCAGCCATGATCAAAGGGTGCCGGGAGCCCCCATATCCCAGTATCCTCATGGATGCCACCATGGAGAAACTGGCGCTTGCCAAGTTTGTGGCACAGGAGTCCAAGTGTGAGGTGAGTTTGGAAATCCCCACCATCACTGCAGGTGACAGAGGCTCAGGGGAGACACCACTGACTTCTGGTTCTCACAGGCTTGCGATGTGGTTGTGCGTTTCTATGGTCTCGTTCACTGGGAAGACCCCATGGATGAGGCACTGGGACCCGCCAGCAACAGCTACTCTGCAGAAAACGCGGTCACCAAGGATGGCATCCTGCACTACAAGGCAGGGACCTCCTACCTGGGCAAGGAGCAGTGGAAGCCCTGCTTCGTGGTGCTCAGGTGGGCACCGGGGCTGGGGTCAGACAGGGCTCTTGGGAGAAGGCGCTGGGAGCAGTTTGCTGCCTGATAGCTGCTTGGGAGGTGGAGAAGATTCATCTTGGCACCTAAAAGGGCCAAACCACCGGTTTGGTCGCTACAGCCACCAGTTGTGGGTGCCCAGCAGCAGGAGTGTGACCCCACAGGGCTGCTTGGGTGGAGGGCAGGGCAGGGGTGGCTGTGGGACCAAAGGCAGGGGATTCCAGGGCTGAGCTGACTCCTTTCTCTCATCTTCTGAAACGGTAGCAACGGTATCTTGTACCAGTACCCGGATCGCACCGATGTCACCCCTCTGCTCTCCATCAACATGGGGTAAGCAGCTGGTAGGACATGGCACCCAAACTCTATGGGGATCTGGGGAGCAGGAGCTACTTGGGATGTCCAGGGAGGGGTTCTGGGCTGGATCATGACACAGGAATCCTGACTGATCCTGCCCGGGGGCTGGTGCCCATTTGTTTTGGCCCCAGTGCCAAAGTGGAGATGAGCTCATTTCCTTCCTTGGATGGGGCCTTGGCCTCTGAGGGGTGATGCACCCCTCCAAGAGCCATGCTGGGAGCCCACCATGCTCATCTCCAGGTCTCCTGCAATGTGCAGAGCCTGGAGATGGTCCTTGGAGCAATCCCAGATGATGTCACAGATGGGAAATGTTTGTTGGGAAGAGGGGTGAGGTGTTACCCAGGGAGGGCAGTCAGAGGCTGTTCTCAGGCTTGTGCTGGCCCATCCATTCCACTCATCTCCATCCTCCCCCCTCTCTCCCAGCGGTGAGCAGTGCGGGGGATGCCGGCGCTCCAACACCACCGACCGGCCCCACTCCTTCCAGGTGATCCTGACAGACCGGCCCTCCCTGGAGCTGAGCGCTGAGAACGAGGAGGACATGGCAGACTGGATGCAGTATTTCTGCCAAGCTGTCTCCAAAGGGGTGAGCCAGGGACAGGCCCCAAGTGTGGGTGCTTCGACCCCCTCCTTTCCCAGAGCCCCTTTGGAGCTGCCGAAGGGAGCAGGAATGTCTGGCAGGATGGAGCAGGCAGCTTTATCCTGAGCCACGAGGGTTTCCCCACTGGGCACCCCATGGAGATAGGGCTCTCTCATGCCAGATTTTACCCGCCTGTTCCCCACCCCACACAGGTGATCCCTCAGGGTGTTGCCCCAACGCCGTGCGTTCCCTGCTGCCTCGTGCTGACAGACGAGAAGGCTTTTACATGTCATGAGGACTGTCAAACCAGCTTCTTCCGCTCGCTGGGCACTGCGGAGCTGACAGACATCACCGCTGTCTCCACAGAGGCTGGCAAGGAGTACTGTCTCCTGGTGAGTGCAGGGCTTTGGGACCTGTTGGCTTGGGGCTGGGTGAGCACCTGGTGCTGACACCCGGCCTCTCTCTTGGTGTTTAGGAGTTTGCTCAGGACAGCAAGGAGTTCCTGCCCCCCTGGGTCCTCTACTTTAGTTGCACTACGGAACTGGAGAGGTTCCTGTCGGCGCTGAACATCGCGTGGAGGAACATCTACCAGGTGAGTGTGTAGGGCTGCCTCACACCCTCATTGGTTGAGGGAGGGTTAAGGGGTGAATTTTTTGTTGTGAGGTGAACCCGGCCTTCCCACAAAGGGCAGGAGAGCCGCAGAGCTCTTCTGGGTCCCTGTAACCACAGGATGTGGGATTTAGAGCCTGGCAAGACAAGCCACGAGCATCCAGTGCTGGTGAGGGGAGTGGGAGGAACCTGGGTCAGCCCCGCTGTCACTATATTCATGACACAGGCGACTTTCCCGTGTGGATATGAGATGGTTTTACAGCAAGATGGAGAAGTGACTATTGTCTGTCCCCCTCCTGATGCCCCACGCCTGTGTTTCAGGTTGATCTCCAGCACAAGGCCATTCTGGACGCTGCCATGAAGAAGAAATGTGAGGATGCCCAGAGCCTCATCAACAGCGCCTGGCAGCGCAGCGACAGTCTCTGCCGGGGACGGGCCGAGCGGGACCCCTGGTGTTAACCCTGGCTGGGGGAGGACAGCTCTCGGGGGCCCATTTTTGGGGATCAGGGCCTGTATCTGGCCAACTGGCACACCAAACCCTCCTGCCATTGCTTGGTCCCCACCAGGGCCGTGCCTGCAGTGTGGACCCCGTGCTTTCTGCCGAGCCGGGGGCATCGGGCACATTTTGGGGAGCAGCCGGACACTTCACCACCTGAGCCTTCCTCCTCGTCCAGCTGCCACGGGGCAAATAATTTGCCTTTCACAGAATAATATCCCAGTAGTAGTGAGGGAGAGGGTGGGAGAGGGGTGGGCTGGCACAGGCATCCCCATTGTGGTGGGGAGCAGAACTGAGGACTTGTTCATTTTCGAACAGGGTCAGGGCGCAGAGGGGTGAGGCAGGAACACTGAATTGCTACCGTGCATGTTTTGTTGCTCATACAATCACTGAGGATGGCACCACTCTGCCTCCTTCTCCTGGAGAGCTCGCCTGGAGCCTCTGGACACCTCTGAACCACTGTCCAGGAGATTTGAGGGTAAGGAAGAAGGAATGGGGCCAAAAATTTGGCTTTATACATGGTTTTAGGAAATCTCAGCAGCCAGTTTGTGGTTTGGACTCTGGCCTTGTGCACTGGGGGAGAAGAGATGGAGTCCCATGTTCTTGAGGTGTCCTGAGGGATGTTGTCATGTGGCTGCCACCAAACACGTCCCCATCTCTTTGGCTCACTGCATCCAAGGCCAGCAAGGACCCGTCGCCGCTTGCGCTCCACAATGAGCACTTTGGGACACAACCCCAGCTTTTAAATAATATTAATAATAATAATCTGGAGACCTTCTCATGTAATATATGTTCATGGGGCCTTTTTCTGGGAGGAAACGTACGTGATTGAATGTATATGTACATACATCTGCTTCCTTTCCCCCCCTCCCCAAATAAATAGACCTTGGTAACTCAGCCTTGGTCCTCTGCCCAGTTCCCACAGGGGCTGCTGCCCCTCCTCCTGCTGTCACTTTGGAGCCTCTGGAATAGCTCTGGGGCAGGGAGGAGATATTTGGATGAAAAGAGGGGAGGACGTGCACCCCCAGTTCCTCATTGAACCCCAGCAGCGTTCGCCCTGCAGTGGGACATGTACGTGGCTTCAACCAGGAATTACACATCAGGACACGGAGTCTGGATGTTTTGTCCTTGTTTATAATTGGATCCAGGAGATATTCCCAGTCTAGACAAGAAAGAAATAGCCACAGAGACAGCTCCCAGCAGCACCTACTGTCCCCATAAACTCTCATTGCCTTTTGAGATCAAAAGGAGGGTGTTCGGGAAATATTGGGAATGGGGCAGCCACTGGCATGGGGAGGATATTGGGGATGAGGCAGGCACTGGCGGGGGAGAAGTTTGGGATTGGGGGGGGGTACGCACCTCTTCCGCCTCAGTAACTGCCGAAGTGCCTCGGCCATAGGGTAAACCGGGTCCCCTGGGGCTTTCTGCGCAGCCTTAAGAATAGCAATCCACGGCGGGGGGCGGGACACCGACATCCTCCACCTCCCCGCAGCATTTTCTCTCGGGAAGCTCCAATTTCAAAGCACGGGGAGAGGCGGGCGAGACCCCCCGCAAGACCCCCGCACTGCGGCCTCAAGCGCAGCGAGTTGCCAGTCCTCATCCCCCTCCCCAGGCTGGCTGGGGGTGTGACTGCATGTGCCCCCCAAAACTCCAGTCCCTCCGTTTGTGTTTCCATTTTATCCCGCCTTTTTTTTTTTGCCTGCTTTTCCCTATTTGCGCCGGGGCAGCACCATCACGTGAGAGCGGGCCCGGCTGGACGCGGCTGCCGGGGGCGCGCCGGTGCCGGGGGGGGCCGGACTCGCACCCCCAGCCCCGACCTTTGCCCCACATCCCTTCCCCAAATTGCGGGCCGGTTTGGGGGGTGTTGGTTTGCAGGAGGCGGCGCTCGCTCGCTCTCGCTCCCCCCGGCTTTTTTTCCCTGCGGTGGTTGGGGAAGGTGGGGCCTGGGGCCACCCCCGCGGGCAGGTGCCGGATGGCGGCGGGAAGCCTCACCCCCGGCCCTTCTGACTCCGTGCAGGAATTCCCGTACGCCCCCCAAAACAGCCCCCCGGCCGCGGGGGTTCCCCCGGCCATCGACCTGGTGCTGGGGGCCACGGCCGGGTGCTTGGCCTGCTTCCTCACCAACCCGCTGGAGGTGGTGAAGACGCGGCTGCAGCTGCAGGGCGAGCTGCAGCCCCCGGGCACGTACCCCCGGCCCTACCGCGGCGTGCTGCGGGCGGCGGTGGCAGTGTGCCGGGCGGATGGGCTGCAGGGGCTGCAGAAAGGGCTGGCGGCCGGGCTGCTCTACCAGGGGCTCATGAACGGCGTCCGCTTCTACTGCTATTCCCACGCCGAGGACGCCGGCTGGACCGAGTATCCCGGCGGGACCGTGGCCGCCGGGGCCGTGGCCGGGGCGGTGGGAGCCGTGGTGGGCAGCCCTGCGTACCTGGTGAGTGCTGCTCCGCCCCAAAAGCCGTGGGTTGGGGGGAGGCGTTTTGGGGACCCCTCCCAAAAGGTTCGGCATCTTGGCTGCATCCTATAAACACTGGCTTGGTGCATTCCCTCTCCCCCTGCTTTGCTTTAGCCCGCAAAATGTGGGACTGCTCTGTGCATGCTCTCTCCCTGCCTTCTTCCCCAAATCCCCCTCAGAAAACCAGCAGAGATCTCCCCCATAAGGAAATGATCCCAAAAGAAATTGCTGGGGTTTCCCCCTCCCATTTTAGAGGGGCTCCCCGATTTTTTGAGGTTGCAGAACCCCAGCAGTGGGTGTTTGCAGGGTCTCTTTGCCCTGGGTGAGAGGGGTAAAAGAAACAGGGTTCAAAGTCTGGAATTACCGCTTGACTACTCATCTGTGTCCCCCACGTCTGTCGGAGGGGCTGAAACTTCCCTCAAAAATCTGCTGAGAAAAAGATGAGGGACCACAGCCGGTCCCAGCGGGGGCATTGAGGGGTTTTGTCACCTGGTATTGTCCCCCCAAGGTCAAGACCCACCTCCAAGCCCAGACACTGTCGACCATGGCCGTGGGCCACCAGCACAACCATGAGGTGAGTGGGGACAGGGTTGGGGTTGGGGACACAGAATTTGGTGGCACCTTGTCTGTGCACGCTCCGGGACCCAGCGGGGACAGTGCTATTTTGGTCAGCAGGAATTTAAAGCTGTTGTTTGGCCGCTTGGCCCCATAACGATGCTATAAATAACAGTGTGAGAACAGAGGGGGTGTGACAGGCACGTGGGGCTGTGACACCGAATCCAAAGAATCCAGACCCCCTGAGGTCTCTCTAGAGCCAAAAGTGGCTTCATGTCACCAATGACCAACAGGGGTGGGAAACTTTGCCAGGGTGGGAAATCTTGGCCAGGTGGGACACTCCATTCCTATTTCCCCCAATTTCCTCTCTTCCCCAGAGCATCTCCAGTGCCTTCAAGAGCATCTACCTGCAGCACGGGGTGGTGGGGCTGTGGCGGGGAGTGACGGGTGCTGTGCCCCGTGTGGCTGTGGGCTCAGCCGTGCAGCTTGCCACCTTCGCCTCCGCCAAGGACTGGGTCTGCGAGCACCAGGTGAGCAGGAAATGTGCCGCATCCAGCTGCCATCAGTGCCCTGTGTTCCCCTTTATTGTTGGAGAGAGCTGATGCTGGCGCTTCCTGCAGTGGTTCAGGAAGGGCAGCTGGGCAGCGGTGCTGGCAGGGGGCATGGTGAGCGGCGTGGCTGTGGCCGTGACAATGACACCTTTTGACGTGATCAGCACCCGTCTCTACAACCAGCCGGTGGATGCCGACGGCACAGTAAGGCCATTCTGGATACGGCACAGGGGTCAGACAGTTTTTCCTGGGATTGCATCCGGCAGGGGTGCGCAGCTGGCTCCTCTCTCCTCAGGGCAAGCTCTACCGGGGTTTTTTGGATTGTATCCTCCAAATCTCCAGCAAAGAGGGGCTGCTGGGCTTGTACAAGGGCATCGGCGCCGTCTACTTCCGCCTCGGCCCCCACACCGTCCTCAGCCTCTTCTTTTGGGACAAGCTCAGGAACATGGTGCAGCACCAGCAGCCCCCGAGGCTGTAGGACAGACTCCTGTCACCACCACCGATGTTAATAAAGAGGTTTTTCTATTTTTGGCGTCATTTCGGGGTCTTTGGGGTGATGCAAATGGCAGGGACAGGACTTGAAATGCTGCGATGCCTCAGGGTGGAGAGGAGAATGGCAGTGTGGGGGGGGGGGATGGTTAAAGGTGCTGGTGGTCCCTGAGCCCCTCTATGTGCATCCCATCCCTCTTCTCGTCCTAATTTTCACCTCCACGGGGCAGCTGGAGCTCATCTCTGGCCAGGGCTCCAGCTGCCCTGGCTTGCTCCAATAATGATTTACTAGCCTTGGGGGGAGGCCACTTCCCGCCTCCGCCCCGCGGACCTTGGAGCCTGGGCCGGGCTACACGGTGGCTTCTCTCCATCGAAAATGTTTTCCCTGGGGTCCTGGCTCCCGGCATTGCCTGGGCTGGCGTGGGGCTGGGCACTGCTGGATGCGCTCCTGCAAGGTGAGATCCTCCGAGGGTGGCCCAGAGAGAGCCACGGGACAGCCCAGGGGACACCAGTGACCCACTGCTGCCTTTCCCTGCAGGGCTGGTGGGTGCCTGCGCCGTCTCGGTGCTCTGCAGCCTCCTGAAGGTTTATCTCTACATCCAGTGTGTGAAGTAAGCACCGGCCCTTCGTCCCCTCAGGTGGGGAGGTTGGTTTTGGGGATCTGATTTTGGGATCTCCTGTTGGGGGGTGACTGTTGGCACTCAGGGATGCAGGGCAGGGGTCACGGCCTCTGCTGCAAGGCACAGAGTGGGATGTCACCAAGGCTGTCACCCTGTTCTGGGTGACATCCCCCCTGACTTAGCATTCCTCCTTGCTGTCCCCAGCAACCCGGAGAGGCAGGCAGAGAAGGAGGCGATCGCGGCGCGGCGGCCGCTGCTGGGGCTGCTGCATGTGCTGGTGCTGACCGGTGTCCTGGCCCTGGTGGGCTCCCGTGTGGCAGCACTGGTGGTGCTGGAGTTCTCCCTGCGCGCCATCTCCAGCGTCTTCTCCTTCAGCAAGGTGAGGTGGCACGGGGGAAATTGAGGCATGGTGGGTTATGGTGTAGATGGAGCTGGGAAATGGTAGATTTGTTCAGCATCTGTGGGGGATGGAGGGGCTGTTTGTGGAGGCAGCCATGGGTCCCTTCGCACCTGAGCCAGGTGTGCCCAGGTGGGCAAGAGGCTGATGGCCCCTGGCTGGTCCCAGTCCCAGTGTGGGCACAGGCCCAAGCTGTGCCTGTCCCCTGGCACTGCTGGGACACATCCAGTTCTGGGACAGTTCTGGGACCTTTGTGGTGAGGACACTGAGGGTCTGGAGTGTGTCCAGAGATGTGAATGGAGCTGAGGAAGGGTCTGGAGCCCCAGGAGCAGCTGAGGGAGCTGGGGGAGCTCAACCTGGAGAAAAAGAGGCTCAGGGGGATCTTCTGGCTCTCCACAACTCCCTGACAGGAGGGGGCAGCCAGGGGGCAGTCGGGCTCTGCTCCCAGGGAGAAAAGGACAACGTGAGAGGAAACGGCCTCAAGCTGAGCCAGGGGATGTTTAGATTGGATATTAGGAAAAATCCTTCATGGAAAGGGCGCTCAGGCACTAGCACAGGCTGCCCAGGGCAGTGCTGGAGTCATCATCCTGGGAAGTGTTCAACAAGAGTTTGGATGAGGCACTTCGGGACATATTTAGTGGTGAACAGGGCAGTGCTGGAGGAATGGTTGGACTCGTTGATCTTGGAAGTCTTTTCCAACCTCACCAATTCCATGAACCCCTCACTGCTTTGCAGGGCACCCACAGCAGCCAGCTCTACCTGCTGTGCCAGTACTCGCTGGGCTGCGGGGTGTCCTGCGGCCTCAGCTTCCTGCTGGAGGGAGCTCCACACCGCAGCTGGAACCTGGCGCTGGCGGCGGGGCTGGCAGGGCTGCTGGCGCTGCACGCCCGGCGCCTGGCCCGGCATGTCTGCACCCTGTACGAGCTGCACAGCCGGGCGCGCTACTGCGGCGTCTGCATCCTGCTGCTGGCCTCGGGGCACGGCATCCCGAGACTGCTGCGCAACGCCCTGGGCCTCACCTTTGCCGTGACCGACCTGGCCGCCGTGGAGCTCATCAACCGCGACTTCCTCTCCACGGCTGAGGCTGTGCGCTTCTGGACCCCGCTGACCATCTGCTACACCCTGCTGGTCGTCTACATGCAGGGTGGGTGGGCGTTCTGGGTGGGATGTGGGGCTGTGTGGGCTATTTTGGGGGTGTATGGGGGCTATGTAGTGTATACTGGGGGTTTATGGAGCCTGAGGCTATATAGGGGATAGATAGGGGTGTCCTGGGGGTGTATGGGGAGTGTATGTGGTGTACTGGGATATGTAGGGGGTACATGGGGTGTTGTCAGGCTGTATAGATGGTAGATATGATACATCCTGGGGGTGTGTAGGGCCCATATGGGGCACCCTGGAGGTGTATAGGGCGTATATGGTACATTCTGGGAATAAAAGGGGCATCTTGGAGGTCTGTAGGGGGTGTACATGTGTATATCCTGGGTGTACATGGAGTGTACTGGGGGTGTATAGAGAGTACATGGGATGTCCTGTGGGTATGTGGGGTGTCCTGGAGATGTGTAAAGGGGGTACATGGGATGTACTGGGGGTGTATAGCAGGTACATGGGCTATATGTGAAGCTATGCCATAGCAGCCCTGGAATGCTTGGTGTCCCCATTGTGGGGCTGGGGAGGTCACAGTGTCCCCACAGTGGCTCCCCAATGCCGTGTCCTTGCAGAGGAGTCGCGGGAGAGCGTGGGCAGGGGGCTGGTGTTCCGAACCGTGCTGGTGCGGATGGGCGGCCTCTTCATCCTCCTCCTCACCGTGGGCCGATGGACAGACATCCTACACATCCTCGTGTCGCTCCTCGGAGAGACCTGGTGCCTGCTCCGTGCTGGGGTCCTGCTGGAGTCCTGCTGGACACAGGTGAGATGGGGGACACCTCCCCGCCACGACACTGGGGTGAGGGGCCGGCGGCAGCCCCGAGGCCACGATGAGGGGCCTTTCTCCTTCTCCCATTTCCCACAGGATTTTGCCCAGCAGCCTCGCGTGGATAGTTTGTCGGGATCCAGATCGGAGGAAACGTCCCGATGAGCCACAGGGTGTCACCAGACAGCAGGAACTCCGTGGCTTCACTGGGCACCCTCGGAATCCCCCCCCCCGTCGCAGATCCCCCATGGGGACTAAGGAAAAAGGGGTTCCTGGAAGGCATCCAACCCCATCCCATGAGATGGAGGAGGTTGGGGGGAAGACTCACGTGTCCCCTGGTTTTTGGGGGGACCCTGTGAGGTCGCAGCACTGCTGGGGTTTGTCTCAGTGGGATTATGGGATGATGATGGATGTCCCATCCTCACTGGCTGCAGGGCCATGCTGTCACAGCACAGGGGCCTCCAGGGGGTTATAAGTCTTGGAAAATAAAGGTTTTTCAGCAAAATCCATGGGCAGAGCAATCTGGGGTCTTGCTGTGCTGAAGAGGCACTTGGGATAGTGGCGTTGCAGCTTTTTGAGGGAGGTGGGTGGAATTCCTCCTTGGGAGGGGAAACTGAGGCACAGAGTAGAAGTCACCCTCTGGCTGGGAAGTGCCCCTGTACCTCAGTTTCCCCTGGCTGCAGCCCACTGTGCCATGCCAGGGGGAAACAGGCACTGTAAAAGTGGGGTGCAGTTTGGGGATGGGGGTTCTGGCTGCCTGGGCATAGACCCCACAATGGGGAGGAGGGAGTTGGCGGGAGTCTGGGGAAGTTGGGGGCACTGGGGACTTTATAGGGGTGTATGGGTGTCCTGGGGATGCTTAGAAGAAATATGGGGCATTTTGGGGATAGATGGAGCTGTATGGGGTGTAACTGGGGCTGTACTGGGGGATAGGGGTTATCCTGGGGTTATATGGAGGCATTAGGACTGTATTGGGGTACACAGGCAGCCCGGGGTGTATGGGGAGCTCATGGGGCACCCCAGAGGTGTTGAGTGCCCTGAGGGTGTCTGGGGCACTCGGGGGGGTCCATGGGATAACCTGTGAGGGGGTAATCCCAGAGCATATAAGGGCACCCGCGGGGCCATTAGTCACCCCGAGATAGATGGGGCATCCTGAGGACAGACGGGGCACCCTGAGGTCCCGTGAAGCACTTTGGGGTGCATGGGACAGTCGGGGGGTGCACGGGGCACCTTAAGGACATGTGCCCCCCCTCTTCCTCCGCCCGGGGCTGTGGGGCAGGCAGGGGGGAGGAGGAAGGGAGGTGGAAGAGGAGGAGGAGGGAGGAAGGGGCGGTGATGCCGGGCGGCTCTGCCTTCCCGCTGCCCCCGCCGCGCCCGCGGAGCGCACGGAGGGACCCGCACCGGCTCCCCAGGTAGGGGACAGGGACGGCGACAGGGTCACTCTCCGAGGGGCTGCAGGGCCACCTCTGGGCAGGCGACCCGCACGGCCAGGGAACCTCGCCCGCAAGGTACAACCCCCCCAGGTAGGGGACGGGGGCCACTCTCAGGTAGGGAACACCCCAGGTGTGGGATTGGCCCCCCCCCAATCCAGGACGGGTCAGGAGACACCCCAGTATGGGACACGGGAATCCCCAGGTGATGGGATAAGAACCGCAGAGCCATCCTGGGATGAGAAAAGGGGACCAAGAGCCACCCCCAAGGAGGGGATTGAGGACACTCCCAGGGAGGGGATGGGGGGCTCCCAGGCAGGGAGACACGGTGGAGCCACTGCCCCAGAGGGGACAGGACACTCCTAGGTAGGGGACAGGGGGCTGTGGGGCTGCACGGTGGGACACAGGGAATGGTGGGGGGGCTGCAAGGCTATGCCCCCGGTGAGGGGCAAGAGGATAGTGGGGTCACTCGGGGTGGAGGGAGAAGGAACACCAAGCGTTGTGTCACCCCCATCCCATCCCTTTTTCCTTGGGCATCCTCAGAGCACCCTCTGAGAGGTCCCCGGGGCAGAGGACAGAGTTGAGGTGCAGCTCTAGAGGGCTGTGTCCCATCCCAGTTTTGTGGGGTGTGGGGATACCCCATACGTGGCCCTATCCACATCAATCCCATCTGAGCTCCCATCCCAGGAGATTTTAGGGAAACCAGGGGGATTCCTTCCCAGTGTGGCCTCAGCCACCCCAAACCAGGATGGAGCTACATGGGGAGGGGGAGACCCCCATTAATGCACCCCCCGAGCCTCGACCAGCCCGATGGCCCCTGGCTGGGGGGACCCAGGGGGTGCCGCCACGGGGCCGCCGGGATCCCATCAGCTCCGGCACAAAGAGGAATGCGATGAGCACATGGTTCCCATTAACCCCGGAGAATTTTTTTTTTTCTTTTTTAGGTTGGGTTTTTTTAATGATTATTCTTTTCTTCCCCCCCCTCCTTCCCCCCCCCCCCCAGTCTTCCGCAGCTCTGCTGGGGAGGAGGAAAGTCGGCAGTTCCGGCGGGTGAGGATTTGGGCGAAGGCCGGTAATGCCAGAGCCTGTCCAGGGTTTTGCCGGTGGGGAGGGAGGGAAAGAGGGAGCGAAGTGCTCAGGGTTCTTTTTCCTCTTTAATCCCTTCCCTGCTTGAGTCAGAGGCTGAAGTCACTGGCGGAACATCCCGAAGCTTTTCCCCCACCTCGAGGAATCTGTCTGCCCCTGAAATGATGTGCTGACCCCCCTGAGTGGGATTTTAGGGGAGCGGAGCCGCATGAGACCAGGAACTCATCACACAGGTATTTCTCAAGCTGCTGATTCACCTCAGGGATGAATCCTGCTTCACCAACACAGCACCCTGACTAAACCCTCAGGGTTCCTTCCCTCCAAACCATTCCATTTGGGAAGGGGAAGCTTCGCCCCGGCTGCTTTTCCCATTGGGAAGTTGGATAAACAGCCCTTTTCCTTCCTGAGCAGGGTTTCTCGGGGTCGGACGCATCCTGCCTGTGCTGCTGGGTGCTGCTCAGGGGATGCGTCAATATCAGGGATGTGGTGATTCACATCCCTCAGTTTTCCCACCTGAAAAAATAAGAGGGGATGCACTGAGATGGAAGTGATTGGCTGGGAATTGGGGGTAAAAAGGGAGGGAATGGGAATGTAGAAATATTTAAAAAAAAAGGATTGCAAAAGCAAAATTCTATTGCAGCCCTGTTTTCAAAAAGGAAAGGTGGATATTTCCTCCTGCCCATGGGAAGGGGGGTGGGAGCAGTAAGAGGAAATACAGGGGATTCAAATGCTTATGAAAAGGTGGCCACAGAGGTGTGAAAATGGGAGATATCAGCTGCTGCTTTGCCAGGACCCTGTACCCTGTGTCCTCCCAGGCATGAGACCATTTATTGCCGTGACGTGGGACGGGGACACTCGTTCCTTCTCCCTTTCCGGGAGGAGAGAGGCGGGCTAATGCCGAAGGGCAACACGGCTGCAGGAACTGCTGGTGTGCCTGTGAGTTTGACTCTCTTTTTTTCTTATTTTCCCTAAAATCGACCCCAGATCCAACCCTTCCATGGCTTCAGCGATGTTGCCGGGGAAAGCAGAGAAGAGAATTGCTTCGTCTGTCTTCATTACCCTGGTGCCACCGCGGAGGGATGTGGCCACAAAGGAGCAAACCCAACGGGAGCTGCAGCTGGACAATGCCGAGGTTCCTGGCACCCATCACCCCCAGATCCTGTCATCATCCCCCACTTTGCCCAGCAGAGGTGAGGGGTGTCCGTGGGGGGCTGCAAGCAGTGCGGAAGGATCATGATGGGGCTGAGGAGGCTGTGGAGATACTTTGCCAAAGGATGCATGTGTGGAAGGGGATGTGGGGGTTTTTTGAGAAGGTTTTTCCCCAAATTCCTGCACCCATCCCAGGATGGATCCGGCTCTTGGGGAAGGGCTGTGTTTGCTCTCCATTGCCAGGCGCTTATTGGTGCTGTTTGTCCCCGCTGGCCACGATGGCGTTTGCTTTTGGGGCAGGTCAGCGAGCGCTGCTGCAAAGCTGTTGGGGAGTTATCATGACAGGGTGTTATTGCGATGGGGCATTATTGTACATTACTAATCACCTAAACCCCCCACATCTGTCGCAGCAGAAACCCACCCAGTGGCCCCTGTTCCTTCATCCCCACCAGCCCTCACCCTCTCCAAAGCACCCCAGCCCTCGTCCACAGAGGCGTTGGGTCTGGCGCTGCAGCAACTGGACCTTGCGGCACCCGCCACTCTCCAGGTAAGGATAACAGCATGCAGACCCCCCAGTGCCTCAGTTTCCCCAGTGCAGGGGCATAAGTAACATGGCTTTGCCCTTCTCCACTTGCCAGGCCCCTTCCACCTTCCCTGCTGATATGAAGCCACCCACATTTTGCCAGGAGCAAGCAGGCAAGCGGCAGTGGCAGGATGCAAATGGGTACCTGGAGAGGGACAGTTCCAGAGGTAAGGGGCATCCCAGCTGTGCATGGGCTCATCCCCACATAGGGAAACTGAGGCACACAGCTCCCAACCACTCTCCCTACTTCTTGCAGACATTTGTGCCTTCTGCCACAAAGCGCTGGGGCCCCAGGAGCTGACGGTGGAGGCGATGCGGAAGCAGTACCACCCTGACTGCTTCACCTGCCGCACTTGCCACCGGCTCCTGGCTGGGCAGCGCTACTTCCAGAAAGATGGGTGCCCCATGTGTGACACCTGCTTCCAGGTACCCATCCTCCTTCCAGGAAAACCAGCACCCTCGGTATGTCCCTTGGGGTGCAAGCTGGCATCTCATGGCATGTGTTCCCTAAATTCCAGGCCACCCTGGAGAAATGTGCCAAGTGCCGGGGGCTGATCACGGAGCACATCATCCGTGCCCTGGGCAAAGGGTACCACCCCGGCTGCTTCTGCTGTGCTGCCTGTGGCCGGGCCATCGGCACTGAGAGCTTTGCTGTGGACGAGCAGGGTGATGTGTACTGCGTGCCTGACTTCTACAGGTTGGCAATGGGGGAGGGTCCCCCACACTGGGAGTTGGGTTTGGCTCATCCCCATCACCCTCCAGGGCTCACACTGCTCCCGTTTGCTCCCATCAGGAAATATGCTGCGGTATGCAGTGCCTGTGACCACCCCATTGTACCCTGCGAGGACAAGGACACCTACAAGATTGAGTGTTTGGGACGCAGCTTCCACGAGAGCTGCTACCGCTGTGAGGTATGGCCCTAGGGGCTGGGGGGCCCAAAGTCAAGGGGGTGGCACTGAGCCTTGGCTGAGCATAGAAAGGGATGGCAGCACCCACGGTTGTTTTTTAGACCCCAGCTTATCTTACAAGTAATGGGGAGGGGGAAAATAAATAAATTGGGTGGTGGTGGTGATGATGATGATGTGTGTGGAGAGCTTCAGCTTTGCACACTTTTGATATAGTTTGTCGCTTTTTCGGCGCGCTAGTGGGTTTTGCAAGGAAAATGGGATCTAATGCAACATGGGGACCCCTAAAAGGTGGCTTGCTTTCCCCCTCTTGCCCCCAGAGCTGCAGGATGCCCCTGTCCCCGGAGCTGACGGAGAATGGGTGCTACCCCCTGGATGACCACCTCCTCTGCAAGTCCTGCCATGTCCGTTGGCGCAATGAGTCGTCCTGCTGAGACGCTGCAGCTCACTGATCTCCCTCTTCCAGTGCCAGGCACCAAAAAGGGGGTGCACTGACTGGGATGCACCCCATAGCTGACCCTGGGTGCCTGCTGCACCCCCAAATTACTGCAGAACTGGTGTTTTCATCACCAAAATGCCCCAGGACCCTTACCCAGTGGGCTGGTGGGCTGGAGAATCGTGGATATGTCCTGGCACAGCTCTGCGCTCATGATGAACATAAAATGCCCTGACAGAGCAGCAGTGGCAGAGGAGTGGAGGTTTTAGTCCTTATTTCTTTTTTTAACCTCCTTTTTCAAGGCCAGTTTGGTTTTCTAGGGTGGTGTTTCTTTCTTCTTGAGCTTCCTTGGGGTTTCACTGAAATGTTTCTCTCTGTGGAGAGCAGGCACTAATTAAATTACTCGTAGTTAAATAAAACCCCAAGTTTAAAAACTCTCATTCCTTTCATCCGCCCTGCATTCCAAACCTATCAAATCCAAGTTTAAAAATAAGGAAGAAAAACCGCTTTTTGGATTTTCTAGGCGTGGCAGGAGTCGGGTCACTCAGGTCCATAACAGTTGATTTTGGGGTTGAGCGATTTTGTAGATGCCACTGTCAGCCGGGGAAAATCCAAGTGTTGTTTTTTGGGGCGGATTTGGAATTTGGTGATATGCCATAGTGTTGATAAAAGTGTTTTTGGTGTGGTTTGGGGTTTTTTTGCTGAGTGTCTCTCCTGGAGCCGGCAGAGGGCAGCCAGAGCACAAATTCCTCCATCAGGCAGCAAAACGCCAGCTAAAAGTATCCTGCCGCACCGGGATGCCGAGAAAGATGGACAGCCCCACTTCTGCAGGTTATCCAAGATTATATCGCTCCACCAGTGGAAGCTTTTTGATCTTCCCTCAGTCCAAGCCTCAAACCAGCAGAAATTAGGCCATTTTTCTGCATGTCCAACATCTGCGAAACTGATGTTGCCGGTGCTTAGTGGTTTCGTTTGCGAGGGTGTTGTAAACCAGGCGGAGAAACTTTTCAACTTTCTTTTTTACCGAAAGTGCTTAAAAAGCCACAAATCAAGAGCAGAAAATAGCAAGAGCGTGTGAGATGATGTTTAATGCTTTCCTGAGGGAAAAAGGGAGCTGTAAACAAAGAAAACAACCACTACATCAGCAGCTTCTGTGTCACGTACAACATCTCTCCGGCATGTGCCACATTTATGAGTGAAGGGGTTAATGATGGTTAATTAATCACATCAATAACTATTTCCTGATGACTCTTCCCTGTCTACAAAGCTGATTACTCAGCATTTGTCAACTAGCATCTCCGGGCCATCAATCAGGTCATAACTTGTTTTAAACGTATTTATAAATAAGCTGTGGTCTGTCCCAGTCATGTACATCAGTGGCTTTGGGTCCGGTTGGGTGGGGGGGAATCCCCATGCTCCAAGTCAGCTCTCATTTTCCATAGCTTCTTGCACTGTGAGGAAAATCTGGCATCAAAATGATGCTAAAAAAGTAAAAAGATGTGGCAGGGGCCAAAGGGAGTAGGAAAGAGAAGGCCCAGAGGGCAAGGGGCTGCTTGCTTTTTGTAATATGGATATTTTTCCAGGCAAGGTTTTGGGGGACGATGGAAGTGCCAATGCTGAGCGGTGTTTTAGATGTGTTCCTGCTAGCAGCGCTACCCCTCCGCAAGGGAATGGTGGGAAGGAGTTGGGTATTTCCCCCTTGGAGCCTTCCAGGATGGGCTGTTGGCACTGGGACTGCGGAATTTTTGGCTGGAGGTAGGCAGGGAAATGCTTTTATTGACAGGCAGCCTTGGAGAAGGTCCTGGAAAGCAAGGAGAAAGGAAAGGCACTGCTGGAGAGTTTGGCAGCGTGGTGAAGGGATGTGACGTGGTCAGATTTGGCATGATTTTTCAGGAGTGGAGGGTGACAAGGGACAGGGATGGACGGACACAGGTAAGAGGACAAAAAGGCTGTTCTAAGCCATTTTCTTCATGGATAAAGGGAGAAGCTCTACGAGCCAAGGCACGGGGAGCATTGCTGTGCCTGAAAAGCACAGCCCTGTGTTTTCCCTTGGGAGGAGCTCGAGGAATTTTGAGCTGCATGCAGGAGATTCTGCAGGGGTAAGGCTGCAGGAACTGGATCCCGTCCCACTGCCAAGCAAACCCAGATTGGCTGCAATGGCTCAGCCTGTCCTTGGGCTCCTCACCCTGTCACGAGCACTTCTGCAAGCACCCAGCTCTGCAAAAATAAACCAACCACGCATCCTGCCTGGAAAAATAACATTTTGGGGGGCTGGGCTCCAAGGCCTTGTAGAGGTCCCTGGGACCACCCAGGTGTAAAACCCACCTGAGGTCTCTCCTCTTGTCCTCGTGGCAGTGCCAAAGGGCAGAGAGGATCCCAGCGCTGCGAATAGCTCCGGCCCTTCCCTTGGCTGCTGCAATACACCCGTCAGCTCTTGCAATCCCTCTTGGCAGGCCGAGGAGAGCGGGAAGGACCTGGCTGCCCTCCAAGGAGCAGCAAATGCAAATATTTCCTCACTTCAGGCTGGGTGCGGCCCGCGGATAAAATTTCCTCGGGCTTTCCCAGCAAAGGCATCGGATATCTCGCTCTGCTGCGAGGCCAACTTGCTCCCAGAAATACAACAGTGCATCCCATAAAAAACCCCCAAAGGTTATCTTTTTACTACTCAAAGGACCGTCTGATTTTTGAAAAGAGGTTTTTAATTGAAGAAGGAGCTGCCAGGCACAGCTGTAGTGGTTTTAAAACAGTGGTTAAAGTGTTGCTTCATGGGAAAAAAAGCCCTTTTTGTAGTTGTTTTTTTTTGAAAATGGAAGATTTGTAGTGTGGCGCAAGGAAATTGGAATGATAAAGAGGCTGGGAAAGGTACTGGGAGTAGGGTTGGGTGCTGGTGATGGTTTTTCTCAAATAGGATAGAAAGCTGCAGGAAAATGGGGTTTTTCCTTTGCATCCCAGGTTAATGGCAGCCACATCCCAGCCGGCTCCCTGCAGCGTTGTTCTTCCCCACAGAGCATTCAGACCTATTTTCTGCACTTTCCTGTCTTCAACACAGCCTAAAAAAAATTGTATTTCTTAAATGAAAAGCAGTCTGATCCTGCTGATTCTGGGAGAGGCAAAAATCAGCAGGGATTATACCAGGAACAGCCCAAGCCTGGATTTCTCCAGCTCAAGCAGCACAGGTGGGATATATATTTAAAAAAAAAAAAAAAAAAAAAAAAAAAAAAAGCGTACGCTAATATTCTCTCTCTCTCTTTTTTTTTTTTTTTTTTAAACAATTTTCCTGGCAAAACTGAACCACCCACTGCCACAATGTGGTTTTAAAACACAGTGGTTTTGATAGAACCAGGGGAAAGGGATGAGGCAAATACGCAAGCGCGTTACTAGGCTGTGAGTGCTACACTGGCTTCTTCATAAAATATAGAAATAAAAAAAAGGATAAAAAGCCCAACCCACCCTATTTCTGAAAACAGACACACAGTACACATCTGCGAGCAGGATTTTGCCATTTCATATCCCAGATTTCCTCCATCGTAACAGCGATTACAGCATCCTGCAGCCCTATTTCCTGAAAACTAATTCTTTTCACTCAGATTTGACTTCGAGTGGTTTTAAGTTATATCTTTATTTTGCTGGAGCATCCAGTAGAGCAGTGTGAGTTATTAAAATAAAGCAGGTGTTTTATTAAAATAAAAACACGGATATTTTTCGAAGAGGTTATCCCCTTTGTCAAGGTGGATTATTGACCTCAGGGATTTATCACTACGGGGGAAAAGTGAAGAAGGATGGGGAATAACTATATATATAATATAATAATATATCCCTTAATTCTTCGTGCGGCTAAACTTTCCCTCACAGCCAAGCTGGGGACTATGCTTTAATATAATTTATTGCATTGCTTTATCTGAGTATGGATTTTTAAAATTTTTTTTCTCAAGCGATGGGGCTCCAGACGAGGGGGTTAAGTGCGAATCGTTTCGTGAGTAAAAGAGAAAATCCTGAAGAAAAAAGAGAAACGAGGGAGGAAAAGGAGGGTTTGCGCTGACAAAAGGCGGCGCCGGCCGGGGCTGCCCCTCACGGCCCTCAGGCGCTGCCCCCCCGCGCTCGCTTCACAAAATGGCCGCCCGGCGGGGCCGGGGGAGCGCCGCTGAGGCGACAAAATGGCGGCGGGCGGAGAGCGGGGGGAAGGACGGGCGAGGAGCGGCTGCGGGGTCGAAGCGGCGGGCGCGGCACGGGCACGGCGGAGGGGCTCTGATCCTCTGTGAATCCCCTCCGGGCAGGCGGCGAAAGCGCTGCGGGTGAAACCTGACCTTCTTCTTCTTCCCCCTCCCTCCTGCCCTTTTCTCCTCGCCGCCTTGGCAAAAGGATGTGAAAATGGCCAGAAATACGCATTTTCGTTCGGCCATGGCGGAGCCCCCTGTTTTCTCCCCTCATTTCAGCTCCCCTCCCCTCAGGCGCCATCGCTGCCTCATCCCTATTCTCCCCCTCCCCGCACCCCCTTCCCTCAGTGTTACCCCTAAAATGTTATTTTTTCCCCTCACAGCCGAAGGTTTTTGGCCCAGAATTGTACTTCCCACACGCCCCCCCACCCTCCCCTTCTTTATCACCACACGCACCCCTAGGTGGGTAGTTTTATGCCTAATTCTTTGCTTTTTCCCCGGTTTTCTCCTTCGCAGGGCTTGAATCCGCCATCTCCCGCTCTCCTCACGGCATGGAAAATCCCCAAAAGTGCTTAGGAAAAAAAAAAAACCCACCAAGGAAAAAAAAGCCCCAAACGCCCGAGGATTGATTTATCATCGGAGCCGAATGGTGTGGGAAGAAGCCATCGTTGCTCGCCTGCTCCCCACGACAGCTCGCCCGCCATTCTCTTAATTAAAATCATATATTGGTGTGATCAGACGTGGTAATAGCATTAAAAAACCCCAAAATCTCGTAACATCCACACGTTCGTTGTTGGAGGCTGCAGCCAAGGTACCACATACGCTTTTTTTTGTTTAATTTTTTTTTTAATGTTGCCTTACCTTTTTGTCTGCATCACAGTGTTGTTACAGGCTATAACATTGCCTCTTCTTTCTTAAAAGCTACATACCTAAAATACTGCTTATTTTCCATGGAACTACAGATTTAGGCCCATATAGATGGTCTGTTGTTTCTACAGATACAGAAACACTTATATATCTATTTATTGAATATAAATTTATAAATATTGCTATATATTTCATATTTTTATATGTCTGTCCTTTTTTCCAGGGACTGCTCAGAATATAAAATAAGCCCACAGAGCTAAAAACTATGATTTAATTATATATAATCACTGTAACTTCGGCCCATATATATCTTTGATTATATATATATATTACCTTTATTTTCCTCCATTGGTTTCCTACTACAGTGTATCCTAAAAGCAGGAGAAAAAATGCCATCAAAAATAAAAATAAAAGAAGAAAAATAACAAAAAACAACCCATCTCTTTTTTACAGTCCATGATGGAATTTTGTGCCTGAATGTTTTTATTTATTCCACAGAGATGTAGATTTTCCTTGAGAGATTTGGGAAGGATTATTTTTTAATGAAAAAGAGGAAAATAAATATACCCAGGAAAAAAAAAAACACAACAAAAAAACAAAGCAATGAAAAATTAAAAAAAAAAAAAGGAAAAAAGCAACAACAAAACCAAACTGCAGTAAGTGAAGCTGCAAATGCAACCGAACAGTCCAGATCAGACAATTCATTGCATAAAAAGAAGAGGATAAATGGAACTGCAATGGCCGGCTTTGCTGTAGATCCAGGAGGAGGGATCAGCTCCCTTATCCCACCATCTCGCGCTCCAAACACCACCATTTTTTTTTTTCAATTTTTTTTGTTTGTTTTAGGTGTTTGTTTTGTTTCGGTTTGGGATTTGTTTTGTTTTGTTTTGTTTTTTTAATATGCTTTGTTGGGCGTTTTGTTTAGAGCCGAGGCGGCTGCACCACCCCCGAAGCTAGAGCCGCCGGAACCGCTCGGGGTTTCACTTTTACAGAGATCTCTATTTTTCCCCTGCCTTGTGCAATCCTCTCCCTTTTATTACGTGTTGTTTTTTTCTCCTCTCCCCTCTGCGGTATAAAGGTTTCTCTCCTCTCTCCAGCTTGGCTGCTTATTCCAGAAGCTTCCACGGGGGCGGGGAGCCCCCACTGCGGCGCCTTTGCCGCAGCGCCGGGCAGGAGGAGGAGGAGGATGCGGAGGATGCACCACCTCTCCCTGGCTGGGAGCCTCATTCCAAGCCTCTCCCCCTTGCTCCATTCCCCCAGCCTTGAAAACAGAGTGCTGGGAGGTGTTTGCAATTTGGAGAGGGTTTTTTTTTTTTTCAAATATTTTTTTTCTTTTGCTAAATAAATGGAAAGCAGAGCTGTCGCTGATGGAGATGGATGAGGCAGGGCTGGCAGCGCCGCAGCCCTGCTCCGGCGTGGCCATGGCACCGATGGCACAAGTGACCTTTCCCAGGCGGTGGGAGGGAGGATTTCCCCCCCTGCCCCAGCATGCTCCTGCCCGGAATTCATTTTAAATAGCAGGAGTATAATTTTTTATTTTCATTCCCCCTCCCCTTTCTCCTTCACTTTTTTTTTTCCTGAAGCTTCCTCATGATCTTTTTTTTTTTCCTGTGTGTGTTTTGAATTGCGTTTTAAAATTGCCCAGCTGGAGACAAGGCTTGATTAGAGCTGGAACAATAGCTCCCTTTTATTAATAACGGGAAGGATTTACAATCGTACAGCACCTTCCTTGGAAAGCTTTCCAAACCATTTGCAAACACTCACAAATTTCAGATTGTGCAGCCCTTGGCTGTGACGTGGGTAAGTATTTAATGGTGCCACCACCCAAAATCACCTCGGTGGCAAACCTCCATTTCTGAGTGCTTAAAAAGATGACAAATTTGGTTTGGGGTTTTTTTGGGGGGGGGGGGTTATTGGTGGGTGGGGTGGGGTGGGGTGTGGGGCTGGCTAAAAGCTGTAACCTAAATCTGTAGATGCAGAGTATTTGCTGGGAACTGGGCTGTTCTCCCTCCGACCACGCAGCTTTCTGGAGCCGAGCTGTGGATTTGCTGCATGTCAGTAAACATCTGCTTATGGATTTTTTGGTTTTTTTTTAATTAAAAAAAAAAAAATTAATCCATTCTGGTTTTGCAGTCCCCGAGTGACCTCGTGCAGCGCTGCCTCTGCTGCAGTTCCACCACAGCTTTGCACTGGAGCACTAATGTGTGTCCCTGTGGGGTAGAGTGACCTTGCTGGGGGGACTGGGCCCTCTGAGCCATCCAGGTGCTCTGCTTTGATCCCAAATCCCTGCATCCCATTTTTTTCCAGCACATCCCCTCACCCTGGGGGGATGCTGCAGTTGTGGGTTAAAGCTGTTTCAGGCTTTTTTTTTTTAATTTTCAAGGGAAACAGTGTATTGTTTATGTAACCCCTCTCTACAGCAGCTGCCTACAAACCTCACAGGGATCCGGGAGTCACCCAGGCAGTGGGATGTGGCCTTGTTAGGAGCACGAGGCACAAGGGTCCAGCCATGTCTGCATGTGTCACGCATGGGCCACACAAACCCACAGTGTTCCTGTGGTTACTTCTGTCTGCAGAGCATGAGTGGGTCTCAGGGCTTCCCTTTCCCACTGCTTGCTGGTTTGCAAAGGCTGATGCTTCTGGAAAAAGCTCTGCCTTGTGGCCTTTAAAATAAATAAATAAATGAAGTGGCACTGCTGCTGTGGATTAGTCATCCTTATTTTTGAAGGAAGCTGTTTGCCAGCGCTGTCCATATCACGCATGTGCGTGTGAGATGGGAACTCCAGAAGGGTGGTAACGTGCTCTGCTCGCTGCTCCTTGGAGCTCAGCCACCTGGGCTTCGTGGAGCTGTTCCTGGCAGGTGGAAAAACCAACAGTCCAGCTTTCCAGACCTTTCCCTCCTTTTTTTTCAGTGCTGGAGTCTGCACTGGCAGGTGTGCAAATGTGGCGACTGTAACAGCAGCAAGTGAGGACGGATGAGCTGTTTTCTGGGGTCATGTCCAACTCTAGAGAAGAAAACCTGGTGATTTATAGTTTTTTTCTTGCCTCTGGTAGGTTTTACTCCGAGCTCCACTGTGAGAAGACTGAATTTGACTCTTTTGGCTACTAAAAATGGTTCTGTTTTTAAACCTTGGTGCTTTTTCCCTTTCTCTGTGGTCATGCAGAAGAGCAAGTGGTGCAATTAAACAGTACAGCAAAGGGCAGCTCCCTCCCCCTTTCCCCTTTCAAAAAATCCGGAGTTGTGTGTCTTGAACTGCTGCATAGGCAGAAAACATACAAAGCCCTTGTCAGCATTGTGCTGATGTGTGGCACATTAAAAAAAATACACACAAAAGGGGTGGGGAGAGTGGGTGCCTCCAGGGAGCAAAACTGTGGGGCCCCTTTCCCTCCAAGCCTACAGACCTACGTGGGATAGTCTATTCCTCCTAATTTTGCTCAGGCAAAGGCAGTGGAGGTTGGAAGGTGTTGAATATCTTAAATTGTGTTGATGAAGATCAGGGTCCCCTTGAACTATTTTTTTTTTCTCTGTGAACTTGCTCCCATGAGATGCAGCTGGTTTATTACTCCATTCCTCGAAGTCCTGCTTGCTAGCTGGGAAGAAGGAAAAGGCTTCCTTACTGGGTGTAATTTCTTTTGTTGTGTTGCAAATGTAATAAAAAGCACCTGGTGCTGGTCTCTTCCAGGTCACACATGACTTGGAGGCACAGCTTCCTGTGGTCATTAGTGCACAGGGAGTGCTGGGGTCGTTAACTACCCTTAATGAGGACATTGGCACTGGGATTCCATGAATGCCTCTGGCGGACCAGGCCCTGGAGAAGCCCCTTATGAGAAATTACTTCACTGCCTGGTTGTTCCAGTGATTTCTAGCACAGCTATGACTTCATCCTTCTTTTTGACCAAAATTAAGCACAGGATGAGGTGGCCAGGCCAGATTTCATACCCTGCTCCCTGTGGTGGAGCTGGTGTGTGAACACTGTCAGTAGCTCCTGTGCCTAAAGCCTTGTTTGGAATAAGCCAGTGTGGACAAGGATTTGGATTTTATTCCCTCATTAGGACTGTGTTGGTTTGGAGATACACCTTGTACTCTTCATAGGCCTTTGCTGGCAGGGAGGTTCAGAGAAGCGAGACGCTGCCTGTTGGGATGATGCCACATTTTTCAGGCTGGCACACCTTGTGGGACTCAGAATTACTTTCCTTTGGCAGTTTAGGATAAATGAATGAGATTTGCCTTGTGAGTGCTGAACTCTTACCACCCTGAAGAGTTACTCGAGCTACATCCGTGATATTTCCAAGCTAAACAAAACCTGAATTTCCAGTGCCAAAAAGCAATACAAACCTCCACTCCTCCTCTGTACAGGGAAAACCACGGTCTTTCAAGCTTTGCTCTTATCCCAAAGAGTTAAAAAGCTGCCCTGTGAGATCTGCTGAGGTGAAAAGAAAAGCCAAAGGCAGATGAGAAACTTCTCCCGCTCTGTGTTGGAGGAGAGGCTTTTGAGCACAGCAGGTCTCGATGCACAAATATTTATTTCTCTTTGTGCTTTCTCTGGAGTGAAGGAGTGATAACTCCACAGACAAGGGGTCACTCCTCTTCGTTTAAACACCCTCATGTTGCTGTGGTATCAAAATGGTGTTTGATGATACCAAAGTTCAGATTGTGGTGGCTCAGTGTTTATATTGTGCTGGGTGTGCTGTTCAGTCCAATGAGGAATGTGGGAAGAGCAGCCTGTAGCTCACAGGTTTGGACTGTGGGGTTTGTGCTAAATCCTTGCTCTTGTAACATTTCCAGCATAATTTCTGAGATTTTTTTTTCCCTGGGGCATTGCACACAGAAAAAAATCACATCTGGATGTGGAGTTAATACAACAGTTAGGTGTTAGAAATAGCAAAGTATAGAATTTGGTGATCTAACCAGTCCTAGAAGATTTTTATCCTTTGCAGTTGTCCTCTTTGGGTATCAAATCACATGGAACTGGCTTTTTTATGTTTGTTTTCTTTGATTTTCCCTAAAAATACAATCTTTTGCAGTCCTGTATGGTGATGAAAGCCCTATGTTTGGGGAGAGCCCTTGTTAGGTGAGCAGACACAGCTCTCCAGTACATGTTTGCACAGGAGTTTGGGGGCAAGGGCAAGCCGGGCAGAAGATGGCACGGTGATACTCCTATTTTTTCCCAACAACAGGCTAAAAAACAAGTGTCATTTCTAACATACCTATCACACCATAAGCAAGAGTAAACTCTTTTGCAGTCCTGTGTTGGCACATGGGTTTTGGTTGTGTGGCTCAGCCATCACACTGGGCTCTGCTGCTGGAGAAACCTCTGGGTTTTTGTAGCAAGGAATTTTAATAACAGAAATGTACTTTTATATAGAGATAAAAATGGGTTCAATGTCAACTGAAGTCCAGGGGCTGTGGGATAGGACTGGTGCTAAACCAGTGGCTAAAATGGTGGCATTTTGTGGAAGCTCCCACCCCTGACACTGTGGATAAGAACACCACAGGGAAGAGCGTTGGAAAATAAATTACTAAATACAGCATTTCAAAAACGTGAAGGGAGTTTTCTGCGCCGAGTCATCTCATCAGGAAGATTTGGAGCACTAACCCTCAAAAAGAGCCGAAATCAAGAGCTTTATTAATATAAATCCCATGCTTTGTGTTGCTTAAGGCTCCAGAACCCGACTCTGTGCTGCAAGCGTTATCAGCCCCTAAGCTGATAGCCTCTGTCTTGGCAACAAATGAGCCCAAATATCAAACAGCACCAATTCCTTCTTGGAGAAAATGAGCATAAAACGGAATGGGTAAGCAATAAAATTAGGCCAATAATTCAGGCTCACTTAAAAAGGAGATAAAAGCCTAGCTGGGAATTTGATATTCAGCTGCCATAGTGTTCTTTTAATAAATACAGTCAATGAGCAGGGAAGGCACGTAAATACATTTTACCCTGACAAGATGGTGGCTGGAGCTGGCTCGCTCAAACAAAGAAACACTCTGAATGTTTCTTGGGGCTCTTTGCTGGGAAACCTGCTTTTCTACAAAAAGCAAAGAAACTGGCTGTGCACTAGACAGTGGTGGGGATAATCTTTGTGTGCCTGCTCGGATCCCTGCGAATCCTGGTCGGTGTAGCCAGGGAGAGGTGTAATGTCCCTGTGTCCCAGCACGACACGCAGAGCTGTTGCTGAGCCAGATCTGAGGGTAGGAAGTTACGGTCTGAGCAAACAGAGCCGTGGTTGCTGTCCTTGTTCAGTATCTAATCTTTGCTTTTTGAAATGTTTGGCGAGCGGTCCTGGTGATGCGTGGCAACTCCGCTGCTTGGGAACAGCGCCGTGTTCAAAATAGATAAACCTGCCTTGTGAAACGTTGTGCCTGCCCACTTCTATTTATTGGTGTTTCCTCCTCAAAGAGAGGCTGCTGTGTGGACCCCAAAGATGTTTTCCGCTTCTCCTGCGTCCTTTTTTTTTCCTCCAAACTGGAGAGCTGCTAACTTTATTAGCTCCTTATATGGCAGCCCCATTTTCTCACGCCTTTAATGGCTCTTTTTTGATCTGTCGTGTTCTTGCTTTGCTTTTCCTGACATGAACATGGTGTTCAAGCTGAGATGGGTTTATAACCTGCTCCCTCACTAATAAATGGCCTGGCACTTTAATCCTCTCCAAGTGCCGATAAGAAACATTGAAATGTTTTAACTGCGGGGTTGGCTGAGATGTCCAGAGATAGCCGGGCTCTTGGCTACGCTCTCCCAGGACTAATTTAAATTGTTCCTTGCAGTGTGTATCCCAAAGGCTGAGGGCCATCGGGTCATGGAGATCAGCTCAAGTCCCCTCGTCCTTGGCTATTTGGCCCCTGGGAAGGGCAGCACACAGGGAAGTGCATCCATATTTTGCCACTGGGTGCTCATCATGCTGTCACTCATGGCAGGACACTGGGCTGGCACAAAGGTCTGTCCCTTCTGCAGACACAAGGATGGTGCTGGTCCTTCATCACAGCCCCTCTGGCCTGCTGAGGGGAGGGTTATACCTGCTCTGGTCTCCAGCCTGAGTTCGTGTACTTTAAAATCTTGGACCCAGCTGGAGAGATCTGGTTACAGCAGCATTGCTGGTGCAGTGGCAACTGGGAACAGTTTCCCTGCAAAACATTTGAAGAGAATCGGGATGGTCCAGAGCTTTGTTTTCCATCACCAGCCAGGCTTTGTGTTCCTCTTGCAGCTGGCTGTAGTGTAAATGGAACCCTCCTGGCACTTGTCTCAACGTTGCCTCTCCTGTCAACAGAGTTGATGGCTTTGTTTGTGACAGCTTCCAGCCCCTGCATGTCCTATGAGATGGCCGGGTGACAGCAGTGACTCCATGTGAGATTCCCTGGAAGGACCTGGGAGCTGGTGTGGTTTCCTCGTGTCCCTCGAAGGTGCTGCCCCAGCAAGGAGGAAGAACAATTGGAATTGCAGTCATAGCAAGTGCCCTCCATGCGAGAGGGAAAATTCATCATGGAAAAGTTGTTTGATTTTTTTTGAGATTTTGGTTTGGGTTTTTCCTCTCCAAAATGGATAGCTCATTAAAGGTAGAGACATGTAGGAACTGCTCCTTGGGCTTCCCACCAGTTAAAATGGAAAGCCCAATTCCACACTGGAAGCACCGGTGAAGCGTGTTGGCAGTGTGTTTTCTTGTAAGCATGTGGCTCCATCACGTTTTAAATAATAGATGGTCTGCGTGCAAGGAGTTGTTGGGGGTTTTGAATTAATCAGTAGATCCTGGTTTGGCAGAGCCTGTCATCACTGGGGAAACTGAGGCATGGGACTGCCACAGGATGGGCTCGCAGCCACTGGAGTCCAGGATAAGGCTCGCAGCCACTGCAGATTGAGTCCACGTGCGTCAGAGATCTGATTAAATCAAGAGATTTGCATATTTGTTAAGCCACTACAGCTTGGTGACTTTGACCAGTTGGCAAGGTGGACTTGTTGCCAGAAGGTTATGGTGTCCAGCTGGACCAGGTGGCAAAAGGCAGCTCTGACAAATAAAACATGGGTTTGATCAATATCGAAATGTCATCAGGAGACTTTGGCCATGGAAAATACTGAAATACGGGTTTGCTCTGTGGTGAAAGCAGTGGAGGCTTCAAACACCAACACTCGTGGCTGTGGGTGCATGTTTTATCCTGACCTCAAGCTGCTCAGAGTCTCACAGTGCGAACTGGTTGGGCATTTTCCTTTTGGGGCATAGAAATAGGTGTTTTTATCAATGCAGGGGCATGTTTTGGTGGAAAAGACGACCTATTAGGTTAAAAAATGTTTAGTTCTATGTTGCAGAGCTGGGGTGTGACATGTCAGCCTGGCAACTAGAGAAGGGTGATGCTGGCAACAGGCGATTTCTTCACTCCATGTTAATGAATGAGCTCTGCCAACCCCAGTGGGGGAGTGGGAGGTGAATCCTTCCTGCAGTGGGAGTTCATTGTGTGTGGTTCTCAGGGCAACGTGGTCTCCCTGTTCTGTTGGCAGAAGTGCCTCAGGACAACACAGCCACCCTGATTTGGTGGAGGAAGTGTCTCAGGGTGACACATCCTCCCTGTTTTGGCAGAGGTAAGCATCTGGAGCAGCCAAGGGGGTTTGGTGACCCCCCTGCAGCCCCGCTCGGGGTTCTTGTTGCTGTGACCTTTGGAGCCATTGCAGACACCAGAGCCACTGGCAGTGCGGGACGCCTTGCTGCCATCACCTCAATTAATTTTTTACTTGTCTGCCCGGTGGCCATGGGCTGGGTGTGGGCTCACCTAGGGATGAAGGTAGCTTGTGCCTCAGGATTTCGCAATCCTTATGGGATTTGGGGGAGCTGTAGGTTTGGGGGTCAGCAGGGACCACTGGCTGGGTGAAGCCCCTTTGAGCTGTGCCAGCAGGACCTTGCCCTTGCAGTCCAACCCGTTCTCTCACAGCCCCCTATTCCAACTCCCCCAGCCCAGCATAAGTCTCACAGCCCCCATCACGACTCTCATAGCTCCCATTACAATTTTCAAAGCCCCCCATAATAATTCTCAGAGCCCCCCAATACGACTCTCAGAATCCCCCCGTATGTCTCACATAAAACCCCTCGTTGTGTCTGTCTCCGTCTCACAGTCCCGATTCCTTCATCCCCCCGTTTCCCACATCCCCCACCCCAGTTCTCACAGCCCCCCAGTACGTTTCTCACAATCCCGATTCCCACATTCCCCATCCCGATTCTCTCACCCCCCCGTTTCTCACACCCCCATTGGCCCCTCCCGCCCGGCGCACGCGCAGTCCCGCCCCGACCCCCCCGCGCGGGGCGTTGCGAGCTCTCGCCCCGCCCCCTCCGCCAGCCCCGCGGCGCGCGCCCCGGGGCGCAGTGCGCCTGCGCGGGGGCCCCCGTGTGGCGCTGCGCGAGGCGCGGGCAAGGGAAGGGAAAAGGGAAGGGGAGGGGGGGAGAGCGAGCGAGCGAGCGCGGCCGGGCCGGCGGAGCAGCGGGAGCGCGAGGGGGGAGGAGGAGGCGGCGGCGGCGGGGGCGCCGCGCTGCCGCTGCCGGAGGAGGAGCAGGAGGAGGCAGCGGGAGCGAGCGAGCGGGCGGCGCGGCGGGGGGAGCCGGCGAGGAAGCGCAGCCGCGGCGGAGAGCGAGCCCGGCGCCCGGCAGCCGGCCCGGCGGGCAAGGGGCCCCCCCGGCGGGGATGGTGCGGTCCGGCGGCCGGTGGCGCTGAGGGCGGCCGGGCCCCGCGGCGGAAGGGGCGGAGGGCGAGGCGGAGGCGGCCGGCGAGCGGCGGCCGGCGGCGCGGCGCGGGGGCAGGCGGCGGCCGGGAGCCGGGGCACGGGCGGCGGGCTCGCCCCGCGCCGCGCAGCATGGTCCGGGAAACCAGGCACCTCTGGGTGGGCAACCTGCCGGAGAACGTGCGCGAGGAGAAGATCATCGAGCACTTCAAGCGGTGAGTGGGGAGCGGCGAGGGGGCCCGTCCTGCCCGACCCGCGGTGTGGGGAAAAACGAGGGGAAAAACGTGGGAAAGGGGGGGAGGTGTGCGCGGGGACGGCGGTTCCCGTGGAGAGGAGGAGGAAAACAGCGCTGTAAATAACCCGCGCCATGGCGGGAGCGGCGGCGCGGCCGGAGCGGGGAAATACAAAAATGGCTAAAAATGGACCCGAAACGACGGAGCAGCAGCGAGTGGGGCTCGGCGGTCGCCACGGAGCGGATCCCATGCCGAGGATGTCGGGAGGCAGCGCAGAGCCTGGCTGGCTTGTTTTCCTTTTTTTTTAGGTTTTTTTTGGCAATTTTTTCAATGCTCGGACGTTTTTCTGTTGATTTTCGCCCATTTCACTGCGTTTCCCTCCCACCTGGAGCCGTGGAGGATGCTGCGTGTCCCCCCGAGGTGCAGCGAGCGGTGGGAACCGAAGCGCCTGCAGCTGCGAAAACGTGACTCTGGGGGAAAAAAAAAAAAAATCACACAAACCCACGGAGAAAACACGGGATCCTGCACGCGGGAAGCGCTCTGGACTCCTTTATCATGCTGGGTTGTTTTTTCCTTCTTTTTTTTTTTTTTTTCTTTTTGGTTGTTGCATAGGTTAATCCCGCTCATAAGGAAGTAGTAGCTGTTTGCATGGTTGTGGTTTTTTTCCTCCTCCCTTCGTCTTTCCCTGCGAGGAGGAGGAGGAGGAAGAGGCTTCTCCCCCGCCGCCTCAGCATCACCTTTTTCCTGTGGAAATGTTCTCAAGTCGATGCACCCCACGCTGGAAGCTGATTTTTAGGGAGAAAAAGAGTAACAAGCCCTGCTCAGCTCATGGCCCCTTCAGGCGCTTTGCTTTAATCCCACCACCAGCAGAAAAAAAATGGATTTTGAAGCTTCCTTTAATCTTCCTGTGCTGGAAAAATGACGGAGCGTCCTTAATAATGAGTCACCATGGGAAAAATAGATGTGGTGACACCGAGGGGTAAAAAGAAAGGTCCCAGCGCCTCTTCCCTGGTTTCTGGTCGTCTGTTGTGGAAGGACTGGGGGTCTCACATCCCCCTCCATCCTCCTGGCCTGAGCTGCTGCAGCAGCCAAACCCCATCTCCGCATCCTCACCGCTCTGAAATTGCCTGTCTTAATCAAGCTTCAACTTTTTTTACCTTTATTAGCCCCCTAAGCCCAGAATTTGCTGCTTAGTCCGTGCCAATGCGCAGGATGGTGGATGTGTATCCAGGGTGGTTTGTCGTGTCCCTCTGTCCAGGTTACGTGACTCAGTGTTGTACAAACCCGGGTTTTGGGGGGAAAAAACGCGCTCTAGGGTTATTTGGTTAATTCCAGCCATAACTAGCTAAGGGAATAGGCGCTCCACAGTGGAAATCTGACATTCCTGGGTTTTATTTTGTCCAGTCCTCCTCCTTTTCTACGATGTATTAGAGCAGGGAAAAAGTTGCTATGGTACTGTTGCTTGGAGATGGATGGGAAAAATGGCAGGCACTGAATTAATTACCTTTTTTTGGTAGTTTCTACCTCGTCAAGTTGCGATCGGAGGTTTGCAAAGAGGTTTGTAGCCGGGCATTTCTCCCTGTTTTTCCAAAGTGATTTTTGCCCGGGATTTGTTTGTTTGGGTGAGGCTGGTCTCACGCCACTAAACACAGTTAAAACACGCTTCAGCCCTTTGGCTGCAGGTACTAAAGCAGGTGGAGGGGATGACACGCCGCCTCCGAATGCTGTGGGGCTGTAACCACTGGAATATTTGTGGCTAGCAAAGGGGTGAGGGGGTGAGCGTGGAGCCGGGTTCGAGGCTCGATGTGTAGGTGCTGTAGGTGGACAATGGAGCAAGGCTTCCTTTGTATGCCCGTGCTTGCCTGGGGGAAGGGACACGCGCTGCACAAGGATCGCACGGCATGGTGGGTTTATCCAGAGGGAAGGAAAGGGCTGCTCTGCCGTGGAGGTGCGATGGGGAAGGCTTCCTCCTTGGAAACGGCGCTTTAGTTGGGAGAGAAAGTGTTTTCGGATGGAGCGGGGCTTGGCAGAGCCCAGTTCCCACCCATCCCCCAGCCTGGGAATAGGGCGAAGCGCGTGCGGGAGGCTGAGCCATGGGAGCAGGGCGAGATTTGGGGGAAATAGCGCCTAAAATCTCAACTGGGCTGCGAGCGGGAGTCGCCTTACCTCCAGAGCCTCTGTGCAACTCACCGGAGTGTTTGTTTTTCCACCGTGCTTGGGAAATACTGTCCTTCCCAGATGGAAGCCTGTTCGAAGGGCTGTTTCACAGTCCCTGCTGGGGGCGAGTTTGAGAAACAACCATCTTGTTTCCAAAGAGGCAAGAATTCAGGGAAAACTCCTAAAACTTACAACCCAGCAGCAGGAGTATAAAGGGTTTGCTGCTTCTCCTCCCCCCTTCATTTAACCACTGACTATGGGAACCTTGCTTGCCTTAGCAGGTCCACAAGGAATTCTTTTCAGGGATGAATTAAGAATTTTGAAGAAATTAAATGTTTTTATTCTTTCCCCCAAATGCTCCTGGTTGGTTTGTTTAGTTTAGTTAGGTGAATGGAAATAACTCTCCCTACTATGAATTCTTCTTTCAAATTAGAGAATATTGAAGCTGGTCTTAAGAAGCATTGGCTTACATGAGCAGTGCTATTTTTTTTCCTTAGAAGCCCTTTTTAAAATTTTATTTCCTTGATATTAAAGGGGGTTGCAAAGGAGAGATTTTCTATGCATTTAAATGCGTTGAAATTGTTTTTGTCTTTCAATTTTTTACACAAATATTCTGTTTTTAAAAGCTAATGCTCTATATTTCCTCTCAACTGAGCTATTAGGGCACCCTGAAATAGAAAAGCAACCAGTGCCAGAATTGGCGATTGGGAAGTAGCAAATCTGTGTTAGGATCTGGGAGACGTGAGCTCGGGGCAGTGGTGGGAGCAATGGTTTGGGCTCACCTAATTTATGCTGGAAAAAAACCTGTCGTTCACCATCACTGAAACAGATGCTTGGTAGCTCGCAGAACAAGGCGACTAAATATAGTAACATTTTTACCCAGCACAAGTGCTGCCCTTCCATATTTTTTTTCCTCCTTGTGTTTTCTTCCAGTTATCTGAAAGAATATGGCTTTGTCTGTTTATTGGTGTTTTAAAGGGCAAAGAGGAGTAAAAGCCTCTTAATGATGGACCATGTGACTGTCGTGTGCAATCTCCTGTGCTGGGGGAGAATTAAGACATTCACAGTGGCAACCAAGTCCAGGAGAAACCCTGGATTTCAGGAAACAAATGCGCTCCTTGAAAATCAACAGAAATACATTGCAGATCAGGGCAGTCTTGGAGAAGATAGCTTTTAAGGATTTTTTTGGGGTGGGAAATAGGCTTTGTGTGGCTTCGGCATGTTCCAGTGTCTGTCTCGCAGAAGATGCTTTGGATACCTCCTGTAGAAGTGGTTGGCATTTTAAACACAACTGCAGAAAACCTGCCATGACAGCAAGTGCCTGTTTGTTTCCAGTAATTCCTAGAGAATATTTGGTCAGTTTGCAAGGAAATGTTTTGTCTTGATGGTTGGATTGTGAATTCAGCCTGGGAGGGTGGAATGTGTGCCTCCTGCTCTGTGTCACTGCTGTGGATCGAGGTGGTGTAGGGGAATTTTGGTGGCTCTGGTGCAGGCTGTGACTTGGGGAGAGCGGTGGCGGCCACTGCTGGTGTGGAACACTTGGAGGAAAAACTTCCCACGTCAGACACCAGCAGGTCTTGCAGTGCCTTTCCATGGAACTGGCTTGAGTTGGAAGGAATGGTGTTCCTGGTTTTGTAGTAAAGCTCTTAAGTATGTTCCCTGGCTTTTTTTGGTGATCATTGATTAATAAGTCCTTGGATATCACTTGGGATGCAAACACAGGGGTGATTATTCCAACTCAGCTCAGCCTGTACAAATCTCCATCTAGGTGTATTTTTATTGCTGGAAAATACAGAAGTAAGGCCACAGAAGGGACTGTTGCTGTTTCGTCTCTCGATCTGTGTCACTTTAGGTATTTTCACAGATGAGGTACTGCTTTTTCCAGCTCAGAGCTTTGCAGAAGGGGGAGGGTACAGTTTATGCCTGTGCTTTACTGGAGTGATGTCTATAATAATGGGCAGCATCAGAACTTGTTTGTGCTGGTTTTACAAACGCTTCCAGTAATGTAATCCAAAGACCATGGGAGGATGTTTGGCTAGGAGACTGGGGCAGGGGGATTAAAATACTTGCCCAGAATCGGAACAGGAGGAAAACTGTGGAATGCATGAGGCAAGTTCTGCATCCTTGAGTCTCGGTTGGTTTCAGTGAAAGTCAGCCTTGTGCAGGGTGTAGGTTTGTCAGTTGGGTGGCTCATTGGGGTGATGGTGGTGCTGGTTCTAGTGGTGGTGTTCCATTAGATTAATAAATCTGTTGCCAGTACCGATCCACAAGTACCCCAAAGCAGCACAGGCATCACCTCCGTGGCATCAGTTACACAGTGGTGTCTGTCTGCAGTTGCCTCCTGGTTCCCCCCGGCCAAGTCACGGCGGGTGGCTCCTATGCAGGCTGATATCTGTGGCTGCTCTGGATTCTGCTCTTTGCCTGCACTTGAGGTGGCAGCTGGTTGACGCCACACTGGCCGAGAAAATGGCTGAGTAATTATTTCAAAGAAACTTAATGAAAAGCCACGAAGAGTATAGATTTGGACTAAGCTTCTATTAAGTGGTTTAATATGCTGGCTGAGCTGTGGTAGAAAGATAAGTTGATGTCACTTGGTCACAAAAATTCTGTCATTTGCTGAGCCTGGCTGGCATTGTTTCTTCTCTGAAGTTTCTTCAAAGGTCCAGGCTATGTTTAGTTGTGATTATTTGTGATTTGATGTGAGCAGCTTCTGTTGTTGCTGAGCCGCTCAAGAGCAATGTTGGCTTTTGGTATTTCTTGCCCTTACTGTAAACTCCTTTGGTACAACAATAAAATAATCCCTGCAGAGTACAAGAAAACAGATTCATATGCTGAGAACTTACCAGTCTAGCAAGGCATACAAAGCCACTAAGTCCATTCATCAGGTCAGAACAGGAGATGAATAAAGGCTTAAGTTCACTTCGTGATAGCCTTGTTGACTGGTTTTTTATTCCTCCCTTCTTTTCATAGGCCAGAAAGTCATGCCAAGTTCCCTGGCAAGTGACCTTATTGACATCTTAAGGTGTGTCCAAAATTAGGTCCTTGCCTTCGCTGAGGGTGAAGAGGCGCTTGCTGGCTTTCCATAAAAAAGGAAGTAAATATCCAAATGACTAGAAGGCAGGTTGCAGATGTTGGATTAGGCAGTGAGTCAGGGTGGACCTGGGGTTCCTCAGGAGCTTTGTTTTTGTGAGCTGATGTGTCACAACTGCAGCTTTTCTTGCTGTTGTGGTGGTTTCACACTGCTGTTGGGTTGTGAGGAAGAGGAGGAGATGCCCTTTTGCATCTGAAGAGGCACCTGAGAAATAACAAACATCAAAACAGTTTTCTGAGGACATTTGGGAAGGGGTAGAACTGAGGGTCACCCCTCCCAGCTGCTTTTAGGCTGCGGAAGGTTTTGGGAGAGTGCTGGGTGTGAGTTGTGGAGCTGCCAGTGGGTTGGATATGCTCTGGATTTGTAGCTACCAAAAATAAGAACCAGTGAGATATTTCACTTGTGTTTTTTATTAAGTTCATTGAACTTGCTGAGGTCTGAGAACGCCCTGAAGACTGCAAGGACAAACATTCCTAAACAATGAACTGAGGAACAAACTGGAAAAATGATTGCTCTCCATAATAAGATTCTGAGTTTAGCTGCATCTTCGGCATGCTGATTTAGGAATCTCGTGGGAGGAACAGGAGCCTGAGGATGGAAATTCACAGTGTACAACCAGCCTCTCTGCTTTCCTTTGCTCAAGTCTTTGTGGTGTTTTGAAGACTGCTTGGACAGTTAATGAAAATCAGACAGAAGTTGTTCTTTTCATCACCCAGGCTACAAGTCAGCAGTGTTTCCCACCTGGTGATTGTACACACACACTCATTTTGAGGTTTCACTTTTCTGTCTGAAGAGTAATGGCAGCTTAGATCTCCTGAAACCCATCCCCATCACTGTTCTGCAGCAATGCATTCAGGGTGGTGAAGATTCCTGGATCATGAATAAAACACAGCAACTGCTTTGGTTTGTGCATTTCCATAGTTATTGTTTAACCTGCTGATGCTCTGTAATCATCCCTTGCAATCTGTAAAATCCTGCAGTGTGAAGATAACATCTTCCAGTAAAAGAATAAACACTGTTCCAGGCTTTTCATAAATATACCAGATAAATCCCAGAGCTTGCTGCAATCTGGTCTGTCAGCAGGAAAGATTGAAGGCAACACCTCTGAATTTGGTGGAAACAACATCCTTCCTGGGATGGATTTTTTGGAAGTGTGTTCTGTAGCCATTGCGCGTGGCTGGCTCTGGACTAGGGTTTGTGTGTCTTTGTCTTTGCGAGGTCCAGACCTTTGTGGTGACTTGGGTGAGAAGGAGCAGAGCTCAGATGTGAAATGAACATAATTTTTCCACTCAGACAAACTGATCGTGGGAGGAGAGCAGCAGTCTGTCGCAACAACCATGTTCTGGTTAAAGGCTCGGACATTTTTAAGAACAAAAGGGAGCTTTTTTGCTTCCTTTCTCTTCCCCTTTTTAATTAGGCTCAGCAACTTAAAACTGAAAGTACTTTTTTTGTATAAGCACACTTAGATCTGGAGCATGAGCTTCCGCATCTGATCAGAATGCCCTGAAAGTGCTCTCATCTCTCCACTGAAAAGCCAGAGAAGTCCAAATGTCTCTGGAAGGAGGGCTGTCTGTTGGATACTGCTGGTGAGATAGTTCTGACCTGGATGTGTGTTCCTCTTGGATGTCCTTCTGTCCAAACGGAAGAGCTTCCTTGTCTTTTATCATTCCCAGTGCAGTAGGAAATGAAAGCTGTGTTCTGGCCAAGTTCCTGTCACGAAGGTGGTCAGGTACCCAGGCAGAGCTGGATTTGAAACTATCTTTTAGCTCAACAAAAAGAATGGCCAGATTGTAAATTACTTTATTTAAGCAAATAGTGAATTACCTACAGTTTTTCTCCAGAAACAAAACTGAACTGGTTGTGTTTGCTGTCCATGGGATTCATTGAGAGTAACTTGGTGTCCCTGTCACAGCTTCCCCTGACTGTCTTTGGTGAGGTGTTCACCGTTTCCGCACAGCACAAAGCTACGCGCTGTGGTTCATCTGCTGGGTGAATACCTCCCGTCCCCATTAACAGTGATGGCTGCCAAAGAAGTCACAGAGACTCATTTAAATGTCCCTCTTTAAGCTCTCTGTGGCAGCTGTGGGTGACCTGTAATAGTTAATAGGGCAAAATAAGAAAAATAAATTGCCAAGTTGTATGCTTAAAGAAGTCGTCTTTGGAGGGGATAGAAGTCTTCCGGCCTCATTAGCATCCTAACTGTGAGGGGAATAAAAGCTCAGGGTGGATGAGTATCTCCCTTGTATACGTAATCAACATCTGATTTAATTTCACGGGTTCTGTGAGATGCTGCTCTTAAGAAGGCAGCTGGATACGCATCCAGACAGCCAATGGCCAGCACAGTCATCGCCTTGTAATCAAAGTCTCAGTAAACCTTTGGTCTTCTTCTTAACTGTGAAACAACTTACTGGAAGAATTAGTAGCAGAGAAGCTTTGCCACATTTAAAAAATAAAAGTGGCTTAAAGATTGATGTTGTAGATGATAACACTGGTTGTGGGTACGGGGAGATACACCATTTTTTGGCAGCAGTTGAGCTCAGGAAGCATCTCTTCCTCTACATCCTTTCAGAGTTTACAGTCCCTGGGTTGGCTGCAGTTCATGCTTTTGCCTAGCTTGTGTTAGTCTGATTTTTCAACGTAAAGGTGAAGCTGATTACTGAAACAGCATAAAATGAGGGAGCAGCTTTCCCAGCAGTTGTGTTGGTGTATCTGGTTGTGTGGTGTATCCTTGAACCCCAGGAGGAGCCCTCTTGGTCTGGTAGTATGTGTTCACCTCCAGATACAGCTCTGCTCAAGTCTTTGGTGTGGTGAGGCCTCCTTTAAGTCAGCTCATAAAGCCAAGGTGTGAAACCTCACCTGTTGTTGCAATGATACTAGGTTTCCAGCTCAGCTTTGCAAAGCCTCGACTTTGAGTTGCACCAAAAGAAAAGCCATTAAGCTCTGGCTGGTTCAGGAGCTCCTCTCTGGAAAGTCCCAGGCTCTCTTGCCTGTGGAGAAAGTGCCTGGAGCGCAGGTAGTCACTGCAGACAAAACACACCCGAGTGTGTGCCAGGCTCTTGCCAGGCGCTTGTCAGTGGGGAATATTATTTTCCTTGGGCTGACACCTGGCTCACACCAAGGACTATGCTGCCAGTTGGTTTAGTCACAGGGACAAGCACTTTCTCCAGGGCGATGGAAGCGGTGAGTCACGAAGCAATGAAATAACATTTGCACATCTGTGTTTGGTGACTGACTGGCTGGTGTGGCAGAGCGGGAGTGGCTGGACTGGCTGGGAACTGGCTGGTTTTCCTCCCTGGTGTCAAGATCATAACCTCTTAGCATTGGTGAGATTTTGCAGTTGGGGATTTGACTGAGAGTCCTTGGATCCATGGCTGATTACTATCAGAAATTAATTTCAAGTTGTTGAACCTGTGGACTAAGCTGAAGCTGGTCACTTGTTCAAACTGAGTTGATGTTCGAGGGGGAAGAGCAGTTTGATCACTTGAGGTGGTCTCAGAGGCCACAGACAGACAAACTTTTTTCTTCTTCCAAAGTACCATGTTCTGGAAAACATACAAAAACCTTGGAGAAGAGGTTGTAAGTGTCTGTAACTGGAGAAGTCTGAACCTGTGAGGACCAAGACTTCCAAGGCTTTAAGATGATCCACATTTCAAGTGCTCTGCAGCATGGCAGGGAGACCATAATGTTGTGACTCTGCATTTTCCTCCATCTGCTGCCGAATACATGCAAAGCAGAGCTTGGAGAAGCAAAACTGAGATGGGGAATTACCCTTTCATGTAAGAATGAAAAAAACTTGATTAATCAAGAGATTTCCCTACAGTTGCGATGCAGTGCGTTCTTAACATCAAATCCAAACAAATCCTAAAATCAGTCACGCAAAAGCACAGGCTTGAGCAATTCCCCTGCAGAAGGTGTTGAACGTAGCCTATCACCACCAGTGTTTTTGAAGCAAATCTGCAGATTATGCTTTAAGCTGGAAGAAAAAGAATGCCCTGGAGATGGAATTCACCGGCTCTGTGTCTAGCGTGTAGGAACGTGACAGAGCGCATCTGTGTAGGTTGGGGATAAAGAATCACAGCTCGTCGTGCTTGAGACAACACAGCTGAACATGCAGAGTTCCTACATATTTCTGTAACCTTTCCATGCTTCTACAAACAGTGATATTTACTCTGATCTGCTTGGAGAGCAAGATTGAGGTATTCTTGCCATGTGTATATATATCTTCTATAATCAATTTTGAACCTATTTGCCAGTTTTAGCTAAACCTGAGAGTGAAGGGGATATTCAGTCTCAGAGACACGACGTTCCTTTGAGTTTTGTGAAAACGAACGGTTTTAATAGAGGAGAGAGACCTGATTAGTGGCCCCATGGAGAGAAAAGCTGCAGCGAGAGCACAGCCCTTATTAGACATTAAAGAATCCACATGGGAGAGAGGTGTTCCTGACCGTGGGAAAAGCTGCAGTGGGAACTGGTGGTTATTGGACGCCGGAGAATTCGACCTCAAGACATGCATCCGTAAGAAATGAGTCTTCATTAGTTTTGCTCACAAAGCCACTTTGATTTTTTTTTTTTTTTTTAATAATCTATATACCAATAAGCTATGGGTGCTTCCACGCTTTTCCTTAATTGTTTCAAAGAAACAACTAGGAAAAGTTCCTTAGTAAGAGCCTGCCTCTGTTCTGGCTGGCTGAGATGGCCGTGCCTCATCCAGTTACCCTGGCAGCTGTAAGTGGGTGATGTTGTGTCGAGCCCTTCGCTCCAGCACGGTTGAGCTCTGGCTGGGCTGATGCAATGCTGGGTTCTCCTGACGCTGCCGGCAGCGGAACTGCTGACTGGGGTGAGGAGGATATTAAGTGTAGCCCAGTGAGATGTTGCATGGAGCGCCGAGAGGCATTTTTATTCATCCAGCTTCATGTAATCCCCATGTCCAAAGCATAGATTCAGCTCCCCCGCCCTCGTCTTCGCCCAGGTTTAAAAGGTTGCTAGGACTCCTCCAGGCTGTTCCCTGTCGTGGGGGTCTTGCAGTGGAACTGGTCAGTATTTTAAGGAATGGATGCAGCTATATTCACATGTGACCTGATGCATGCTGGCTGCAACAGCTGATCTGTGGTAGAACTGGTTATCATGGGGGTTGCAGAAAAATTTCCTGGTGTGTTGACTATTGGACGAAATCATTGCTACCGACAGTGGCAACTATAAAAAACCAGTTTTAAATACTCTGTTTCTTCCCTCCCTGGTACATAATAATTCCGTTTGTATATTAATACTTCGGCAGTATCCAAAAGGTCACTTTGCAATAAAGACATAAATAAAATGTCTTAATTAGGAATCACTCCTACTTGGGGTCTTAAAATGGAGCATTTGGCTGAGCTGTAAAGCAAGAGGCGAGCACTTGTTCCAGCACGGAGTTATCTCCGGACTATCTGATCTGTCGAGCGTGTTGCTCCTAAATACCAGAGGTATCAGGAGTATCGGTGAATGTGCCTGTGCTAGCTTTTTAATTTCCTACTTTGTCATCTCGTAGGGAGGGATTACGAGTGCAGACAAAGCCCTGGCTGTTTTCCGTGCGTGGCAGGAACACGTGCTGTATCTCATTAACAAAACCCCCGTTTGTAGTCGGGAGTTGGGATATTTCCCACTGAGTGCTGCTGGGGGCCAGAGGGAGCTGCAAAGTCCAGAGGGGTCTGGGTTTGAGCGGTTTGGGTGTTGGGGCAGGAGGGTAGAAGTATGAGCATTGTGCTCAGGATTCACCCCAGCATTGTCTGGTTGAGCTCTGTAACCTGGTTGATTGTTTCTGCTCCTGGATTTTGACATTTCCCTGAAGGTCTTTATTACTAGAAGAAGTGCTGGAGAGAATGCCCTGAAGAACGTTGTTTTTCTCCCCCCAAAGGTCTCAGAGCCAATAAAGATCACTCTAAACAGGTTTTAAAGCATCTCAGATTGTAATCTAGAAAATTATGGGAGCTTGGTAATTAGGGCATGTTTCTGAATCATTGTTGTCACAAGGGCTGTTCTCGGTGTGGCTGGAAAACCAGTGCTCCTTGTGATGATACAAGGAGCTTTTATTTTGCCTGGCTCTGGGAAGATGAAGGATTTTGAAGTCGCATGTTGTGTGGATTTATCACTCACGGATGAGCTTTCCTACTCATGATTGTCTGGAGTGCTCTCCCAGCCAATTGCTGTGTCTTATCTTTATAGACACAGCAATTTATCTGCACCAGTGCCCCCAGCACGGGTGAGAAACAGGAGGAGCTGGAAACGGTTGCACAGCAGGAGATGATGGTATGAGTTGCTATTACGGAATCATGGTGGCGATGACTGGCACAACTGGAGTTCTGCAGTGAATGGCTGTGACTTCTTCAGAAGGAATTGGCAAGGAAGGAGAGGTGGTGGGGTAGCCCTGTGTGTTAGGAAGGGTTTGGATTGTCTAGAGCTTAGTGATGGTGGTGAGAGGGTTCGGTGTTTATGGGAAAGAATGGTGGGAAGGCCAGCAAGCCAGATACCCTGATGGAAGTCTGTGCTAGACCATCCAACCAGGAGACCAATTTCATCTGAAGAGGCAGATGAAATATTTTCTAAACAGCTGGGAGAAATCTCATGCTCACCCTTGTTCTTGTGGGGGACTTCAACCTACCACATGTCTGCTGTAAATACAGCAGAGAGGAAGCAGTCTGGGAGGTTAGTGTAGTGTGTGGAGGAAACGGTTGGTGAGGGAGCCAACCAGAACTCGGTATCAAGTTGTCCATAGTAAATACTACTCCTAGTCTGTCCTGAGTGCAGCTGCTGGCTCAGGCCAGCAGCCATGGGGACGTGGAATTTGTCTGGAAGCATTTGAGATACCGTTTGACAAATACCTGGGGGTTGAGGTCAAAGTCCTACAAAGTGAAATGATTGTGGCTCAACAGGTGATAGTTCCCCACACTTGTTAGACTTAATTTTAAGTGTAGTTTTCCAGGACTGTGGAATTCTGCTTGTTTCTATCAAGATCCATCTTGATGAATTGGAATGATTTTCATCCTAGCCCTGTGCACACTCTTCTCAATGGCCTGTCCCTGGTTTTGCTGTCTGCTGCAGGTCAGTTACTGTATTTATGAAACAGGCAGTGCAATTTTGAGTTTTTGTTTAGATTCCTTGATTCTTCTCTGTTTGTCAGCCCTGAAGTTTCCTTCCATGCCAGGCACATGATGATACTGTCAGATGTTGAGTAATGATCTGCATTACTTGAGGCAGACTTTAATTCTAAAGACTTGTGCTGCTCGGGTCTGAAGGTTGTGAAATATCATTTCATACCGCTCTACATATGAAATTCCTTTTTTAAAAAAATGAATTACAAGTGTATACATTTTATGGCAGTAAAACATGTGGCTGTAATGAATATGAAGCTTGGAACATCGTGGGATGTAATTTCCTTGGGATAAGCATGTTTTAATTGCTGTGTGTATTATTTATTGTATCACTGCCCTCGTTGTGATCAGTTGTAGTGCCATAATCTTTGCAAACGCCCGTGTAGAGACACAAGTTCCCTTTGTGTTGCTGGCTCAGGAACTCTCACAGTGGTGAATATTAAACACCTTTTGTGAGCGGTGCGGGCGGGAGACGCTCACTGTGCGGTTCCTGCTGGGAGCGGTGGTACTGGAGGCTGGTGCTTAACTCCAAACAGGATTTCTGCAGGATAGCTGTTCCTGTGGCTCGGTGTCCTGCTGCTGGTAAGATCCCAGTGTGGTCAGTGCTGCTCTTTGGTGTGTTATTTTGTGTATTCTATGGCTGGAAAGTGACTGCACGTGCTGTTGTGGTGGGCCAAGTTTCTCAGGCTGTGAAATGAGTGTCCGTGATAGCAGAAGACCCTAGAACTGATGTTCAGGGGCTCAACAGACATCCATTAGCCTAGCTAAAAATCCCTGTGGAGGGTGATGGCATCTTGCTTCATGGAGGTTTAGTATCTGCACATCCTGGATTTCCCTGTACGTGGAGCAGACCTGCTGTGTGCAGGGGTAACAGAGAGGTGGAGTACCCCTAACGTGGGGTATTTGGATTGATTTGGTGTCAGGAGTAAGGAGAAGAGATGTAGACATCTGGTGAAGTATTATTTCAGGACACATTATTTTGTTATGAAATAACAACAAAGCCAGAGGAATGTGATTGGCCAAGGAAAAGCTTCATGCTGTGCGAGCGTTTTACTGAATAATGCAGGCTGGGGCTTGCTGGGGTTATATAATCACTGAGGAGGAAGGAGTTTGAGTGTGGCACGGCAAAATGAGCCGAGCTTTTCAGATGGCTAAAGATACCTGGCTGCAGTCAAAGGGAACCTGAGTGAATACAAAATACTCAGATGTCCTGCTGTATTGGAGCATCTTGTCAAATCATGCTTCTAATGGGCGGTGCAGAAACACACACACAGAAAAAGCTCCTGCATTATTTTGGGTCTTGCAGTGTGTCTTACATTTAGTAGTATGTGGAACGTAGCATTGTGCCAGCTTCTAAATAAAAATGCTGTGAAGTTTCTTCGGCCACGATGCAGCTGACCTGCAGAACTCTGCAGTGATGAATATGGTTGGGTATGAGAGGTCTTCACAAACTTGTGGGGAGCTCAGCAAGAGAAACGGGAGGTATCTATATATAACATGATTTAAAGTGGGATTGGTTTATACGAAAAAATTAATCTCCCTCATTTCAACCCACCTTTTCTTACCATGTACAGATCATCCTATAAAGATCCTAATAAGTTTATAGAATATTGCAGCTGAACAGTAAGGTTTGCTTACTACACAATTATTGGCTGGTGTTCTTGTAGCCCATGCTTTATTTAGAATGCTTTTGCTTGGAACAGCAGGGACTGTGCAGGAAAAGAGTGTTTGGAGTAAGCACCCGAGCTGGAACGGTTTATTGGAGCTAGAAAGCCGAGGGTGCTGACAGCCGGTGTAGGGAAGGCTGCAGGGTGCGGGATGACTTTGGCTGTGCCTGGGTGACACGTTGTCCCCGGGGAGGAGGAACCAGCCCGGCCCTGCATTGGCGGAGGCTGCGTTTCCCAACCTGGCCGCGCTGTCTCCCGGTCTGGGAGGAAGAACTGGGGAGGAGGAAGGGCTGGAGAGTGAGGGAAACATACCGAGCAGCCGTGCCAAGAGCCCAGAGACATTTCAGCTGCTTGAATGTAGAGGTGCTTTGATCTACACTGAATAAACCAATAATGCTTAAATTATAAATTCCTTTTCTTTGTCTGAAAAGCTGGATTAGCGTGGCTTTGTTCGAGCGGTGATTATTGGGCAACTTTTTTCTGCAAGGGCTGCTCGATGTGTGTTTACAGGCGGGTGCTTCGGTCGCGCTGTGCTGGTGGAAGGGCTTGGTGACATAACAGCTCCGTATGTCCTCGCCTCCTCTGCTTCAGGTCGAACTGGAAAACACGGCCTCGTCCGCTTTCGTTACGATGTGGAGCTAATGATTAATCTGCAGGAGTTGTTGACGGGAAGAGGCACTAAAGGCCTTGTTTTCGTTCGAGTCTGCGGAGTGGGAGCCGAGCGAAGGCGCCTCTTTGTTTCTGTTGGTCTGGCAGGGATTGCAAAACGCAGCCTTGGGAAGGGCTGACGCACAGGTGTAGCGACACAAGGCGAAGGTTGAGAGGAGCCGCTCTGCCAACGTTACCAAAGGTCGCGGCCATGCCTCCCCTGGCCTTTTGTCCCCTCTTCCCAGCCCGGACAAAGGTGGCTCCTCGGAGCATATTCGCCTCCATCTTGCCTTCGCTTCGGCTTAAGGAAGCGCGGTGCTCTCGCCGCCTCTCCTCCCCCGGCCCTTCAGAACGTGTAGTGGTTTTTTCCTTGTAACGCTGCTGTGCTGCAGTGAAGCCTTGTGGTGATGCAGCACTGCAGATCTCCTTCCTCTTCCCCCCCGGTCTCCTCCCGGCAGCATCTGCCAAGACAGGAGCAGCTCGGAGAGACGCCAATGGGTGCGGCCGGGCCGGATCGCTCGGCACATTGATCCTCGCGGTGGGGACTGGAGGGTGTCTGCAGTCACAGCACTGTGGCAGAGCACGGAAAATGCAAACCTTCCTCTTCCAGCAGCTGCCCTGGAATACTCAGGGCTCTCTCCTCGGTTTTCTTTCATCCCCCCCTTCTGCTCCCTTTCTCCTCCTCCCGCCTGCCTCCCTCGCTTTCAGCAAAGGCGATTGTCACAGATTATCCTCGGGGCCTGTCAAGGGTACGGGGCAGGACACCAAAGCACAGCGTATATTTATGTATGTGGATAACGGGGGGATTAAAAGGCGCAGTCTCAGTGGAGTGATTTAGTACCATGGCTGCAGTGCAATGCAGTAGTAGCCTCTCCCATCCATTTCTTATTTAGGGAAAAAATTTACTTACCAAAGTACACTTCTTCCAATATAAAAACTAATATTGGGAAGAGCTGCATCTTTGCTAGGCAATGTTTATGGTAGATGTGGACCTTATTACACTGATGTTTTGTATCCTTTTTGCTTTCTGGGCAGCATGAGCTCAGATATTTGAACATTTCAACACATTCTGGATCTTCTACAGCAAAAGAATGACTGAGGTCTGACTGTGTTTGTATAATAACAGGCACATGTTAGGATTTCAGAATTAGGCAGTAATTGTCAAGGTGGTGAGCAGGCAGTCGTTCAGAGCCCACCTTTGGTGTCACTGGCAGACAGTGCTTCATGTGAGGTGGGCCAAGGTGGCTGCAGTTAAAGGACAAGCAGAATTTTATGGATATTGATACCATTATCAATGGTATCTTAATTCTATTCCCCCCCTTGAAGATTGTATGCAAATATGGCTCGTGTTGCCAGAAACTGAACATGTAAACAGTGAGCAAAAGGAAAGAGTGTGTTCTAACCAGTCATTTTGGGAACTGCATGGTTTAGATATGAAGGTTGGAGCTGATCTTTGTTTGCAGAGAACTGGCACTGAAACGTGTTAAAGGGTGATCCTAACTAGGATTCCTAATTACTTTCCATATTTTCTGTGACATTCATTCATGGCATGAACATTTTCTCAAATAGGCTCTTTCCTGTTTTTCTTCCCTCTCCTTCCTTTCCTGTTCCCTATCCTGCACTCTCTACATCTGCCACATCCAATTACGCCTTTTTTTTCCTCACACAGATTTTATTAACCATATCCTCTACTCTTCTGGGCTTTCTAAATCTTGCTTTCAAGGCAAGATAACCATATCCCGTTTCCAAATAGAGCAGACTTTGAGAAGCAGTTTTCCTGCAGTTCCATTTGCCATTATTTGAAGCTTTTAATTAAATAAAATACAAAGAAACAATAAAAAAAGAACCAGTGCATTACAGATTAGAAAACTCCCAAGAATTAATGTCCCTTTGCTGTACCCAGGGGTACAAAGGTGACAAGCTCAGCTCTGGACAGCTGAGAGGCAGGAACATATCTCGTATGTCTTTTTATGCCCAACAAGGCATTTTTCTCTTGGAAGATGCTCTTGTTTGTGCACACATCCGTATTCAGTGGAGTATAAACCAGGGAAAAAAGGGTTCTAAATCCAAACCAGGTTATATATAAGTGTAGTAGGTCAGGCTGGAATGGGAAGGCAGCAGTCAGCGAGGCAGGTTTTCAGATCGTATTTAAGGATTAGTCATCCAACAACAATGATGAAATTGTAAGGTGTAGGAAAAGCCAGGCATGAAACCGAGGCAGCTCTGGGATCTGACAGCGTGTGTGTCTCAGCCCAGTGGTTGTACTCCCTTTCCCCTGTGTGTGTGGCTGAGAACAGTTTTGCCTGTGTAAGGTCTGTTTACATGTGCCGGCCTTGTGCTGCCTTTGTGCACAGAAACTTTTTCACAATAATTCTTCATGGAGTTTACAAATACTTCCTGATTAGGTTTTTTATTTGTGTGTCCCTTTCCTCTGTGTCGGCACATTCAAAAATACACTTTTTGCCTTTTCTTGTCCTGAATTACCAACTGCAGTTCAAAGCTTTTCCCTGGTTTGCTCAGAATCTTTTGGCTGAGAGAGCTGAGCACCAAACCAACAGTTGCTGGCTGTTAAAATGCCACTGTGCTCATCCCTCCCAGCTTGTCCTTTCTGCTGTGAGTGGATGCAAGTCATTTAAATATGTTTTTACATCTTGTTTCCTTGTGTACACAAACATGTTTGGGTTTATTTTTATTTTCCATAGACATTTACTCATCCGTAAGTGCCAGTGTTGCAGTTACTTAACATACATTACGTAGGGTGGTGTCACATTCCCTCCGGCATTCCTCAGCGCTCCTGTTGGGCGGCTGGGTCCGGAGTGGGGGTGGGAAGCTGAACCCACCTGGCTCTGGGGGGGGTCTGTGCCGACCGCATGTCCTGCGAGGTTTTGGAAGTAAGCGGGTTTGAAATCAGGAGTGAAGATCACAGTGGGGCCTCTGGGTTAAATACAGATCGGAGTAGTGGAATTGCTGTGTCAAGGTCATTTGTCTCCTAAGAAAATTGTTGGCTGCCTGTATTTTTCCTTGTGACATGGTTTTGTTTTAATTGTGCCTCTTTAATTGTGTCAGACTAATGGTGTTCTGGTTGCGAACACCTTTCTGTTTCTTCAGCTGCTGCTGCTCTGTTGCTATAAAAAGGGTGATCCCATGGTAGGCTCTCCACACTGTGAGAGAGGAGTTTAAATGTAACCATGGAAAGTTTAAATGGCCTTTTCCTCTCTCCAAATGGCTTTTTCCTTGCCTCTTGGTGTCTCCCAGCGATTGATTTTCCTGGCACATGGGAAGGGTGAAGGGTTGGATGTTGATTTTGCGGGAGGCAATGTTACTAAACGTGGTCTTTTCCTAGCATCACTAACCTGTGTGCTCTGCTTTGCTTCTCTTCCAGATATGGACGTGTCGAAAGTGTCAAAATCCTCCCTAAGAGGGGGTCAGAAGGTGGAGTGGCAGCATTTGTGGATTTTGTGGACATCAAAAGTGCGCAGAAGGCACACAACTCTGTCAACAAAATGGGAGATAGAGACCTACGGACGGATTATAATGAGCCAGGAACCATTCCCAGTGCTGCGCGGGGATTGGATGATACAGTTTCCATAGCATCTCGTAGTAGAGAGGTTTCTGGGTTCAGAGGAGGTGGTGGGGGGCCCACTTACGGCCCCCCACCATCACTTCATGCACGGGAAGGACGTTATGAGCGGAGACTTGATGGGTAAGTTCCAAGGTTTCTCTAGGCAGGTATTTTGTATTTGATATGGTGAGAAACACAAACTCGTATCTAGGGCCCCCAGATGGATTTAAAATTTTGGGAATTATCTATGTTTCCTATTTTGGGTTGGAAACGGAAGTGATTTCTATCCCAGTGGCTGGTACCTTGTGGATCCATAGAGGATGTGTCCTGCAGCTGGTTGGATATCTACCTACACTTGAAATAAGGTGGTTTTAAGATGGAAGATTTCCTTTGGCCAGCATCGATATTGGAGTTACTCTTTTCTAGAAGTAACGATCCCATTTCTTGGATAATATTAAGGCCTTGCTGGATGTATCCCTGCTGCCAGATGGAGCTATCTTACTCTACAACATGTGGTGAAGTTCTCTGTGGAGTATCTTCGGAATACTAGAACCTAGAATTCGGTGAAAGCTTGATGCCTAGCTCTCAGTTCTCACTATACGCAGCGGGTATGTTAATTGGATTGTCACCACAAAATTCATAGTAGACTTTAATGATGCAGCCCCTTGGATTCTACCGACAACACTTAGCCATGGAAATAACGCTTGGATGGAGAAGACCGAAGGCAGCTTGTGATGGTTCCATTTTGGATCTACATCATTTCCAAGTTATTGGGATTATTCTTTCTGATGGTATTGGCAAAAAGAGATGACGGACATTACTAAATTTTGGAAATTATAGTTTATTTTTTTTTAAAGCTGGGATAAGAACTACTGCCTTGAATTTATTGGATGGTATACAGCCAAGACGCCAGTAGCCATGGGGAGTGGATTACTATCTAGTCTCTTAAAAAGCTCTCTGCTGCTCCACATTAAACATACTTTAGCTTTAAGGACGTGGTGCTAATACCCGTTTGTGGATACACCAGTGAGGAGTGACTGGGCTGGATGGTTACCAAGGCGGCCAGAGGATGCCTGCTGGCAGCAGCGTCAGGGCCCTCGGGCCTCGGGGGATCTTCTACCAGCTGCTTGATTCAGACTTAGGGCTGGAAATTAAAATTATGGATCTATTTAAGTGCCTTCTGTCTCAAGAAAGAAGTCTGGGGGTTTCAGAGTTACAGTTTCAGTCTGGGACTACTTCCGTCCAGTGGAATTTTTTTTTTGTGTCTTGTCACTAAGATTTTTTTTTTTCTTGTTGGTTCATCTAAAATATCATTTGACACCCTTGCCCATTAAGAAGGTGGATTACCCCTGTAAGAGGGGCCAAAATTGGGGAAGTTATGTTCACAATTCTCTCCCTAGATTTAATTGGGAATATAGGTCGTGTTTCCACACTTGGAAAAGGTTGGTATGTCCTGCCCTGTGTATATTAGCCCCTCTCCTAACCCAAGTCAAACCCTCTCTTTCCACTAACTCCAGTAGCTTAGTACTAATAGATAAATGAAGAAAGCACTGTAGCCAGTAGCTGTTCAGCTCTGCTTCCTCTGTCTGTCTTCTGTGTCCTTCTCACGGATAAGGATTTGTTCTTTCTGTCAGCTCTGTAGCAGTAACCCGCTAGAAAATACTGCTTTTTCTCTGACCTCATTAAATCAGCTGTCACTGATTAACACTTTGTAGGATGCTAAATGCAATAGTTTATGAAATTGTTGATCTTGGTCCTTCAAAAGGGGGAAAAAAGAACCAAAATAGAGACACATTTCGGTGGCAGATCCTGAAATAGCTTTCAATATTCCATTGTTGCGAGCAAGAGGTAATGGAAATAGAAAGGCAACAATGAATTTCAAGCAGATATAGAAGTTAATGACATTCTCTTGCACTGGTTAAGTAATTTCTTATATATAATTTGAGAGGAAAAAATGCAGGCAAGATGTGAGGGAGCTCTATAGAAAGTTTGATATGAATTACAATTTAACAACACTGAATATATTGAGAGGATTAAAGATCTAGTGATTCATTGGAGAAGGAATGGAAGGAACTTCCTGAGATGCTAATCGAAAAAATATTCAAATCCCATTTTCAGTTTATAAAAGATCCCTGAAATACTTCTGCCATTCGAACTAGGGCTGTGATGCAGGAGAGGAGGAGGAGGAGGCACAAGGCAGAATTGGGTTATCAGGATTCAGGGGATTGAAGTGACTCATAACAGATTCTGAAGGAAGAATCCAAGAGAGAAGGCTGAAAAAAAAAGGTTGAAATGTCCTTCATAAGACGGATAATTAATTTTTAAATTAATTTTGGCTACCCTGACATATTTAGAATTTTAGAAATATTTTTTGAATGTTCAACATAACCATTCTGGATCTTCCATTCTGTGGATGTAACTAAGACATACCATCCTGGTATTTGTCTAAATTAGAATACTCAACTATTTGTAGTGTTCCTTTATCTGTCAGTTTTACTATCTCTTTTTACTATCTCTATTTGAGAGATACGCTAACTCAGAACATCAATGAGCTTTTCTCAATTTAAAATGTGTGAAATATTGAAACAAACTGGACTGTAGCTGCTGGAAAGCAGCAGATACCGTAGCTGCTGGAAAAGCTTGTGCAGATAGAAATTCCACGATTGCAGCAACAGCAGCAGTCACAACAAAAACACCTCCTAAAAACTGGACTCCCAGTCCTTGTGTAGGGTCTTAGTATCTTCTGGGGACCTGTATCCTTGCAGTTCCAGCATTAGTAACGGAGATGATTCTTTAGCTTTTACAAGAAATGAGTGTAGCAATCTGGTCAGAGTAAAAATTCCCTCTAAGAGGGTGAAATATTTTAGAACAGCAACAAGAAACCCCCTGATTTTCTGGGAATTCTCTACGGGTTATGCCACCCCTTTTGAAAGCAGCTTTTTACTTCTGGGTCATGCTTTGCATGGAGGCTTTCATGGCTACAGCCCAATCTGTGATGCCATTTTTGCAGAAGGATAATTACAAGAGCTCTAGTCATTACCAAGTTTTGGAAAAAAAATTTTGAAGCTCTTAAGCAAAAATGGAGAGAAAAAGAAGTGTGTGATGTCCACAAACATTTTTTCTTGTTTACTGAAGTTCTTCTTGTATACTGAATTTAAAAGAAAAAGAGCAAAATGCAAATGCAACTGAAATGAGGATTCTGCACTGGAAAGCAGAATTCTTTTCCTGTGCAGGCAAGTTGCTGGTCATGAAAGCCCCATACTGTGATTAAACCAAAATGATTGCTCAGCTTGATCGTATACAAATATAACTTTGGAGTCAAGTAAAATGTTTTGAAGTTTGTCAGTGTTTGCTTGATAGGTTATTGCTGGGTAGTGGAGAAGCAGTCGCAACAATAAGTCAAGTGCTGCCGTGAATGTTTGCATGATTTGCTTTTAGTTGTGCCTGCCCCTTTCTGATGCAAAATTTTTCCCCCTTCCCAAATGCAGGGCTTCAGATAACAGGGAGCGTGCTTATGAACATAGTGCCTATGGACACCATGAGCGGGGGACGGGCGGATTTGATCGGACGAGACATTACGATCAGGATTACTATAGAGACCCTCGGGAGCGGACCTTACAACACGGGCTCTATTACACTTCTCGGAGCCGAAGTCCAAACCGTTTTGACGCTCACGACCCCCGATACGAACCTAGGGCCCGGGAGCAGTTTACATTGCCCAGTGTGGTACACAGGGATATCTACAGGGATGACATTACACGGGAGGTACGAGGCAGAAGGCCGGAGCGGAACTACCAGCACAGCCGGAGCCGGTCGCCGCACTCGTCGCAGTCCAGGACGCAATCCCCGCAGCGCCTGGCCAGCCAGGCTGCCCGGCCCGCCCGCTCGCCCAGCGGCAGCGGCTCCCGGAGCAGATCTTCCAGCAGCGACTCCCTCAGCAGCAGCAGCAGTACCAGCAGCGACAGGTAGGTCCCTGTGCCATGGGCTGTGCGGGTAGTTTCCTGAGGCGTGAGCCTGAGGAGTTGTTGCGTGGCAAAGCTTTGGCCATTGACGTAGAAGTAAATTGGAGTGAAATGTAAAAAGGCTCAGTTAGCGCAAAGGGTTCCAAGGGGAACGCTGTTGCCATTGTGCGTTCTTTCCATGGTGGATCCATGCAGCATCCATAAGGTGGTGGCTGGGCAAAGCAGGGATGTATGGACACAAGGCCTTGCTGCCTGTCTGCCTGGAGAATGGGGTCACTTTTCTTTGCTTCAGTGAGAGAAATAGCAAATTTTAAGGTCAGCTACTTTTTACAGGCCACACTTCAACATACTTTGGGAAATGATGAGTGGTACTGTTCTGTTTCCTCTCATTCCCTGTCACCACTGGCGTTCACAAGGTTGATTTGTCACCTTCCCATTTCCCCCTGCTGCCTCACAGCAAAAATTGTAGACTTGGAAGAATTAAAAGAAAGTAATCCAAGTTTGCTATTCCTAGGGATGTGTTTTCCATGCCCTTGGTTCTGCAATAGGTCTGTATTTGCATGGCTTTGCAAAGTACCTACAGGGGAGAAAAGAAGGTGTTAGAGATAATCACTGATTTAAGAATTTTAAAATTCATGTTGAAGTGCCTTTCTGATATTTAGTCTTTTAAGAGTAAATTCACCCTAAGAGTGGAAACAATGGAGCTACAGTTGCACCCATAAATGTTTTATGCTCTTTGGCGAAGAGCTCTGCTCTTCAGGAGGGTTTGCAGAGTTGGCAGCTTTTCCTTTGCATACCAGGTCTTTTCTGAAACTGCAAATATTCATTAAACAAATAAGTGTATCAGTAGAGTGTTTGATTTCAAAGGGCCACGAGTGCGAGGACAAAGGGGAATGGCTTCCCACTGCCAGAGGGCAGGGTTAGGTGGGAGATTGGGAAGGAATTGTTCCCTGTGAGGCTGGGGAGGCCCTGGCACAGGTTCCCAGAGAAGCTGTGGCTGCCTCTGGATCCCTGGAAGTGTCCAAGGCCAGGCTGGACAGGGCTTGGAGCAAGCTGGGACAGTGGAAGGTGTCCCTGCCCGTGGCAGGGGTGGAATGAGATGGACTTAAAGGTCCTTCCAACCCAACCCATTCTAGGATTCTGTGATTATCATTGTGCATGGAATTTTCTCACTGGCAGAACTGTCTGATCAAGTTTTATGATCAAGATTTCTCACAAAATCTTACCTTGAATGTTGAACCTTCTGGAAGGGCGAGATGGGCTGACGCCCATGGAGAGTGTACAGGAGGGAAGATGAGGAAATCAGTTTCTCCTCTTCTGATTGCCCCACCCCCTCATGTCTAAAGAATCATGTGAGGATTTATTTACTTCTCTTAATTATTGTTTTCTCCTCCTGGATTTAGAAATCCAGGTCCTGTCTTGGCTGGAGAGTAGGTGAAGATTTAAGACATCTTTTAGGCTGCTTTAAGCACCTGTTTATTTCCAACACCTCTCTCTATGAGGACTTAATGCTTGAATAAGGACAACCCTTTGTCAAAGATTTTTCACACTTATTACAGCTCAGAAAAATCAGTGAGACTTTCAGTGGTCTCAGAAAAATCCTTGAGAAGATGGATTGAAAGGAGGGCTGGTTACATTTAAGGTTTAATAAAAAAATCTCGCGCAGAGTAAGAAGAAAAAAAAATCTCTACTGGTGCTTTTTTGCTCCTTGCGGAATGAGAAGGGCGTCCAAGAAACTCGTAATATTTATAAAATGTCATTGTTGGGATGTCAAGGCGGGATGAAATCCTGTTCTGAAATTGAGAGGACTAAATACGATCCCACTGGAACTAAGTTTTAAGATTTAATGAGAAGAAAAGCAGTGTCTGCTGTGCTTGAGCATTTCATTTTCTTGGCAATTTCTAGTTGTAGTAATGGAAAAGTAGACGATACTCTGGGAGGAAATAAAACATTTTTTTTATTAATACAATAAAATCAAATTCAGTCGAGCAAGTAATGGAATTTGGTGGATTGTATATTTAATTTTGAAGGATCAGAAAGGAGTTTTACATGTTTCTCAGCAATCAGTTAGATATTGATAAACATTTAAACATTTATTAATAAACATGTCCTTAGTTGAAGCAAAAGCCCACCTGGCCTTGAAGTCTTTCAAAGCACAAGTGTTTAATTTTCAACACACTTTGAATTTAGCCATGTAAATATTAAGCCCCTCATACCCTGTGGTGAGCGAAAGCTGCCTCACCCCCTTTTCCGTGGTTCGGTGCTCCCACTTGCTGTGTAATATATCCAGTTTCATTTGTCTGGAGAATAATTATTTCCTGCAATTTCCGTGGTAGTCTCAAGGATTTTAGCAAGATGGAGATTCTCTTACGGGTTTTTTATAAGTGGAAATAGCCAATTTTGTGATGCCGTGGTGTTATTAAGGTCATTATGATACTGAATTCTTCTAAAATTTAAGAACTTGGTCACTCAAGTCTTGTCCTGTTGGTCTCAGCTTGCAAAGTTGTGTTCCCTACCCTGGAGACTGCGGTGGGTGTTCAACACGTGTGGGAATTTTTGTGCCTGGCACTGTCCTTCAGGAGCTGTGAAAAAGCAGCAGAAAGGTGGTGAAGGAGAAGTTTGGGTTTCCTTTCTTGTGGTTTTCAAGAGGCGTATGAGGTAAATAACACTGATTAACTGGAGCTGATTTTCATGGACAATAACATGAAGGTGATCTGCAGATGGAATAAAAATAAAAAAAAACCCAAAAAAGCCTTTATTTTGTAAAGGTTCAGAGTTTGTTGTGTTGGATCTCAACTAAGCTTTGCTTTAAATTTCTATTTGGAGACCTTTGCAGGTAATGGAGCTGCAAGGGAGTAATTTAGAAACTAAAACCAAAAACAACTCGTTAAAAATAACCAATATTCTCTGAAGCAGGGCTTTATTTGGGGTATTTTGTGGCCTCTCAGAAGTTGCTTGCCGGGCTGAGGTGAGGAAGCTGGTGAATGTAGATGGTTTCTGCATGGATTTGAAGAGGAATTTTTGTTTTGAAGTCTTCTTGATGTGAGATTGCTCATTCCCCACCCATATTGTGGAAAAAGAATTTTATCACCTTGAAAGAATAAAAAAGCCCTTAAAAATGACAATTTTCCACCACCAGAAGCCTCAATTTCTCCGTTTTGGTGATTCAGACACACACCACAAATGATACATTAGCAAACATATTTTCTGTACTGTGTCATGGAAGAAGCTGGATATGGATGGAAGTTGGGTGATCCCATAGGAAGCAAATCAGATTTTGTTTGTGCTCTGGCCAACCTCCTGGAAAAAAAAAAATCCCCCCGCCTTTTTCTTTTTTTTTCTCTTGGTGTAGAAAAAGCTCTTTTCTAGGCTGCTTGTTGAGGTGCTCTACTGTGCCAAAAATAATTTCTGGGCTTTTTCATTCAGTTTTGTAACGTCAAATGGCCTGACATGTCTCTTGCTGCTCCATGCGTTAGTGATTATTTTTAAAGCTTCACTGCAGCAGTGTGCCGAAGCACCCGGCACTGACAGTGGGGCATTTAGAAATGCTCCTAAAATCCTTATTGGGATGGGGTTTAAATTCATTTACAAAAACCCAGCCAGAAGTGTTTGATTTCCTGTAGGTTATGTCCAGGCTGTGAAAGCGTCAACACCCTGTGTTCAATTTACAGATAAGCGACCTGAGATTTCCTTTGGCTTTTAATTTATTTTTTAAGAGTGTTTATTCAGTTGTCTGATGTGGAAGATGCTGGAGGATTTACTAGTTGAATGAATAATGTCCTAGCATGCGTAGTATTTTTAAGAGTGTTTATTTGGTTGTTTCATCTCCAGGATGCTGGAGTTGGATGAATAATTAGATGAATATGTCCCTATAGCTTGCAATATGAAATAGCTATTGTGAAATTAAAAGAGTGTTTTCAGCTTAGATACAACACTGGTTTTATTTTCACCAAGATCTAGGTGAGCACAGTCATTTCAGTCTTGCTGAAATCAAGCAATGGAAAGAAGTTGCACCTATAGATATTTGAAAATTGAATTTTTTTTTAGTAGTTCTGATAGCTGTATTTAAAGTTCTCATGATAAGTGGGCAAGGCATAAGGTAATTTGAGATTGGTTTTAATTTTAGATTTCTCTGTGATGAAATTCTTTCTGGAGCAAGGAACTACCGTTGGAATGGAATACATGTGTGTCTTAATATTGAAATAAACTGATGAAAAATACTGCCAAGAGAATTTTAATCATGGGAAAAACAGGCTCCCTGAAACCTCCTGTGTATTTTATTTAGTCAGGGACTTTCTTACCCTGTTTCAACAACTGAAGTGAAAGTAGAAAAAAGTGAGTTTTAGTTTCATTATATAATGCAAACCTTTCTCTGCCATTGTCTTCATCTCCTCCTTCCCGCTTCGCTTGCTGCCAGAAGTGATGAATCACTGATTTAGCTGGGATTTGGGATTTTGAGTGGGTTTGGCAGTGGCTGTGCTGAGGACCGATGAAAAATCAGGAAAAATTAGGTTAAATGTAGCTGTTTAGTCTTTGTTGAAGCACCTGTAAGATGGCTTTTGTCGAGGTTAAATAATTCCACATACATTTGGTACTGTAGAGGTGAGTTGAAAATTTTTCATCTCTTCTGGTAGAACGACAGGGTTGAGCAGGCTCCTGTTTGTATGGGAAAAGAATTAGGTTAAGATTTATAAAAGAAAATTAAAGAATTTCTTAGAGTAGGAAGTCTTTTCCATTACACAAAGGCAACAGTAAATCCTATCAGCTAGGTGAAAACACCTCATCTTTACCTTTTGTTCACATAAACCCATGTGCTGCTTTGATCTTCTCTCTGCGCAATAAAATATGAATTAGGGAAAGGAAAATTAAAAAAAAAAATCCACCTCAGGTACTCGCAGGTTTTTGTTACCAACTGTCGAGCATTTTCACTTTGTTCTTCCTTGTGTTTCTGCTCGTGTCAGCCTGTGCTGCTGCTCAGCTAAATATAACCGAGACCATCCTTTAAACGTGGCTTTTTTACCCTTGGGACTGGATCGAGTTTCTTGAGATTGAGCAGAGGCAGAACGTTTTCATATGGCTTTGGAGAGATTATAACAGAGAAAGCAAACCTTTCTATTCGCGATATGCCGAAAAAGACGTACCTGTGCATGTGTAACCACATAAATAGATCCTTCTGTGGAAAAGAAATGATCTATCAGAGTTCTCCTCACGATGGTGAGGAAATGGTGCCTCGGTGCCCTTGGGAGGAGCGGCCGCAGCCTCGTCCCTCAGCCTCCCGCCCCGGCTGCTGACAGCCCGCATTACCTCAGCTCTGGACTCGGCAATAATCTATGAAAAATGTGCGTTGCATAATAAGATTTTTATCTCGCTCTGAAGCCCCACCGCTTTCTCTCGCCTCACAGCCGGCGGAACGCGCCCGCCGCTGTAATGGCGGCGCGGCCGCCTCACCCTGCTGTTTCGGGAGGGGGGGACGATGAGGGGAAAGTGGGTGTTTCTGAGGGAAAGGCGGGTGTTTTGTGGGGGGAAAGCGGGTGTTTTTGGAGGCAAAGCGGGTGTTTCTCCGCCGCGGTGCCCCGGCGGGCGGGGGGCGGCTGTTTGCGCTGAGAACCGGTCTGAGCCGGCGGGAGCCGGCCGGGGCTGCCGCGCCGCCCCCGGGGCGGGGCCGCCCGAGCCCCGCGGAAAAACACCGCGATTGCCACAAAAAAAGCCCTTTAAATAATAAAAAAATAATAGAATCCCTCCCCCACCTTAGTACTGGAGCAGCTCTCGCTCCTACGTGAAGGTTTTCCCCTCACACCGCGCCGGGAGATGAAGCAGCAGCGCTGTGTCAGAGCGGCGCTGAGGGCGGAAAGCCGCCCTCTCTCTCCCTCTCAACCTTCCAATTTTAGGGCGTTTATTTATTTTCTTTAAATCTTAAACGCTCTGCTCGCTCTGGAAGTTAAGCGCTGGTTTCCTCACTGGAGGAATCAGCCCTAAAAATCCCTCCAGAAGGGCGATTTTCGAGCCTGCTTCAATATCCTAATACCACCAGTGCCGTGATTAGACACAATTTCAAAATAAAATAGATATCTGTCGTTGTTGGCCTCTCTGGGAGAATCCACCCCCACAACTTATATATAAATAGACAATAAAATTCTTTAAAACGTTATAACTCAGGGGGAGGGTCAACTTTTTTTTTTTTTTGTACACAATTTTTTTGGCATGAGCTGCCCAAAAAAGAGTGGACATTTGGCTGCAATTAATACCCCCACTCCTGCCTCACTGCCAGTAATAGTTGGTAATTGCTGGCTCTAAATGACAAAGCAATTAAGCCTCTTCCTAAATGTGCAGAAGTAGGTGTTTATCTAAATCTGGGCTGTCAGGCTTTGTTTCTGTGTCAGGGCCCAGAAGCTCAACTGCTGCTTTCTCAAAGTGCATTTGATTCTTCACAGGCAGAGGAAAAAGAATCTTTTTTCAAGTTAATTTCAGGAAAGCAGTCTTAAAAACGTATCATTTAGGGAAATTGCCCTAGAAAAATACCTCTCTTTTTTTACCATAATAACTATTTTGATAATTTCAAACGACTTTTTTGTTGTTAAACAGATTATTATTATTTTAATGCTTTAAAGGTTTCTTGCAGAGAGATCAGAATCTTTGCTAGAGAATATGAGGATTTGTGGCAGCTGAATCCCTCCTTTGAACTTGCCTTTTCCTCAGCTGGGGGAGGATTATCTAGGTGTGGGGGATGCGTGTTAAAAGTTATATTTTTAAGTCACCCCTGGACAGCTGCAGGTCTGTGGGAGCTGGTGTCTGGTGTGAGAATTGGTGATTTCATGTCTTCTTAACCTCCATTTTTTTTTTTTTTGGGAAAAACCTGAGCTGTGTGGGAGGCACTGCTCCCACCAGCGTTGTGGGAGACTTTGGGCTGTTCCTTAAGTCCGTGGGAGCTGCTAAAAATTGCTGTTTTCCCGAAGGTCAGGTGCTGTTGGATTGGGTTTGACTTTGGGGTTGTGCGTGTGCGTATTAACAAAATGGTCACTTCTAATTGCGTTTTTAAGGCTTTGATTTCCTTCCAAGTATTTTGCTTAATCATCTTGAGTAGGCTGAGGGAAGGAAAGAATTAGCTGAGGTCAGGGAAGTTGAAACTGCCCGTGTTACTGTTCAGAAGCTGGGCTTAGTCTGAGGGATCCTGGAGGCAGGAAGAAATGTGCCTCGTGTTCTCTTCCTGCTGTACACGGGGAGAGCAAGGGGAAACCAACCCCGAGAAAACCAAGGAAAATGGGGAAACGTGTGGTGCCATGGGCTGTGGTGGCTGTCTCCCTCTTCACGAGTGATCCAGACTCCCCTTTCTTTGGGAGACACACACAACTCGGATGTGAATCATGGCTAAAATAGATTAGAGGAATTGTAGTCTGGAAGTGCTTATCTGCAGTGATGGTGGAGTCAGACAGCTGAGATGGAGACACAGACACCGCAGGCACCAGAGGTGGGGGAGAGGATCCCCATCGTACAGACCTTTGGAATAAAGGGCTGTTTAATAATTTCTAATGAATATTCACGTGGAGGGATGAATAGCAAAAGAGGAAGGCTGTATTGAACGCTTCCTGAAAAAATACCAGTCATTACAGTGATCAAAGGAAAAATCCAGCCACCGCCTGGGCTCAGTCATACGTGTTCCCATTAAAGCCTAGACAGAGCATCCCTTCGGACTTGCAAATGCAGTGATTTGTTGTGGGTTTTTTTCCCAAGGAAGATGTCTCTGGTTCTGCCAGAGGCATGGATGCAGGAGAACCTTCCCCATAAAACCTAAGGACTGGGAGAGCAGCTCTCCTTGAGGCATATTGCTCTGCCTTGGGCATTAACCTTACAAACAACTACAGGTGGAACACGCTGTACTTAAATAAGGTCACAGGGATGGGAATTAATAGTAAATAAGCCTTATTGGGGAAAAAATAAAAAATAGTATCATCCCCTGATCTTTGCCTATTGAATTAACCGTGTACCTGATGCGCTTAGCTTTGCTCTTATCATCCCGGCATCGAGCGTAGTCCAGCCACGACGTCGCGAGTGCCGAAACCACTAATGATGGCATCAAGGGTTTAAGTGCAAAAGCTTCTTAGCAGGAGATTAGGGATCCCACTCCAGATCCTTGCAGTCAGCTTGTAATGCCGCTTGGACAGGAGAAGGCAGCACGGCTCTGAGTGGAAAATCACAGGCTCGGGAGAGAGGTGAGGGTTTCGATGTGTTGTGTAGAGAAGGAAAAATTTATATGTTGCCGGGACGAGGTCCAAATTTTTTAAAATCTTGAAGGGAAGCTGAGTTTCCAGAAGGAGGAAGGGGGAGACGTGCACTGTGTAGATGCCATGTGAATAAAGTCTTTGCATAATTATTCATTAAGTGCCTAATACAAGAACAAAAATAGCTTTGGCATTAAGAAACAAGACTTCTCTGTGATCCTTCCTTGCAAGAGACCCGTAACAAAGGTAGGGGACCTCAGTTCCTCAGTTCCTTTGTGTCCTGGTCCTTCCAACCATGAGTGCACTCTCCTGTCTGGAGAAGCGAGACGTGGAGCCTTTTAATTCCTTCTCTTTGAAAAATGTCTGGGCTTCAGTGCTCAGTTGCTTTATTTAGCTCAAAGCGATGGTTTTGGCTAGAAGACACTTGGAAATCCAGGATGGCAGGAAAAGTACCTTTTGGGGAATCCTTTCTACGAGAGGGAAGTGGTTTTCAGGGCTGTATCCTCATTTCTTCCATGGTTGTGGATATTCTCTGCAGGTGCCCAGAAATCATTGCTTTTATACCTGGGCAAAAATAGGAGAACCTCATCAAACCTTTTCAAAATTAAAAATAATTAAGCCATATCTCCAGTAGATCCCAGCTCTAAGGGCATTCACGTATTTATTATCTTTCATCCATTTGAGAGCAGAGAGCTTCTCTGGCATGATGACCTGCGAAAGAAAGGCACTATTCTCCTCCTGAAAGTGAATTCCCAAGAATGCCCGGCCCCGGGTCCCTGTGGACAAACGGTGCCGGGCTGGGCTGAGTGAGATGCAAAGTGTCCTACTTACTGTGGCTGCTACAGGTCTGACCTCCTTGGATCATCTGACACCTTGTTGGGTAAGAGGTTGCTGCAAGATCTCAAACCCTCAAATTATGTAAGATTTGCACAGTTGCTTTGAAGTTGGTCCCTCCCTTCCATGTTTGTTTACTGGCTGGTGTGTCCTGTTGGATTGTGAAGGATGAATAGTCACAGAAAGGAAGCTGTCAGGTTAGTACAGATTTTCTATTCCTCTTTGTTTTGTAAACGCGCACGGAGCTGTGCTTATCCCTGTTCCGGAGTCTGGGAGTACGCTGAGGACATCCTGCACTGGTCGGGCCTTTGCTGGGTGAAATTTTCAGTTTATTTGTTTGTTTTCAAGGTGTAGGGAAGGAGGAAAGTCTCGTTGTGTTGCTAGAGGAGAAACAGAGATAGTATCTAACAGTTGTCTCAGGAGTTGATGTTGGGTTTGCTTTTTAATATGCAATTTCCCTCAAACCTGGAGAAATCACGTGGAAAAAAGGAAGATGCTTAATTAATCCTGTATGTGTGGCTGCCATGGTTTAGGGATTTGAAAGCACTGGCTCCCATAAGGGAAGCACACAGGCTTTGCCTGTGGGAATTCCTTGGAAGACTTCTGTCCCATCATCTCCACTGCGCTAGCAGAATTGCCTCGTGCTGCTCCTCCTTTCCCAGTTGCTGCCGTGGGGTGGAGGCCAGAGCTGTACAGGCATTCGGTCCAGGGAGTTGTAAGGTATTTCCTTCTGTATTTTCCCCTGCTTTTGCATTTTTCTCACAAATTAAGTTTTCACCCATGCTTTACAATGCCTGGTCAGTGCGAAGGAACTGGCTCAGGTTTTTGGGAAGGAGAATCCCTGGACTTCTGGCCATGTGTGGAGATGTAATCCCTAAATCCTAAAAAATTCCATGGAATTAAATTACAATAAGATGCCTTTTCAGAAGTTACTCTTAGGTGACAAGCACTGTCATATGATACAGGTTTTGTTGGGTTGTTTTGGGGGATTTTTTTTATCTTTTCTAAGCCTGGCGTTACTCAGTTGCTCAACAAAGTAAAATCTCCCCCAACCTACTGCAAGATCCACAGTAGGTGCTGTGGCAATTTGCGTATTTCATACAGACATTTTCTTTTTTGGTTTTATTTTCATGACTTCAGTGTTTTCTACCCATGTGAAAGCTCACAAAAAGTTCTACTTTTAGTTGTATTTTTATTTGCATGTGGGCAGCAAAATGAAGTAATTCCCAAATATAGTCCTAGCCAAGAGATCCATCTGTTCTCTGCATTTTTAAATGGCAAATTAATCCTTAGCATACAACTCATCAAATGTCTTCTCTCTATAATTTATGCTGCCTGAGATCACAGAAATTACTTTTTTTTTTCCCAGGCCTTCCATTTTAGGTAGTCCTTTACTCCACAACAGCAGCTCCCATTCCGGTTTTACAGAGCACTCCTGTGCTTCCTCCAGTCACTGTTGTTGGTCTGAAAAGGGGGCCTTAAAAAAAAAAGCCTCCAAAATTATTATTCTCTTCATCTCTTTGGTGTTTCTTTGAAAGGCTCTAGAAGATTCTATTAGAATCTTAGATCCGAAAGAGTATTTTATGATTCTAAGATGTCATGGAATAGAAATTCTCTTTGAGAAACACCCTTGATGAATGGATTTATTTCAGATGGAGAACTAGGGTCGCTCTGTCCATTTTTGTTTGGATTTTGCTCTTTGGACAGTAGTGACCATTTTTAGAAGTACTGAACTTCCACAGTGTTATCTGCCATAAAGGGAATTTCTATATTAAGCTTTGCATGTTCCCAAATTTACTTAAGCAGCATTGTAGCTCAGCTGTGTATCTTGGCATGCCTTCCATTGCAACTCCCATCCCAGGAACAATTCTGTTTATAGGAGAGGATGCACCATTTCGAAACTGCTCCAAATCAGGAATTTCAACAAATGGTGTTTGGTGTATTGCTAAAAAAACCCAGTGCCTTGGGTTGGGAGGAGGCAGTGCATGTAAATAGTGCCTGGTTTGGTTTTTTTTTAAGGCAAGGTGTGATGCTTTTCTAAAACATGAAGACAGAATTAATTCTATGGGGCTGTTTGCTGTGATCTTCTGGCAGCTTTATGTTAAAAAATAACTGCAATAACCTGGAGGTAAATCAGTTTTAGGGCTTTTTTTGTTCTAGCATATGTCTGAAAAAGGCTTTTCTTTTGAAAGATGCCCAGTGCTCAACACTTAGTCAATGCCAAATGGTTTTAAAATCGTATTTAAAAGTGTGTATTGCCAGGAATTCATTTGACAGGACTCTTAAGGCAAAAGAGGCTACTTTTTGCTCCTTGAGTAAATGTGTTGTAGCCTACTTGGATGCAGTGGTGGTTGCATTTTCAATGGCATTTCACTCTCCTGGCTCATAGGCAGCACTTGGAGTAGAGTTTGGTGTTTTTTCCTAGGATGCTGGATACGCCCTTTTGTGAAAGCAGGGCTGTTGTTGAGGAAACTGCCTTTAAATGTTGCGCTTTATGATCTTGGAGGTCTTCTCCAGCTTAAATTATTCTGTGTTGCTTTCTTGGGTATTCTGAAAAGATTTGGCCACCTGTGAGCAGGGAGATTAAATTCCTCAGCCTGTTCCCTCCGTGAGTTGTGGAATGACCTTGGGCAAAGCCTCTGGTCTCTTCTTACCTTACTTTTCCATCTGCAGTGGATGTAAAGACATACCAACCTCCCATGAATCTGGTACTAAAATACGGCTTTTGTTCAAAGATTTCATGTGCTCTGAGGTGTCAGTTGCAAAATACTAATTTAGATCATCAGCAGATAGGTGGCAAAAGCTCTTCCCTTTAACATGATTACACTGCTTTTGGCCAAAGGGCTGAAACCCTTTTTTTCTGATTGACCACATAGTTGCTCTGAGCTCTGTCCTGCCATTCTCAAAGCTGCTGTAATTGCAGGCTGATCCGTGCTTGGAGCAGCAGCTCTTCCTCGGGCCTGTCCTAGCAGTACTTGATATAATTTGGCTGGAGCATTGCTGAAGGTGGGAGTTTGGGGTGGCTGCAGGCAGGACTTCTCACGAGGGATCTTGACCCAGAGCTTCCCTCCGTGAAGGTAATGTTAAATAGAGGCTCATCCTGCTCATCCATTCTCACACCCACCCTCTTTCTTCCCTCTTTGCATCAGTGGAAGTTTAATTGTGGGAAAGCAGAGCCGAAGAGCTGCTTTGTACTTCACCCTCAAGGCCTCGATGACTTTTATCTTTCCCAGCGCTGAGCTCCATCACTGTGGCCGTTTGCTGAGAAAGCATTTCCTCTGGCTTCCCAGGGTTTCTTTTGGAGCATGAGCAATCCCACTGTTCCCAGAGAGCATCCATGTTTCAGAAAGGCAGTGGCTGGGTAGGCAGGTAACTCCAGCTGCTCCTAAATTCAACGCCAAACCCATCCACTGCTGAGCTGCTGGCCAGTGGCAGGGGGAAGCACAGGGCTTGAGCAGCTTCTTCCCAGCAGTGGGGAACTGTTGTCAGTGCTTAGTTGGCTCTTTGCTCCAAAAATAGACCAATGTGTTTGTAACCAACACTTTTTCCCCCCCTCAGGTTAATGTTTTTAATTCTTCGCTGTACAAAGTTCAAGCCCAAGGACAGGGGGACGTAGGTCAGGGAGCGAGATGGCAACATGGACTGTGGGTTGAGCACAATATTCTCAGCCAGACAGGGATTAATATAAATGTACATATTTTTAGTAATCATAATGGACTATTTAGTTGCAAGGAAGAATTCAAAGGAGCCCAAGGCTGTCTGGAAGCTCTGAGGGCACATGGCTGCAGGGGAAGGTGGTTCTGGGGCTGAGAGCAGCCTGTCCTTCTGAGCAACATCTCCATCTTCTCCATGATTCATTTCAGACTTTGATCAAAGATCAGGTGTCAGACATCAGGATAAAATAACTGACGTAAATATATTTATATATATTTATACGTGGCTGTCACAGAAATGCAAATGGAATGTTAATAAGCCACTCACTTGACTTGGGATAAATATATGGTAAATAATACCTGGAGGCTGTGTCTTCAAAAATTTGCTGGTTGGAGACTGAAATAAATCCTGCAACAGTGTGTGTTAGTTGGCCACTGAAAGGACATTGAGTTGTCATGGTTGTGTTGCTTTCCCATGGCCTTTAAACATAATTTAATTTAATTTCTTTGGGTTTAGGATTCCAGCAGGAGATCATTGAAGTCTTCTCTCTGGGTGTGGTAAAGCAGAAAAAGTTAAGGGAAAGAGGATGTCCTCGTTTCATTAGTCTGCAGTATTTAATGATCTGTCTTCAGAGCAGTAAATGCTGGTTATATCTGTTGTGTGCTTTTCATGGCTGTTTTTGTTTCCATGCAGCAAGTCTGGCCTTTCCCCTGCTCAGTGGATTGTTTTATCATAGCTGAGTGCTGTTAAATACTTTAAAGTGTGTGACATGCACAAACCAAGGTTCCTTGGGTGGCAAGTTCTCAGTGGCTTGAACGGGTGCCAAGAATGTCACGGAATCACATCCCAGCGAGCTTTGCTCTTGAGGGGCTGAGGCTGGGGTGATGGGCACAGGGTAATTACACCGAGGGAATGTTTAGGTGGCTTTCTCTGCCCTTTTTCTTATATCCGTATTTCCAGGAGAAAGCCTTGTTTTGACGTGGAGGAGCGGGGTTCAGGCTCTTTGTGGTTTGCCTGTGTGGGTTGAGCCCCTTCAGCGCTCGCCTGCAGTCGGCAGAATGTGGCGACGGCTCGTTACCTCTTGATCTCTTCATCCAAACCAACCTCAGAGGTCAGACTGGGTTTTCTGACATCTTCAATTTCAGGTTCAACAGCTCCTTTGAACGAGGAAAAAAACCCTCGTTATTTATTTCCGCAGGTGTGTGAAATGTTTTCTTTCCCATACAGATGCCCCGGTGTGGGACACGTCATGTGTACAGAACAACTGCCTGCTACTTGCTTGGATATTTAGGTCAGTGCTGGAATCAGCTCCAGCAAGGAGTTGCTCACCCTGCCAGACTTCCGGGATTTTCATTGTGGTTATTCCTGCCCATGACAGGGTGTTGGAACGAGATAATCTCTAAGGTCCCTTCCAATTCCCTTCTGGGATTCTGTGATTCTTCCTTGAGTGTGGCAGAACAGCCACCTGCATTGTTGGAGAACTGGGTGGTGTCAGGAGTTTTGTGAGAATGAGCTACTGCTGTTCTTGGGAAGGAACGTGTGATTTGATGTGCGTTTTTGACTTAAGTGTGTGTAGAGAATGGGGGAAGTTCTGGTTAAATACCTTTTTAGGTTCATGTAGGATTTATTCATAGGTCAGAAATACCAGCGTGTTACAGCCTTGTGCATATTGCTCCAATACATAATTTTCCATCCAGAAGTCAGAGTGTTTCACAGGCAAAGATCCTTTAATCCATTGCTAGAATGGAATGCAGTGCATTTTAAAAGTTTTTATTTTAAGCAGTTGCCATCAGATTTTTCTTGGTGTTGGCTGGCAGTAATCAGGTCTTTTTAATTCTTTTTATTCCCAAACAGCGCATCAGTACATTCAGGATACTTGGAGCAATTTTCTGATGCTGTTTTCCCCAGCTGAAGAAATCTAACCAGCAGGTTTTTTCCAAAGCCTATAAAGTATCCTAAGGATTTGTGGCTTCTGGATAGAGCTGATCATACAGCACTGTCACTGCTGGTGTTTTGTGCATGGAGATCATCTAGAGTGACTTAACTCGGATCTGGAGAGGGAGGGACAAGGAGAAAAACCAAAGGTTCCTGTTGTTTCCATTTGGAGATGACTGTATGTTAACTCTGGATTTCCTGACCCGGCTTGGGAACCTGCTGCTGACATCAGCCGTGAGAATAACCCGCCGTCAGCAGGGATGGAGCCTGTCCTCAGTAGATCTTTCTAGGAGATAATCTTCACTCAGAGATTATTCTGACAGGGTGTTGAGTCGAGCTGAGCCAGGCAGAGTTCCTGATTTCAAGTTAATTTTGGCAGAGAAAAAGTGATCGTTCTGCATATTTCCTGTTAAAAAAAAATAAAAAAATCCTGGATTCTTCACCAGGTCTGGTGAAACAGTTTTTGAAGGCAGCTATAAAAAATTTATTTTAAATCTTGATTTTTACTTTTTTCACAGCTGAAATTTGCATGAAAAATGCAAAGGTTTTAAACTGGCTTTAGTTGGCTTTTTGTTTTTAACTTGCTCCAGCAATCAGAGGTCAGAATCATGGAATGGTTTGGGTTGGAAGGGACCTTAAAGCTCATCTCGTTCCACTCCCTGCCATGGGAAGGGACACCTGCCACTATCCCAGGCTGCTCCCAGCCCTGTCCAGCCTGGCCTTGGACACTTCCAGGGATGCAGGGGCAGCCACAGCTTCTCTAGACAACACATTCTGTTTTTCTTTTTTAAACCGACGTTGGCAGCTCAGCACCCGCAGCTGCTTTATCCTCCACGATGGCCGCCGTGTTTCCAGCCGTGTTTCCCGCCTGCTGCTCGCAGGGAGTCCCCAGCCTGCAGCTGACTCACCACTCTCAAATCAATGGGCAGAAATGACAATTGTGCCATATTTTAAAATTGCAAGAGGGTGGAGGGCAGGTTGTGAGATCCTTGATTCAGCGCTGCTGCCATTGACGGGAAGCAGCGGGTTTCCCGTTCTATCGACGGGCTTATAGTCTGGCTTTTATATCCTTTTTGTGGGAACAAAGGATGGCTGGCTTTGTGTTCTTCACTCGGTGCGTTCATTTATCACACGTAAACCCAGCGTAACTTCATCCCCACTACCTGCAAACTATAATTGTCTGAAAATGAGATATTTCTCTGGAAACGAGGAGTGGTTTGTGGGATTTGAAATGTCGTCTTTGCACTTAGAACTGAGCAAAGGAAAATTCTGTGTGCTAAATGAGCTGCAATATACTGAGACCAGGAATGGGACTCCATCATCCTTGTGGGTCCCTTCCAGTTCAGGATATTACATGATTCTGTGAAACCCCAGGTGTATTTGGGTCCTGACCCCATTGCTGCATTCTTACATGTTGAGTCTTTGGGAATCAGCCCATGTGGATAAAATGTGGATTGGATTACGAGTAGATTTAATCTTGATTAATGGAAAATAGATACATAGATAAATACCAAAACTTATGAATAGATTTTATCATGATTGATAAAAAATGGTTACATAAATAGTGTGAGTAAGAACACACATCCGTATATACTCATAGTTAATGAGGGAATGCAGATAAGTGTTTTAAAAGGGCTTGTAAACTACACTTGTAGTAAAGTGCATGTGTAAGAGAAGGATTTTGTGTCCATCTCTTGTTTAACTAAGAACAATCTCCCTTTTTGCTCCATTTTTCCATCTGATTTTGACAACAGTAAAATGAAAGAATCACTTTTCTTCAATCCTGTGATGCCATGGAGTGAAACTGATATTAGAAGTATCTGGGCTGGACAAAAGAGCATCAGAAATCCTGGTTAAATACTCAAATTGTTCCCCAGTGATCACACGTTCCTGGGAGAAGTGCAGAGCACTGTGGAGGCTCCAGGGCTGTGAGCCGGGATGTCGGAGGAGCCGTTCCCAGCTCCCTCCCGGCGCCGCGCGTGTGTTGTGACAGCTCAGGAGATTAGTTCTTCGGCGTGCTGGCATTCTGCTCCGCTGACTTTACAGGGATGTGGAAGAGCAGGTTTTCCCGTGTTGGGAAAAGGCTTTGTGCCAGAGCACGCTCTGCTTCTGGAAGAAGTCGTCCCAGGTTTAATGGTGGTAGCAGAAGCCCAAAATGAAATTATAAAGCTATTTTTGCACTATTTTTGGCCTGCCCCAAAATCTATTGATACTTGGAATATTTCTAAGGAAGAGATTATCAGAGCTGTTGTTTTATCCTACTGTATTCCCATGTTAAAAATTCTCTAACTCATTCTAAAAGCTTTATGAGCCCCCTTTTGCCAGAAGAATTTTTAATAACTTATTTTCTGCGTTGGCAACGGACGGTTGTTTTCAAAATTACTCACAGGGAAAAGCAAAGCCATATTCTCATTTTAATATTCTGGGAACTTGTCCTTGAGCAGCTTTCAGGCTTCTTTCAGGCAGCTTTCAGATCTGTATATTTTTAAAGCTGAAAAAGAGTTATGTTTTGCTGCTCGAGACTTCACATAATTCCCTGTCAGATGCTTTATTTTGATTGTGCTGTGAGCTATAACTGGGTGACACAGCAGCTATAATTAACTCTTCCATCATTCTCCCATTCACAGAACATCAAACCTTTGACTTACTTTTGAATTATTATATCCATGTTTCTTCAATTGGAAAAGTGATGGGGATTTCCCTAAAGAAAGAGGGGATTGTTCTTGTAATAATTTTTTTTCTTGTCTAAAAATAGTCAGGAAATAATGACTTTTTTTTTATTTCTGGAATGTCTCAAAGTCTTGCTTTGCTAAGGGACACATATGCCTAAAACTCCCTGGGGAAGTGGAAGTTACCAGCATGATCCTTGTTTCCAAAGCTGCACAGAATTCAGACTCCTTTGTGGAATTTTTCACCCTGTTACACTGCTGTGTCATCACTTGGATGTCTAACGGTGTTATCCCAAGATAATATTTTTTTCTCCAGTGGAATGCTGTGATTTTAACAGTATGTACCATATTTTTAACATCCTCACAAAAAAAAGCCTCTAAAAATAGCCCGTTCTCATTTTAAAGCACTGCTCAAATCAATTCAACGCTGCCTCTTGTTTGAGAGATGCAATCTCAGCACAGTGAAATTCTAAAGGCTTTGGGAGTACAAAGTTGGTTGTGAGCATCAAGATGTAAGAAGGGAAGGTAAAAATGTGCACAGGGCAGAGGATTCTGCAGCCCTAAAATCCGATTTTAGCCTTCCCCAGGGGCTGCTGAACCTCGTGGAGCTGCTGTCAGCTTGGGAATTATTTTCAATTTCTCCACACACTTTCTCTGCCCTATATTTGTGTGTTTAAAGAAGTTTCTCTATTCTTTGCCAGTTTAGTTCCCAGTAGCAGGCGATGGCTGATGTTACCCCTGGAGAACACTGAGGGCCTGTTCTTGTGGGGTTCAGTTTGTCCTTTTCCCAAAATGCTGTAGAGAAGAACTTCAGTTTGGTGAGGATTTGAGGTGATTTAGTGGAAAGGCAGGAGGCAGAGGGGAATGGGATAAAGATGAGGAGGGAATGCTGCACTCTTCACTTCCAGTGATTAAATAGTTTGTTAATGAAGAGGGCACAAAAGGAGGCTGCACAGGTGAGACAGAAATAAAGGCAGTTTGGCAATTTAGCAGAAAAATGCGCCTGTGAAGGGACATCTCGATGGAGGGAGATTGGTTGCTGGGAAACACAAGGGACTGTAGCTGGGAAGGGAAATGTTATTTATTACTCATGAAGTGAGAAGTTGGGTGGTGCAGGGCAGCTGCCCTTGGGAAGAGCAGGGCAGGAGGAAGGGCTCAGTTTTTCACTCCATTCCTGGCATGGCTTTACTTTCTCTCCTCTCCCAAAGTGATGCTGAACTTCCTCCTCCGGGGCCAGAGCAGTAGGAGGAGAATGTGTGGGAAAAGCACCAACATGTGAAGTGGCTCGATGGGATGGTTGTAATGAGAGGGTGAGACCGGCAGCAGAGTTTCTCATGTTTATTATTACTTCTGCATTTTTGACCTTTTTTGTTGTGTTTTATTTTGGTCTGGCCTGTTTTTATGTCCTTCTTCGATTGTTTGTTGTAAGTATTTTGGGACAGAGATTGTCTTCCTTTCTGTGCCTCCAAATATAATGGGGACAGAGCCCAAGGGCATTTGGGAATGTGCCACAGTGCTCGTTACACCACGATGTTCAGAAAGAAAATCAGGTTTTTTGAATGTTTGAAGAAAACCATCCACAAAAAAGTAGTACAAGAGCTCACAAAATCAAATCTTGGAAATTATTAGAAGCCTGAAATGGTTTCTCTGAGAAAAGAAATGGAAAAGTTAAGTGGTTTAATGGCAAGAAGGTTTGTAAGAAGGGTATGAAATATTTAAGATAAGAAAAAGATAAACCTGCGTATCGTTTTTCTAATATGATGTGGAGAGGAGCATAAAAATTCAATCAAGCAGCAAATTTCAGACTGACAGGGTTATTTTAGTACGTGGCACATCTCTCCCCCTCCAGCCTCCGAGTTAAAATTCCAGCAGAATTTTTTCGAAGGCTGCTCGTGGAATGGCGAACGAGAGTCTCCAGGGTTATGTCAGACAAAATTATTTTTAGCACTGTTCTGAGCCCTCGTGCCTCGGGGAAAAAATGAGCCACTGAAGCAGGATGAGGTGTCCCCACTGGGCAAGCTTTAATAACATTATATTCTCTGTGTTTCTGCCTCTCCTCGAAGCATCGAATGATCCCGTGTCCATGGATTAGATTGACTCCCTCTGTGATCTAATATGCAAATTGTCTTCCATTGTAATTATTGTTTATAAAAGGCATTCTGGAGTCTGAATTCTTTGTATCCTGAAGTTGGAGGTTGAGGCTGAGCCTGGAAATAGTGTTTGCTGGTTCATAGAAATCCCAGAATGGTTTGGGCTGGAAGGCATCTTAAAATATTATCGTGTTCCACCCCATGCCATTGGCTGGGACAGGGACATGGACATCTCCATCTCTCCAGGTTATTCCAGAGCAGGTGACCAAAATGCTTGCCATGATTTTACACACAGAGTGCAAATCTTTTGCAAGGGAAGATGCCTGAGAGCACAATAATATTTCTTTTCTATATTTGAGAGTGCTGGGAGGGATTTTGAGGCTTCGTCAGACCTGTGCATCCTCCCTGTATTTCTCCACTCTTCCCACACAGCTCCTGAGCTGGTCCAACATTGCATTACACCTAATTAAATCTCCGCCATTGTCAGGGCACATAACAGGATCTTGCTGACATTTTACCCATATTCCACTTCCCTGCCTGTCTCCTCTGAGAGCTTTGGAGGGGAATATTTGTAGGAAGATTCTAAATTCCTGTGACTAACTGGGCCGCGTCATGGAAACAGGATCAGGCACAAAAGGAAGGAAGGCCTGTAAATGAACAGAAACTCTGGTATTTTGCTTTTTTAATAAACTAACCATTTCCTGGATGCCATTGCTCCATGTCCTCACCTGTCTTTCCCTCTGTGCCATTTGCAGCAGTGACTCCAGCAGCAGCTCGAGCGACGAGTCCCCGGCACGGTCGGTGCAGTCAACGGCAGTCCCTGCGCCCGCGTCCCAGCTGCTCCCATCGCTGGAGAAGGATGAGCCCCGGAAGAGTTTTGGGATCAAGGTTCAAAATCTTCCAGTGCGCTCAACAGGTAAATTCACTTGGGAAAGGGCAATAGGGGATGGGACAGGTAGAATAACCTGTACTGAGTCTTTTACACATGGCAGCCACGTGCTGCCTCTGAGGATGGGATTGTCTCTCTGCTTCTGCCTCAGTTTTTGTGTGACAGTGGGAAAATTGTTTAATTAGTGACCATCTGTGAGAAACCCTGCTGGTCCCAGCTCCAAGTATTGGGCACTTCCAGCTCCTGGAACTGGTGCTTCCAAGTAATCATCTGGGCTCTCCCAGGGGAAAAAACGTGACACATCTCCATTTTTTTAAATTTAATACTTGGATTTTTTAATCTCACCCTACTTCAATTTCTTTTTTATTCCAAAAATGAGGGTTTTCTGTTGCAGTTTGAGTGCTTTAAAACACCCTTGAGCGTATTTGTAAAGGCAGTGGATGTTGCATGGAACATAACCCAGGAGACCTCATGCCGAGGAGCACCCATGATGGTTTCCTGTTCCCTGTGCTGAGCACAGAAGAGATCCCACAGGAAAAACCAGCATGGGATCAGTTGTGAAACAGTTTTAACAATTCATGGATGCAAAAGCACTGGCTGAGCTAAAATAATATCTGTTATTCTTGTAAGCAGAGTACCTCGTGTTGGTATCTTCCTATAGATTTAATTCCTGACATATTCCTTGAAAGGAAACAATGCTGAAGTCAATGTGCCACGAATCCCAGACAGATTGTGTGGGCCTGAGTCAGATTCTGCAAAATCCGATGAATCTGCCTGGTTATATTTCTAAATTGACTGAACTGAATGCTGTATGACTGTGGCCTCTTTTTCAGACGCCTCATCCCAGCTGTGCGCAGTATCCATGCGGGATTTTTAATCAAGTATCCCTGTTTATTTCTTCTTCACCTGGAAATGGGTGTCTCAAATGCCATAACCATCCACTGCCAGCTTTAGCCGTGTAAAACCTCATGCGTGTAGTTTCTTGGGTTTAAAAATCCAGGCAAAGAGAAAGATCAGCCAGAAACTTTGGACATCAGTAAAACAAACATCCTCAATTAAAAAGGGCACTTGAGTGAGCACTGAGTTAAACAGGATGAAGTCACATTTCAGAAAGACAGAATTCTTCATGCCTTTTCTGGTGGTACTGAGTTGGTAAAAGTTATGTTTCTGTAGTACTAATGTTTCTTTGTTGGTTTAGATACAAGCCTTAAAGATGGACTTTTCCACGAATTCAAGAAGTATGGGAAGGTGACGTCAGTGCAGATTCACGGTGCGTCCGAGGAGCGGTATGGCCTGGTGTTCTTCCGGCAGCAGGAGGACCAGGAGAAAGCACTGAATGCCTCCAAAGGAAAGCTTTTCTTTGGCATGCAGATTGAAGTCACAGCCTGGATAGGACCAGGTAAGGTCCATGCCCTTCTCCCACGGGACTGCTCTGGGTATGTTCAGGAGCTGTTGTAAAGAGGCAGAATAGAAGTAGGAAACATATTTTAAAGAAACTGGGAAAAATACCACAATAAATTCTAGAGCAAAAAGAGCAGATGCTCTTGGGTCAAACAGTGGGAGAGTTCCAGTCTTAAGCCTCAGAGGAAAGCTGCCATCCTCCCATACAGTGGGATCTGCTAGAAGGAATGATCTCATCTGCCATGTCTCGGAGGAGCAGCTGCCAGTGGGAGGTGTGAGCGCAGCACCGAGTTCTCCCAGACTCGTTTTGTCTCCTTTTAATTAAAACAGCCAACGAGTGCTGCGTTTTGAGGCTGTGGCAGCACAGCCCACGTGACCAACCAGTGAGAGCTGCAGCCCTGAGCACGTGGTGAAGTTCTCAGACTGCACTTCAGTGGCTTCTTTAAAAATTGATTCCTGAAAACAAACTCCTGCCACGTGCTCTTCCCCAAGTGCAGGGAAGCTTTACTGGAATTCATGCACTCAGGCATTGATACTTGTTAAAGAGTAAATTTCCAGAGAAGCGGTTGAAAGATGCAGCTCCTTTTCACATGAGGATGCTCACATTCCTCAGTGGAATATAAAGATTTCAAATCCCACATAAATAACAAGTCATGGGTGCAGTACGGGGTGTTTTTTGTAGAGACAGTGGTTACTCTTGTTGAGACCAAGGAGACCTGAACAAACTAACGTTAACCAAGCCTCCAGGCATTACAAATTTCTTGCTCTCTTTTATTCTAGAAACTGAAAGTGAGAATGAATTTCGTCCTTTGGATGAAAGGATAGATGAGTTTCACCCTAAAGCAACGAGAACTCTCTTCATTGGCAACCTGGAGAAAACAACCACCTACCATGACCTTCGCAACATCTTCCAGCGCTTCGGGGGAATAGTGGTATGTGAATTGTGTCCTGTGTGGTGTGGCACTGCCCCCCTTTCTGTACAGACCTGTGAAGGGCTGTGAGTGGTGGTAAATCTGTCAACAACAGATAATTCAGTCTTTCTATAATAATCTGAGTCATTATTCTAGCTGGAATATATCTGAAGGCTTTTCTTTGTATTCAGAGTTCAGTATATGAATGTTAAGGTGTAACTTAGCAGGAAAAACAGTCCTAGGAGTGTTTACAGTAAATGTCTCTCCTGCTATTTTCTTCTGGTAATTCTCTCCTGGTAGCTCCAAAGCTGACTGGGTAGTTGGGATGTGAATGTGCCAGGTGATGTTTTCATGTTGACTCCTACACCAGTGTGAATCTGAGTTTCTCGTTGATTTTTGGAGCAAAGAGTTTGGTCAGTGCATGTGGAAGCAGCCCCTGTGCCCAGGCAGAGGGAGTTGGAGCAGATGGATCGGTGATGGCACATGGGGCATTTGGGTTTTCAGCTGAGGGGGAGTATCTGGATGAGGTAGAGCAACCCCCTCTCCTCTGCTCATGACACTGTCTGTCAACTCACATCAATGTTATATTTAAGGGAAATATTCCATTAAAGTGATGCAACTATCCAATTAAATTAATTTTCACAAGGGCATGGAGTCAGGACAAAGCTTAAGCTGAAGGAGAACAGGGTTAGATGGGATATTGGGAAGGAATTCCTGGCTGTGAGGGTGGGCAGGCCCTGGCACAGGGTGCCCAGAGAAGCTGTCGCTGCCCCTGGATCCCTGGCAGTATCCAAAGCCAGGTTGGGCAGGGCTTGGAGCAGCCTGGGACAGTGGAAGGTGTCCCTGCCCATGGCAGGAGGTGGAATGGGTTAGCTTTAAGGACCGTTCCAACCCAAACCATTCTGAGATTCCTGTTGAGTCTGGGCTTCAGGTGGTTCATGTTCTCCCTGTCAGCTGTGGGTGCTTGGGAACGTGCTGGGCCTCCTTCACTCTGCTCTGACATGTTGTTATTGATGCTGAGGAATCAGTCACACATACCAGAAACCCCATCCCTGCTGCCCCCCAAAAGAAGGGGAGGTTGCTTCCATATACAATGTGGACAGGTACCAAATCCTCATTTTATGATGTCTGGCATGCCTTGTGTATCCAGCCTCTGCTGTATCCTTGACATCAGCACTGATTTATGAATTCGTGCCATGTCTGTGGCTTGAACCCTTTTCCAGTGTTAGAGCAGCAGAGCTCTCCTGATAAAGATGCTTATCAGTGGTAGTGTAAATTGGCTTTTGTGTGCCATGGTGCTCCCTGTCAGCATTATTAATAGCTCAGAATTGGGAGGCAGTGCTGCCTCGCCATTTCCAGGAAAACTTGCAAGCTCAGGTGCCAAAGAGACCAGCTTTATCACCTTTCTGAGGGGTAATGAGCACAATAATGATATTTTATTTGTCTGTCAGAAGGAAGTGCTTGCCCAGGGTGAATGGTCAAGTATAATTTGCCATGGTTGCAGTCGTGCTACTTCAGACACTTGGAAGTGTAGTTTCCTATTAATATTCCACTTAAATCATTAGGCTAGGGCTGTAGGAGTCTAATAGTTGTGTAAATCTCCCTGTTTATTTCTGTTTCCCAGATAAAGAGCTCTTGGGTGAGACCATATCAAACTGCTGCCTTGTCCCTAAATTTATTAACCATGAAATTAGCCTGTCCTGGATGTTGGAACATTTGTGCTCAGATCCATGTGTGGCTCACAAAGGCAGCTCCTGCTATTCCAACAAATAAAGCCAAACCCTCCACCTCCTATTTTCAGCTCTGAATGAATCATAATATTGTGAATTTGTTCAGAGGCTTCGGGTACATTTCCAGTGCTAGTGCTGAGCTTGTTTGTTAACCAAATGTCAGATCCTGGCTTGCTGGGTTTTTAAAAATAAATTAAAATCAGCCTTTATTTGGCTTTGTGAGCCTCTGGCTGTAGTTATGAATGGGCCCGTGGTGGCTTGGGATTAAAGAGCAGCAGTAACAGAAGTTGAGGAGCTTTTTTTTTGCCTTTGCCATGAACCAGGCTGGTTCAAGAGATGAGTCCAGCATCACTTTGTGTTTCTAGGAACAAGATGGATCATATTTATTTGGAAACGAAGCCCTGCTTGGCTCAGAGATGAGGATTGGAGCAGGTTGTTTTCTCTTGAGCCTTTGTGAGCAAAAATTAATCTGTATTTCTTTGATCCCGAATTGTCTGTTCTTGATATAGTATTAACAGCCTAAAGCTGGTGTTTGTTGATCAGGTCAGGCTTAGTTCTGCAGGCTTGGATTTTAAATCTGTGTGATGAAGAGCTTTCCCTGCTCAGTAAGGATTTGGTTTTGAGATGCAGCAGAACAGCGAAGTTTTAACTGTCTACTATTGTTTAAATCCTCTCTCTGAAGAAAATATTAATTAAAGAGCTTGCCGTGTCACGTGTCCCTGAAAAAAACAAGTGTTCTTAGATGGGATTGACTGACTGTGGGCTGTTGTGTTTTGTGCTTGTCCCCAGGACATCGACATTAAGAAGGTGAATGGTGTCCCTCAGTACGCTTTCCTGCAGTACTGCGACATCGCCAGTGTGTGCAAAGCCATTAAGAAGATGGATGGGGAATATCTTGGAAATAACCGGCTCAAGGTAAAGAAATCCTCCCCTGGACTGTATCCTTGTTTCTTCTTCTGCGGCATCGTGGGATGTTTTGCAGTATGGAAGGAAGATGGTTTTTAATGTGAAATCAGATCAGAGCATGGTGGTCTCAACCACCACCTAATTGGGCTTAATCAGCATTTTTGTTGGCTCTGTCCACACGGAACCCAGGGATTGAGCACTCAGAGATGACATTCCCTGGTCTGGAAGGGCCACATTTGGCAAGTCTTTGCTGGAATCCATCCCACTCCCCGTGACAAACAGAGCCTGTCAGACCCCAGAGCTGTCAACCTGTCAGTTCTCAGACATTCAGACTGTAGAAGAACCCAGTGTTGTCAAACACTGTGTTTGTTTAAACAAGCAGAATTTTTTTCATTAATTGCTCTTTGATTTTTGTCTTGCACCTGCACCAGATGCTAATTTTAGAAAATCCATACAAACAACAGCTTTCTCCAAATAAGTATTTCATTAGGCAGGCTCTGTTCAGTGAGTTTAACCCTTATGCACTGTACTGATGGAAGTTTTGCCCTTTTGTGTCCAGCTGGGTTTTGGGAAGAGCATGCCTACAAACTGCGTGTGGTTAGATGGGCTTTCCACAAACGTTACGGATCAGTATCTGACCCGACATTTCTGCCGATACGGGCCTGTGGTGAAGGTAGGTGGGAGGCTTTGGCGTGTGCTTCCAAGTCGTTACTGTCTTCCTTTCTTCCCATCCTGTCCTTTCAACCCCCGCTGTCCAGGGCTTTATAGCTCAGGTAGAAAAAAATTCTCTCTGGGATGGAATTTGGCTGACAGGGCTCTGTCAACATAGAGCAGTCACTTCTGGGGTTTGATAACAACCCCAAAAAATAAGAATTTTGAGTGAGCCGAGTTGTTGAGTATTGGAAACCATTTGTTGCTCTTGTGCAGTACAGTCTCTCCCCAGCAAAAATTCTTAAATGTTAGTTGGAGGAACAGGAGTCTAATTACGTAATTGCTCATACTTGCTAATTACATAATTAGACATAACTATGCTTTTTTTCATCAGACTGAAAAAAAAGACTTTTTAAAAGCAGTCAGGACAGTCATGCTGCCAAAAGTACATGGAAGAAGAGAGAAAGTCAACGATGGTGCAACACACCCATGTCACACAGCGGGAGCCTCTTCCATGCAAGTGATTTATCACGTGCTTAAACTTCAGTGTGGGAGTTGTCCTGTGTATTTTTATTGGACATGGATGTGCTTAAAATTAAGCAACGTGTGTAAATCTTTGCAGGATCAGGGTCTGGCCTCCCCAAAGGATTTTTGTGGGTTTGTGTTGCAGCTTTGACATTCTTTATTGTAGCTGTTGTTGCTTGAATAATACATTTATGCTGCTAAAGGAAGGGAATATTTGGAAATTGGGCATTTAGCAACTGGTGAGTGGTACTGCAGACTGATAATGAAAGCTGGGTCCACTTTGGGATTAAATGTTCCCTTTACCTTTTTTCCCCCCTAAAACACATTGGAAATTGAAAAAATATCTTAACAAAGAAATACTACAAAACTCAGTGACCAAAGAAGAAAATATTCAAAGTAAAATACAGAAAAACAAAATAAAGGCATAATATACCTCAAGCCACAATATCCACAATTCAAAGCAGTCCCGTGTCCTTTTATTGTCTCTTCATTCCAATATGCCTCATCAGAAAAGCCTGGAAATTCACCTTGCTAAAAATTATTTCCTTCCTGGTATCCTCATGACTTAGGATTTTGTTGGGACTGACATTAAGTCCTGTGGATGAGGCTCTTATTTGGTTTTTGTTTTGTTTTTTTGTTTTTTACAGGTGGTGTTTGACCGCTTAAAAGGCATGGCCCTGGTTCTCTACAATGAGATTGAATATGCACAAGCAGCTGTAAAAGAGACCAAGGGGAGGAAAATCGGTGGGAATAAAATTAAGGTGTGCAGAATTACCTCCAAACCAAAGCAAAACAGGCAAAAAAAGAGGAACAAATTGTGTTTAGGCCTTCCCACTTAAATGCTGGCAGTGCAGACTGCCAGGCTCAAGGAATACTTGGCGGGACACACATGTCCCACATATCAAAGGCTTAAATTATATTTTTATACTCGGCTTATCAAGATGTCAGGGTACCCTGAACTCTTACTTATAAAGCCTTTTCCAGTATTCTGCCGTTTGTTTCGCTGAACTTGTCTCTCTGAGCTCCTGAGTGTTGGTGTCCGTGTCACTGCCTCGTTTACCCCAATCCAAGGCAAACTTTTGTCTGTTTTCATGTTAAAAAATGGGAAACCTGAAGGTGTGAGTTCCTCTGGGATAACACGTGGCTGCATTCCAGCTGCCCCATGCTGATGTCCAGGCTCTGGGGTACAGTAACCCCAGCGTGCAGTCATGGAATCATGGAATGGTTTGGGTTGGAAGGGACCTTAAAGATCATTTTGTCCTTCCTTGCAACAGATATTAAACAATAATTGAAAACAGTGCTTAAAAAAATATACAGAAAGTACTTTTCTTCCTAGAGCAACACTTAACATTTACAGGGTTATCTTGGATTTGAGTGAATGGGGTGATACCTGTTTTGACTGTCCCATCAGTCCCACTAATTGGGGATGTGAGGTGTCAGCCAACCCTTTGAATTACCTTCCTCCTCCTCCTTTCTCTTCTCCTAAAGAGTGGGCAGTGATGTAAGGCATGATTTCAGCAGCTTCCCACCTCACCCAGGCCTGGGAGTTGGATATCCTGTAGTTTCTGAGCATGGTGTTGGATATCAGTCACCTTCCAGTGCAGGATAGTGTGTGGTCCCTTAAATGCTTTACATCTTGTGTGGGTCTTGCTGCTTAATGACTTTGGAATAAGCAACACCCTCGATGTGTGTCTGTTCTCCATTGCTGTGGTTGCACACAGGACTGGGCTGATTTAAAAAATAACAGGAACTAGAATGTTAAAAATATTCCATTATGTGGCATACACATAATGAAATCCATTCTAATCCTCAGTTTTTTACACTATACCATTAGCTTTTTAATATTGTCATCCTTGGCTAGAAAATACCAGTTCTTGGAGGAGCTGGAACAGGGAGCTGCAGTTCAGGAGACTTGCTTCTTCCCCTGCTCTATAACCCTGGGCAAACACCATGGAGTCTGGAACAGATTCATAATCCTTACCCTCTGTAGCACTGCCCTGAGATAAAAGGGACTTTGGAACTGTCCTGGTATTGAAAACATCAATACCATGATAATAATGTGTATTTTTCCTGCTGTTTTGCCCAACAGAAGCCTCTGGGCTGGCAGCTACAACAACATAGTAAGGAGGTAGTTACACAGCTCCACTGAGAAAGATCTTTATTCCTGGGGTGTGCAGAGCCAGAATTGGGAAATGTTTGACATTTTGTATTAAATTTTACCCCCATTTTCAGTTCTGCTCCCACCTTCAGCAGACAGGGAAATGTTGGCAGAATGGAATGTTTCTGTGACTGAACATGATTTCCCCTTTCTGTTTCAGGTGGACTTTGCAAATCGGGAGAGTCAGTTGGCATTTTATCATTCCATGGAGAAAACGGGTCAAGATATCAGAGACTTCTATGAAATGCTGGCAGAAAGAAGGCATGTATCAATATTTTTGTTCAATTTTTTGTTTTCCAACATCACCTTACACAGTCCTCTCACAATCACTGTCCTCATCATCTTAAAATCAAACTTTTTCAGATCATAATTCTTAAACAAGATTTTGTTCCTCTCAGCTTTATCCTTATTTTTGAAGTTTTATTAGAAACATCTCTACATTTTAAATTTTTTTTTACCTCTTTGCTATTTTTTTAAACAAATCTAGGTGACCAAACTTAAACTGTGCAGATTAGAGGAGGCAGGATCTCACACATCCGAGGCGTAGCCAGTTACTGGAATTCCTACTGAGGTAGAGGTTTCAGTTGTCTGCGTGATCCATATTTTAGTATCCGGTTTCTCTGGTGGGTCACCAGGACACAGTTGGGAGTCATTCATCATGTCTTAGGAATGCAAAGAGCAGCTTATCTGTGACAGAGAAATGTGTGTGTTGGTGGGTGTATATAAAGTCTGATAAACTCCTGCTGCTCAGCCCTTGAGCAGAGAGTAAAACCTGATCCTCCACCCCCCCTTCCCACCAGGGTTGTTTGTAACTTGATAAAATAATACAATTTGAGTAAGGATGCATTTTTAGTTTTAATAAAGCTGGGTCCTGTGTGCCTGCCCCTTGGCAGCAGCTGCTGCACAGCCCACTTATCCCTGGCACAGAAACACTCCACAGTTTGGGCTTTTTTACCTCCACTGACTGAAAAACACCCATGTTTTACTCCCTTCAGAGCCTGGTTCATTGTTAGGGCTCTGCCTTGCCCAGGAATCAGCCCAGCGTGATGCCAGTTGTACCTGGAAGCTGGATAAACCCAATAGTTTTTTGCAGCAAAATAGATTGGTCTGACATAATACAAAATGAGCAAATTTAAAAGCAAGCAGGGTTTGAAAATTGGCAATCAGGATTTGCATAATGGAAATACAAGCGTACCTTCCCCAGGCCTTGCCAGATGTTGTAATGTGGCAGCAATAAGCATTTCCTCATAACTACATCAGATTCAGGCAAGAGAGGGGCATTATTGACTGTTATAGCACAAAGGATTTAGGTGGGCTTGTCTTTGCCATGGAATAATCCTGAGCAGGACCCTGGTTCCTGGTGTTTGTTATGTTGGTGTTTGTTATGTTAACTAACATGTTAGTTGGATTTGTCCTTCTCTGTCACTCTGCTCACATAGTCATTAGGCGATCCATAGGGATAATGGATCATGGAGTGGTGGAGCAAGCCCTGCAGTGACTTGTGTAATTCTGCAGCTTCTGGTGCCCCTCCAAGCTCCTCCTTGCAGTGATGCTGGGATCTGCACAAACCACCTTCTCTCAGGGTTGTAGTTGGAGGCAGTCTGAATAGGACCCAAAGTGAAAAAAACCCATGAAAAAACAAACAAAATCCTGATCAATATTTTTAACTTCACAGCTGCTTTTCACAACATCCCACTTCACTTGTAAGATGAGGTTTTCATCTTCCATGTATTGTCTCTTTTTCAATTTTGTACTTTTCTTGAAAGGTGGAAACTGCCAGCTTTTAACATAAAACATAAACTGTGAAGCCAAATAAACGTATGAGAAATCCCAGAGTCACGGAAAAGACCTTCAAGGTCATTAAGTCCAACCTGTGACTGATCCCCACATTATGATGCAGCCCAGAGCGCTGAGTGCCTTGTCCAGTTGTTCTTGGGCACTTCCATGGATGGGGACTCCAAAACTCCCTGGGCAGCCCCTTCCAGTGCCCAACCATCTTTTCCATGAAGAAATTCCTCCTGATGTCCAACCTGAACCTCCCGTGGCACAGCCTGAGGCAATTTCCTCCTGTCCTGTCCCTGTTCCCTGGGAGCAGAGCCCAACCCCACCTTTGTACAGAGTGTGCAAAGCACTGTAATGGTGGGGAATTGGAACTCCAGCTTTATTCCACCGCCCTGCCATGTTCAGTTATAAATTATTTATTTTTGCTGCTTGGAGGTATTAAAATAACAACATTATTGGTTGATTTACATTGCTGAATGAATTCATCTGATCTTACAAACAACCTGATACTTGTTGACTTGGTTTTACTGTAAACAGGCAACACCAGCAAGTCACATGCAGTGAAAGAGCTAATTTGGGAATTAAAAGATCTCTTGCAGGGCTTAGGATTTTAAAAGAAATCTTACCACCACTTTGCTGCTTAGTAATGGAGAGATTACTGAATTTTGATTTAATTCGTATTTTCAGAGTCAAATGAAGGCCTCAGGTTCTGGATAAGGGCATCTTCACCCTGTCAGCCCTGTGTGGGTGCACAGGTGCTGTGTTAGTTTTACCTTCATTTCATGCAAGGTTTGAATTTGACAAAAACGAAGGAGTGAGGGTGGCGAAACAATACTTGGAAGAGTTGTCATGACATTGCCCAGGAATTGCATTTGGTGTTTGATAAGTTAACAGAGTATTTAGTCCACTGCACACAGATTCCTTGCCAAACCTCTGTGTGCAGCTGCCTTGATGCACATAGGAAAAAGATCAGGAAGTTATTCCTTTACATAGCAAAAACTCTGGTAACACAGGACATCGGTTGAGAAGGAGAACTAGAATCTGTTTATTCTTGTGTTTAGCAGAGACGAGCGACGAGGATCCTACGAATATGCCCCTGACCGTACTTACTACGAGACCGTTCGGACCCCAGGGACGTATCCTGAAGATCCTCGGCGGGAATACCCAGCTCGGGGCAGAGAATTCTACGCCGAGTGGGATCCCTACCAAGGAGACTACTATGACCCACGATACTACGATGACCCTCGCGAGTACCGGGATTACCGGGGAGATCCGTATGAGCAGGACATCCGGGAGTACAGCTACAGGCAACGGGAGCGGGAGAGGGAGAGGGAACGGTTCGAATCCGATCGGGACAGAGACCACGAACGGAGACCGATTGAGCGGAGCCAGAGCCCGACACATTCCCGGCGTCCGCAGAGCCCCGGAGCATCCCCCTCGCAGTCAGAACGGCTGCAGAGCGACTCGGAGAGGAGGATTTACAGCAGGTCCTCGGATCGCAGCGGCAGCTGCAGCTCGCTGTCCCCTCCACGATACGACAAGCTTGACAAAGCCCGTGTGGAACGATACGCCAAAAACGAGAAAGTGGAGAAAGAGCGCGTTTTTGAGCAGGAGAGGGTGGACAAGGAGAAGCGCTTGGTGAGGAAGGAAAAGCCAGAAAAAATAGAAAAGGAGAAAATGGATAAGCAGAAACGAAAAGCAAAAATCCATTCGCCCAGCTCCCAGTCCTCAGAAACGGATCAGGAGAATGAGAGAGAGCCCAGCCCAGAAAAACTGAAGGGCAACAGTAAACAAGGCAAAGAGAGGGGTGAGAAAGAAGGGACAGCGAAGAACCGCCTGGAACTGATGCCCTGTGTTGTGCTGACCCGCGTGAAGGAAAAGGAGGGGAAGGTGATCGATCAGCCTGCGCTGGAGAAACTGAGGGCAAAGCTGGATAACGACACTCTGAAATCCCCACTGCTCGAACAGAAAACCCAGGCATCCCAGGCTGAGCAAGCCAAGTCTGAGCAGTCTAAACTAGAACCCATCAGAACCAAGGTACAGAAGGAGAAAGCCCTTGCCAGTCACATCGAAGTGGTGGACAAGGAGGGAAAAATGAAACCCAAAAAGCACTTGAAGACAGAGCAAACTTCTGAGGGGGCCAATGCAGTTGATTTAGACAAATTGGAGGCTCGTAAAAGGCGTTTTGCCGACGCAAATCCAAAGCCTGACAGGCAAAAACTGGATGTGAAACGGAGCAGCCAAGATGAAGAGGATGCACGCATGGTTTTGAAAAAGCAACTTGATGCAACAGCATCGTCTAGAGAAGCACCAGTCTTAAGGGAAGGAGAATTGGAGAGAAAACCCCTGAGGAAGGAGATGCTTAAAAGGGAATCTAAAAAACTCAAACTGGACAGACTTATTCCCGTTACTAGCCCCAAAGAAATTCAGGACACTCTTAATGTTGGTGGGATTGGCATGCGTCCCACTCTTGATCTGCAGGCGAGGCTGATGGAGGCACCCGATGAACCTGTGGAAGTTCAGGAACTCTCTGCTAAAAAACTGAACCCAGTGAAACCCCAGCATAAACAGGTACAGCTGCTGGACGAGCAGGGAACGGAGAGAGAGGACACAAGGAAAAATTACTCTGGTCTTCCTGAAGAAACACCGGACCATAAACTTGGCCAAGAGAAACCTCAGTCGGCTGACACGGAGGAGAAAATCAGCATCGACATCGACCACACACAGAGCTACCGGAAACAAATGGAGCAAAGTCGCAGGTTGAAGCAGCAGCTGGAAATGGAGATAGCAAAGTCAGAGAAGTTTGGCAGTCCAAAGAAAGATGTGGATGAATATGAAAAGCGGAGTCTGGTTCACGAGGTGGGAAAGCCTCCACAAGATGTCACTGATGACTCTCCACCAAGCAAAAGGAAAAAGACTGACCAGTTTGACTTTGAAATCAGCACTAAGAGAGAAAGGAACTACAGAAGTTCTCGTCAGGTGAGTGAGGACTCCGAAAGGATGTCCTGTTCCCCAAGCATCAGACACTTCCCTTTCCACGAGGATGATGACACGCTCGATTCTCCAAGGTTAATGCCATTGAAGGAAACCAAAGAGTCACCTAAAATAGAAGAAAAGGGTCTTTCATATTCCAACATGACAGTGAGGGAGGACTCGCTGAAATTCAATCCTTATGATTCCAGCAGAAGGGAGCAGATGGCAGAAATGGCTAAAATTAAACTCTCTGTGCTGAGTTCTGAGGAAGACTCGAGTAGGTGGGAAACCCAAGTGAAGCAAGAGCCTGGGAGAGTCGACATCAGCTTTCCAAGCAGCATTGTCAAAAGAGACAGCATACGGAAACGGTCTGTCCGAGACCTGGAACCCGGGGAGGTGCCTTCAGATTCAGATGACGATGGCGAAAACAAACCTCATTCCCCGAAAGCCTCGTCCTTGTTAGAGAGTTCCAGATTGTCTTTTTTATTAAGGGACAGAGAAGAGAAGTTCCGTGAAAGAGAGGAAAGGCTCCAGTCCAGTTCCTTAGAAAGAAACAAATTCTACTCTTTTGCATTGGACAAGACAATCACACCTGACACAAAGGCCTTGCTCGAAAGGGCTAAATCCCTCTCTTCCTCCAGAGAGGAAAACTGGTCCTTTCTAGACTGGGATTCAAGATTTGCTAGTTTTAGAAACAATAAAGACAAAGAGAAGGTTGACTCGGCTCCAAGACCTATTCCATCCTGGTATATGAAAAAGAAAAAAATCAGAACTGATTCCGAAGGTGGAAAACTGGATGATAAGAAAGAAGACCATAAAGAGGAGGAGCAAGAGCGGCAGGAGCTGTTTGCGTCTCGGTTTTTGCACAGTTCAATTTTTGAACAGGACTCCAAACGCCTGCAGCATTTAGAAAGGAAAGATGATGATTTGGACTTCATCTCTGGAAGGCTGTACGGGAGACAGTCCTCCTCTGATGGGACAAACAGCGTGGCTGATTTGGTGCAAGAGCCAGTGGTTCTTTTCCACAGTAGGTTTGTTGAGCTGACACGAATGCAGCAGAAAGAAAAGGAGAAAGATCAGAAACCGAAAGAAGTAGAAAAACAGGAAGATAAAGAAAACCGGCCGAAAACACCAGAAATGGTTCCTGATAGTAAAGAAGCAGAACATAAACCTCCCTCAGTTGTTGGTCCTTCTTCAGTCACTGTCCTCCCACAGGAACCAGCTCCCATCGCTCCTGAGAAAATAGTGAGCGAAAAGGTCCTGGTGGAACCAGCTTCTGTCAAAGAAGAGAAACCTTCTGAACCTCCTGCTGCAGCAGAGGAACAAAAAGCTTTTCCTGAACTCACTGCTCCTGTCAAAATGGAGCCTCCTGAGCAAACAGAACCTCTGCCAGTGGTAGAAGTGAGTAAAGAAATTGTTGGTACAACCCTGGCACCAGAGGAAGATGCTGTGGCAACAGAGCATCCTTCATACTTGGATACCAAACCTCCCACTCCTGGGGCCTCATTTTCCGATGCAGACATCAGCGTAGATCCAGAACCTGAGGCTGCCCAGCTGCTTCCACCTCCACCCAAGCTAGTTCAGAAGTCAGATGAGGCTGTGGAACCTAAAGAGGAAAATCCTCCACCTTCTGCCAGTGCCGATGCTGGTGTGAGTCAAAAGGTAGAGGTGGCTGCTGAGGTCCTGCCGCCTGTTTCTGACAATGATATGGAAGTGGAACCTCCAGTTGTTGTAAAAGATAAAAAATCCTACGGTAAGAGTAAACGGTCCAAGACTCCCGTGCAGTCAGCTGCAGCTAATGTCATGGAAAAGCCTGTCACGAGGAAGAGCGAAAGAATTGACCGTGAAAAACTGAAAAGGTCGAGCTCTCCTCGAGGGGAGACCCAGAAACTTTCAGAATTGAAAGTGGAGGCGGAAAAGGTTTCAAGGAATGCTGCTAAATCCCCAAGTTCTGCTGCAGAGCCGGAAAATGTGGAGCTGAGCTTGCCAATAGGCCGAACCAGGCGCAGAAACGTGAGGTCAGTCTATGCTACCACAGGGGACAATGAAGGGCCATCTCCAGTGAAGGACTCCATGGAGGTCACTAGATCCACCAGGAAGAGAGGGGAAAAAGAACCACAGGAAACGGTGACAACTGTTCCCACAACCCCAAGGAGGGGAAGACCTCCCAAAACCCGCCGTAAGCCAGAGGAAGACATCTCTCCGATAAAGACCGAACCGGTACAACAAGAGGTGGAGGAGGCTGACACTAAAGATACTGTGGAAGCTCCTAAACCTGCAGAGGGTTGGAGGTCTCCTAGATCCCAAAAACTCACACACAGTCACTCATCAGCTGCTACCAGCCAACAGGGGAAGAAAGGGAAGAACGAACCGAAAGCTGATGCCACAGCTGAATCGGAAGATGTTGCTGAAAGAAGCGGTCAGGAATCGAGCACTGGTGACAACAGCAGTAAAGCAAAAGCCGCTGAGAAGGAACCGGTAGCAAGCGAGCAGAAGCGTGATCGGAAGGAACTGGATGTGGAGAAAAACCAGCTGGAAATCTCCACAGTTGAGATCATTGAGAAGAAGCCGGTGCCAGAAAAGGTTACAAAATCCAAAAGGGGGAGGTACAAAAACACCAAAACAGTTGTTGATAAAGCATCTGTGTGTCTCAAAAACGTGGAAATACGCCTCAACGTGGATGAAGTCAAAGGCGCCTTGCGGCCCACTGAGGAGGAGGCAGAGCCGGTTGCAGTGTCACCACCCAAGATGAAGAGCCCCCCAAAAGAGGACATCCTACCACCCCACTTCACTAAGAATGAGGTAGAAGATTCATTCCCAGAAATGGAAAAGGAGGTGACGCGGGAGCCCAAGCAGTCTCCCGAGGCTGCCCAGTTAGCAAAGCAGATTGAGCTTGAGCAGGCAGTGGAGAACATTGCAAAACTCACTGAAACTCCTCCGACAATTGCTGCCTACAAGGAGCCAACAGCAGATGTGGCTGAAGTCCGTCAGGAGGAGGAGGCAGATAAACCTGCGCACCAGGCCAGTGAAACAGAGCTGGCAGCAGCCATTGGCTCCATTATCAATGATATTTCTGGTGAGACAGAAACCTTCCCTGCACCCCCAACGTATCCCGCTGAATCTGAGGCTGAAATCCCCACAGAGCCCTTGGTGTTGCAGTCACCTCAGGAGGAGATGGAGCCTGAGACAGATCAGGCAGTGAACAATATCCTAGAAACCGAGGCTGCCGTCGAGCCTGCGGTGCAGCCAGTGCCCAGCTCTGTCCCATCAGCATTAGAGACAGAGAGCAAGGAGTCTGAAGTCAGCTTCAGCGAATCTTCCAACTCTGCACAGGAGGCTGAGACCTTGCAGGAGGCTGAAGTTGCTCGGAAGGAAAAGGGCCGTCAGAAAACCACGAGGCAGAGACGCAAGAAGAGCACAAGCAGGAAGGGTGATGTCACGGAAGTCAACACCTTCGAGCCTGAGAGGGTGCAGAGCAAGTCACCCCCTGCCAATGAAGTAAAGACAAAACCTGAAGAAGCCTCAAAGGAGGAAAAGCAAATCAAACCCACAGCATCCATGGAGCCAAGTGCTGCCGATGTCACCAAGGCTGTGGCTGCTGACGTTGTGGCTGCACATGACTCTGTCCCTGAGAGCAACACCTCTCCAAAAGCTCCTGCTCCAGCTCCTCTGGACCTGGGTGCCCCACCGGTGCCCCTGGACGAGGGGAGTCAGAGTGGCTTCAAGATCCGGTCACCCCTGGAGAATGCTCCCATCACACCACCAAGTGCCCCCAATGCAGCCCTTCCTGCTGTCCCCACGGCCGCGGCCAAGCTGCCCACCCCAGTGCCCACTGCCATCGTCCCCCTTCACTCCGGTGCTGCCAAGGTACCAGAGTGGATGGTCAGGCATGAGGAGCCTCGTGCCCGTTCCACACCCCCACCCGCTCTCCCACCAGACACAAAGGCATCAGATATCGACACAAACTCCAGCACTTTGAGGAAGATACTCATGGAGCCCAAATATGTCTCAGCAACGAGCATAACCTCCACACACGTGACAACGACACATGCCGAGCCAGTGAGTGCACCCTGCTTGGAGGAGACACCTCTCCACCCTGCTGTGGAGGCCATCAAGGCAGTTTCTGAGGAGAAGCCAGCCGTTCCTGTCACCAACGCCCTGGACCCACCGGTGGCTGAAGCACCAGTGTTCAGCGAGAAGGAAAAGATCAACACCGTGATTGCTCCCAAAGCCACTTCTGTCATCAGCAGAATGCCCCACAGCGTGGATCTGGAGGAGGCTCCGAGGATCACCTTGGTGAAACAAGCTCCCCAAACCCAGACCTGCCTCGTCAATGCTCCCTCACCGAAATTCAAGCAGAGGTCAAGTACAAATGATAACAGTAGGTTTCATCCAGGATCAATGCCTATTATTGAGGAGAGGCCTGTGGAGACTGGGTCCAGTCCGGGGCTGCGGGTGAACACCTCGGAAGGTGTGGTGCTCCTCAGTTACTCGGGGCAGAAGACGGAAGGCCCTCAGCGAATCAGTGCCAAGATCAGCCAGATTCCCCCAGCCAGCGCTGTGGACATTGAGTTCCAGCAGTCCGTGTCCAAGTCTCAGATTAAACAGGAGCCTATCACACCATCCCAGCCGACACCGAAAGGCTCCCAGACCTCGGCAGGCTACGGGACTGTTTCCACCCATTCTTCATTGGTACTTGGAACACAGCCCTACAACACCTCGCCTGTCATCTCCTCTATCAAACAGGAGCGCGCTGCGCTGGACAAGCCTGACTCGTCCCACCTTGCTGTCCAGCCCCCAGCGTCGCAGCCCAGCAAGGTCCTGACGCAGACAGTAAACACTCCACCTGTGCTGGTCCATAACCAGATGGTCGTGAACAAAAAACTGTCCGACCCAGCTGCTCTCAAAGTTGAGACCAAGACTCTGCAACCCTCCAATCTGAGTCCTGGAGTTAGTCCTCACCATCCTTCCCTCTCTGGGAAGATGCATTCGGAAGCGAACCACGTCAGCTCGGGACCCAGCACCCCGACCGACCGGGCCATCTCCCACCTGGGGGTCACCAAACAGGAGCCGCACTCACCGCGCACCAGCGGGCACTCACCTTCGCCGTTCCCCCGGGCCTGCCATCCCGGCAGTACCTCGTCTCCGGCTTTGTCCAGCAGCACCCCGGTCATGCTGGCACCGGGAATTCCCGTTCCTCAGTACATATCCAGCATGCATCCCGAGCAATCTGTTATCATGCCCCCTCACAGCGTAACACAGACTGTGTCCCTGGGCCATCTGTCCCAAGGTGAGGTGAGGATGAACACCCCTCCTCTCTCCGGCATTCCCTATGGCATCCGCCCAGAAGCGCTCCACTCCCCCCGAGCTGCTCTGCAACCCCAGATGGACATCAAACCTCAGCGCTCCAGCACACCCCAGCCAGCTCCCATACGAGACATCGTCATGCCCCCGCTGTCCTCCCAGCATCCCCCCGAGGAGGAGCTGCACTTCCACCACACCGCGGTTTGCCGCGGGCCGGCACCAGTGCAGTCTGACGTGCTGGTGATGCAGCCCGATTACCGTATGCACCCCAGCAGCCTGCGGCTGGACCAGTACAATGTCCCGCGGGATGTCAGGATGATCATGCACCCGCACATGGCTGCCGTGGGCGAGCACCACTCGGAAACGCGACAATCCCGGACACCCGAAGGGGCTGTCAAAACTCCCCCGGTCAGTAAGACCCCGCAGCCTGGGAAAGAGACTCCCAAATCCTCAGAAGGCAAGATGGCCCACTCTCCCCACAGTGAGCCCCGGCTGCTCAGTGTGCCCTCGGGCAGCCAGCTGCCTGGGCTGCCCCTGACACAGCCCGTGGTGGTCCCACACGGGGTGCAGATCATGCATCCCGCCGGGAGCTCCTTCCACGATTACCGCTCCGTGTATGGCGACATGAGGAATTACCACACGGCACAGCTCGGGCATCCGCAGTTCCCGGGTGCCTCGCCCATCGGGTTGCCCTCCCGGAGCATGACCCCATCTCAGGTGAGAAACAAAACCCTTTATCCGTCTCCCTGGAATCTGGAGCATTTTGAGCTGTTTCTTGGGGGAAATGGGGTTCAAACGCTGCTAAGCATCAGAGGAAGCCAAGACAAGCCATTTCCTGGACTCCTCTGGGACTCCAACGAGGAGGGGTGACTTTGCCTGTAGGTTTCTGGATGTGGAGATGTGGGTGGGAGAACTGTCAGCACCAAGGTGGCGCATGAGTCGGGCATCCTTGGATGGATGGGTGGTGAGGCTAAGGATGGGCTCAGGGCAGGATTCAGGGAGTGGGGTGGGCTTGGAAATGGGGTACTGACCCAGGTGCTAGTGCAGGGCTGGTGCTGTGACAGGAATGTCACCAGGAAGCTGATGGTGTCCTGGCAGCCTTGTAATGGGATTGAATACAGCCTCAGCCTGAAAATCTTCCCTTTTCCCCCTGCACTCTTCCCAGGGTCTGCCGGAGGGTGAGCACTCGCATCCCAGCCAGCCAGTCCGCAGCAAGACCCCTCAGATCCCGCAGGATCCCAAGGGCCCGCCGGCAGCAGGGCCGGAGCAGAGCCACCACCCCCCTGTGAACAGACACGTGGCACAGATGGACCCCCACGTCCACCTCCAGAGGGCACAGGGGGACACAAGCCAGACCTCCTACCCCTCGCCCGTTGCCATCTCCATGAAACAGGAGCTGCCGTCGCCGCACCAGCCACAGGCGGTTCCGAAGCAATCCATGTTTATCCCCACGACGTCGGGGCCTCCCCTCAGCCGCCCAGAGCCCCAGTCCACACTCAAGCAGGAGCCATCACCTCACCCTGTGTCCCAGAGACCGGTGGACATGGTCCAGCTCCTGACAGTGAGTGTCATGCTCCTGATCTGGGTTGAAATCATCAGGTTCTGTCTCACCCATAGCACCAAGTCTGATGCAAGTTCCTCGCATCAAACGCTTCAGATGCAGAAAAGGCATTGTTTTGTTTTTGGGCTGTTTTGTCCCTGATGGATTTTAGCCATATTTACTGTTCCAAGTCAGTTTTACTGTCAGCATTTTCCTAGAAAGTGTTTCCTCATGGGCAGGGAAGAGTGTTGGTGTATTTCATTTAAATGAAAAGGAGAAACCACTCTCCCAAGCATAGAAAATGAGGAAGAGGAGGAAGGCGGTGAGAAACAAGTACCAACAAGGAGCTGAGAGTTGTGTTCAGCACCAAATACCTCCTGTATAACCTCGAGCAACTCTTCTCCTGTTGTTATTTCTCAATTTGTCCATTTGTAAAAGGGCATACAGTGCTTGGGAGCAGCCTTTGGTGGGTGGATTGGGATGACAGGATCCACCCAGGCAGACTGGCCAGCTGGAAGGAAAAGGACTGAATTCCTGATTTAGCAGGATGTAACCCAAGCCTGGCATGTAGAGGATTGATCTGGTGTTACATCTCTGCTGAGCCTTTAAACCTCTGATGAGCAGCTCAGACAGGATTTCAGATCCCACTCTCCTTGCTTTGTGTGTAACATTTCTCCTCCCTCTCTTCCCAGAAATACCCCATTGTCTGGCAGGGTCTCCTGGCTCTCAAGAATGACACGGCGGCCGTGCAGCTCCACTTTGTGTCCGGGAACAACGTCCTGGCTCACCGGTCCCTGCCGGCGCCCGAGGGAGGACCCCCGCTGCGGATCGCGCAGCGCATGCGGCTCGAGGCCTCCCAGCTGGAGGGGGTTGCACGGAGGATGATGGTGAGGGCTCAGGATGGGGCAGGGAGTGTGTTTGGGGATCCCTGTGCTCCAAGCCGGGCTGGTCTCAGCAGCTGTGGAGCTGAAAAGCATCGATGCTCCCAGAAATTCGGGCTTGTGTCACATTGTTGTCTTCACCCAGAGGGTGATGGGCACTGAACAGGCTGCTCAGGGAGTGGGCACAGCCCCAGGGCTGCCAGACACCCAAGGAGCCTTGGGACAATGCTCCCATGCACAGGGTGGGGTTGTTGGGATCTTTTGCATGGCCTAGAGTTGGACTAGATCCCTGTGGGTTCTTTCCAATCCAGGAGATCCTGTGATTCTGTTTTGGGATTCTGGTATTAGCACTGATTCCTTCAACCCACACAGTGTAACATGGATTGCAGGTGATGAGCAATAGCTCTTGCCCCACATTTCGGGAAAAGGGAATGAGAGCTGAGAAACCTTTGAAGTCACTCTCAGCCCTGAGACAAATTCCTGCTGACATCAGTGTGTCTGAGTAACGTGGGAAGCAGAATTCAGGTGGCTATGGAGATCCATTTTCAGTCCTTTCCACCCTCTGGTCTGGCCGTGCTCTCAGCAAGTATTGGCTTCACGGAATCCCAGACTGGTTTGGGTTGGAGTGACCTTAAAGGCCAGCTCATTCCACCCCCTGCCATGGGCAGGGACACCTTCCATTGTCCCAGGTTGCTCCAAGCACTGTCCAGCCTGGCCTTGGACACTTCCAGGGATGGGGCAGCCACAGCTTCCCAAGGGAACAAATTGTAACATCAAGGAGTTTAAAGAAAGTATTTTCCCTCTGGATAATGGATGTATAGCTGGAAAACACCCGTTCATCCAGCATTTCCCTGAGCCTGTGTCCTTCCCTTGCAGGTGGAGAGCGATTACTGCCTGCTGCTGGCCCTGCCCTGCGGCCGGGACCAGGAGGATGTGGTCAGTCAGACGGAGTCGCTCAAGGCTGCATTCATCAGTTACCTGCAGGCCAAGCAGGCTGCAGGCATCATCAACGTCCCCAACCCCGGCTCCAACCAGGTATGGGCAGAGACCCCCTGGGACCCACAGGGAAACCAAACCAGAACGGCACAGACAGCTTGGGGTTCTGTTGGAGCTGCCATGTTTTATTATCAGACAACCCCCACGTTTCCATCACCCATCAAACATATGGATAGGATACGTGAAATCGTTGATGGAATCATTATAATCATTGATGGAATTTATAAAAGTGACCCCAAAGCTAAAAAAATCCCTCAGTGTATGTTTGGTGTGTTCCCAGTCCAGCATCTTGGGCTGAAAAACCAAATCCATTTCCCAGTGGAGTCCTTCTTTCTTCTCCATATCCTGATTTTTCAGGACAGATTTTTCTGGTGTTTTCTTGCAAAGTCCAGTTGGGTGCCATTCCAGGTGTGTTGCTGCACTGAATCAAATTGAATCTAATTTAAATCTGGGTGTAAAGAGCCCAGAATGAGCGGCCAGCACTCGGAGCAACCGCTGAAATGATAATTAATGGGAATTTTTCTGCCTTTCCCAGCAAAACCATCCAGCTCTTAGACCTGTGGTGGTGAAAACTCCCTACCTGGGAAACCACACCCGTGTCTTCCTTTTTATACAAGATTTAGGATCCTTGAAACATCCAAAACATCACTGAAATGTCCCATTTTTAACCATCTTTAGGCATAGGTTGTCTCTGATCTGTTTTTTTTTCCTTCCCTGCAGCCTGCCTACGTTCTGCAGATCTTCCCACCCTGCGAGTTTTCGGAAAGCCACCTGTCCCGCCTGGCCCCAGACCTCCTCGCTAGCATCTCCAACATCTCTCCTCACCTGATGATTGTCATCGCGTCGGTATGAGCTGTTTACCAGTTACCGACTTTCGATTATTTTAATTTTTTTTTAATTTTTCCAAGGCCCTGCAGCAAAAAAACACAAACAAACAACAACAACAAAAAAAAAGCCCACAAAAACCACACAGAAAATTAATTTTAAAATAAATCAAAAGAAGGAGAGAAGGTTATGAAACAAGAAAAATGCTGCCAGAAACCAGCCTCCTGCCCGACCGGCCTCGATCAAACCCTGGATGTTTACATGTTGCTTTAGCTTATGGACAACTGATGAACTCAGCAGGTGGACTGGGCTTGGGTTCCCGTGCCTCCTTTTTGGGGAAAAAAAACACACAAAAAAGAAAAAAAAAAAAAAGAAAAAAGAAAAGGATGGCTTATTTTTTTTAACAAAAAAAAAAGGAAAAAAATAAAAAAGAACCTGAACTGCCTTTGCACTAAATTAGTGACTCGGACTTTGCACAGTTGGAGACGCTGTGACGTTCTGGATGTCTTGACACACATTGACCGCGCGCCGTGGACGTTCCGCAGGGACTCTGCTGAGATTTGTGGGTCAAGGAGCATTTCACAGTCATTTTTTATTTTATTGGTTGTTTCGTTGGGTTGGTTTTTTTTTTTTCTTCTTCTTTTGGGGTTGGTTTTTTTTGGGGGGGTGTTATTTTTTTCCGGATATGAACCTTCCTCTTCCTCCACCTGCCCCTGCTGCAGCCGTCTTCTCTTCATCTGGGATGTACAGTTTACACTGAAAAGCAAGAAAATACAAAACAAACAAAAAACAAAACAAAAGGGAGAGCTTTTTTCCTTCCTGGTGGGATATGCAGAACTCAGTGGGTGTGTGTATATATAAATATATATATAATATATATAAATATATATAATACTGACTTTAAAAAAAAATCAAATCCCCACAACATACATTTTTTTTTAATCTGTGCCAAAAATGTGTTTTCAGAGAAAAAAAATCTTATTTTCATACTCAGACTTTGTATTGTCACTCATTTGTAAGTGCGCTTCATTTAAACATCCCCTCGTCTCATCAGCTGTGGAAGTGTTATACACTTGTACAAAGACTCTGCCCCAGCCCCCCTCGCCTCCCCTAACACTTAATTAATTTATGGAACTTGCTTTTTTTTTTTGGTTTATTTTTGGTTTATTTTTTTTTTCTCAGCGCAGTTTTGTTTTGTGTGTCCATTGGATTACGAACTTTATTAAAAAATACAAAACACGTCGGCGCCCCGACCTCGTCCCTCGGCGCTGGGGAGGGCGGGAGAGGGGAAGGGGAGGTTTGGGAGCTCCCAGGGAGGAGTCGCCCACCTCCGCTTTAAAAAGAACCAGAAAAATGGTTATTCCAGCACACTAAACCAAATTGCTCTTTGATTTGCCCTCTTGTGTCATAAATACTGTGAAAACTGAAGTTGTGGGGTTTGCCCCCACTTCCAACCTCACCATGCACCAGCTCCTTACCGCAGTTATCCCTGGATTACTGATCTTCATCATCCTTTAAAAAAACAAGAGCCAGACTTGATGTTTTTCACTGCTTTTCCACCCAAATCACTGCCAGGTGCAAGTGGGAAGCCTAATCAAGGCTGGTGCGAATGAGTTAATACCAAGCAGATGTGGTAAAAAAAGAGGTTTAGGGCAGAATTTGGGGCGTGGCTGCTAAAACCAGGGGAGAGCTTTAGCCCAGAGCCCCGGGCTGAAGGTGGGAGGCAGAACAGAGCCTGTTTTGGGGTAAAAACAGGACAAAAAGGTGCTGCAGGTGCCCCAGGATGGAGGGGGTGTTAGGAGCCCAGCCAAGGACACCCCACAGCGACCCCCAAGTCCAACTGGGGGGGTCAGGTGGGGCCTTGAACTTCCCCCCTTTCCCAGGGAGGTGGGATTGAGGCATGGCAGATGGACAGAACCACAGACCCATGGGGTTTGGACAGATGGACATGTGGGTTATCAGGGCAGGGAAAAGGGTCTGACCCTGTTGGTTTCTGAGTGAGGCCCTTGGGGCTGAAGAGGACGTTTTTGGAGGTTGTGCTAGGGCTGGGGGGCACTGTCCATGTGTCCGGCAGGGTGTGGCCAGACACGCCATTCCCAGATCCTGGGCTGGGAGATGGACACAGGCATGGGGCTCGGACAGATGGACACTGGGCTGTGGGGGTGGGGCAGGGGTGTGAGGGGGGTGTGAGAGGGGTGTGAGGGGGGCAGGGCGGGGGTGTGAAATCGCTGATTTTCGAGCGGTGCCTTGTGGACAAAAAGTGCATTTTTGGGGCATTTATGGACATGGGTGGAGGAAGAGACTGTCCAGCTGGGTGGGTGTCTGTCCATATGTCCAGCTGGATGTACAATGTCCAGCTGAACATACAACGTCCACGTATCCAGCTGGATGTACAACGTCCATGTATCCAGCTGGATGTACAAGTGTCCGTCATTCTAGTTGGATGCACAAATGTCGAGCTGTAACTGACCATGTGTTTGTCCAGCTGTGTGTCCGGCTCGTGACACACGGACAGGTGAATGTCCAGACAGACAAATGGACGGCCTATGTACAGCTGGACAGACAGTTGTACATCCAGCTGCAAAGCTGGATATTGTACAGCTGGACATTGTACAGCCAGCTGGACACATGGAAAGACACCCACCCCGGTGGATGCTCTCTTCCTCCACCCATGAGCATAAATGCCAAAAAAATGCACTTTTTGCCCCAAAGACCCTTCTCAAAAACCAGTGATTTCACACCCCTGCCCTGCCCCCCTCACACCCCCCTCACGCCCCTGCCCTGCCCCCACATCCCCAAGTCCATCTGTCCTTCCCCTGTGTCAGTCCCCAGCCACAGGCCCTGGGGAGAGGCTTTCAGGGCCAGTCCCAGTTCTGGACACATGGACATTGTATGTCCAGCTGGACACATAGACAATGTATGTACAGCTGGACACATGATGTACGTCCAGCTGGACACATGGACACTGTATGTTCAGCTGGACACATGGACAAAGAACCCCCCTGGCAAAATATTTTCTTCTCCACCCATGAGCATAAATGCCCCAAAAATGCACTTTTGCCCCCAAGACCTCTCTAGAAAACCAGCGATTTCACACCCCCGCCCCACCCCCCTCACACCCCCCTCACACCCGCCTCATGCCCCTGCCCCACCCCCTCCCCATTGCCTCCTGGCCGTGGATTTGGGGTCAGGATCCAGCCAGACCCTGTCCCCATTCCCAGAGCCTGGGCTGGGAGATGGACACAGGCATGGGGCTCGGACAGCTGGACATGGGGCTGTGGGGGCGGGGCAGGGGTGTGAGGGGGGTGGGGCAGGGGTGTGAAATCGCTGTTTTTGAGAATGGCCTTGGGGGCAAAAAGTGCATTTTTGGGGCATTTATGCTCATGGGTGGAGAAGAAAATGGCTGGCTGGGTGAGTGTTTGTCCATCTGTCCAGCTGTACATACAATGTGTATGTGTCCAGATGTATGTACAGTGTCTGTGTGTCCAGCTGGATGTACAATGTCCAGCTCTATGTATAATGTCCAAATGGACATACAATGGACACACAAGTGTCCGTAATTCTAGCTGGATGCACAAATTTCCAGCTGGACATGTAACGGATCATGTGTTTGTCTGGATACCCAGCTGTGTGTCCAGCTGCCGGACACATGGACAGGTGAGTGTCCAGATGGACAAATAGACAGTCCTATGTACAGAGGGACAGTTGTACGTACAGCTGGACAGACATTTGTACATCCAGCTGGACACACAGATGTTGTATGTCCAGCTGGACAGATGGACATTGTGTGTCCATCTAGACACATGGACAGACACTCACCCAGCCACACATTTTCTTCTCCACCCATGAGCATAAATGCCCCAAAAATGCACTTTTTGCCCCCAAGGCCTCTCTCAAAAACCAGTGATTTCACACCCCCACCCCACCCCCCTCACACCCCTGCCCCGCCCCCACAGCCCCATGTCCAGCTGTCCGAGCCCCATGCCTGTGTCCATTGCCCGGCCCAGGCTCTGGGAATGGGGATAAGGTCTGGCTGGATCCTGACCCCAAATCCACGGCCAGGAGGCAATGGGGAGGGGGTGGGGTGGGGGTGTGAGGGGGGTGTGAGGGGGGTGTGAGGGGGGTGGGGCGGGGGTGTGAAATCACTGGTTTTCGAGAGGTGCCTTAGGGGCAGAAAGTGCATTTTTGGGGCATTTATGCCCATGGATGGAGGAGAAAATGTCCCCTGGTTGGGGGTTTGTCCATCTGTTCATTGGATGTATAATGTCCATCTGTTTATGTGTATATACAATGTCCATGCGTCCAGCTGGACGTACAATGTCCATGTGTCCAGAACTGGGACTGGCCCTGAAAGCCTCTCCCCAAGGCTTGTGGTTGGGGACTGACACAGGGATGGACAGAAGGACAGATGGACATGGGGCTGTGGGGGCAGGGCAGGGGTGTGAGGGGGTGTGAAATCGCTGGTTTTCGAGAGGGGTCTTGGGGTAAAGAAGTGCATTTTTTTGGCATTTATGCTCATGGGTGGAGGAGGGGAGTGTCCGGCTGGGTGGGTGTCTGTCCATCTGTCCATCGCATGTACAATGTCCAGCTGGCTGTATGTACAATGCCCATGTGTCCAGCTGGATGTACAACTGTCTGTCCAGCTAGCCATGTGACTGTCCAACTGTCCACGCAGTAATTCCTGTCTGGCTGTGAATGTAACCAGCCACGTGTCCATCTGTACAACTGTCCATGTGTCCAGCTGGACTTGTCCCTGTCCGAATGTCTGCATGTCCAACCATCCCTGTGTCCATCCATCTGTCCAGCCACTTCCAGCTGAACATCCAACCATCCACACCCTTGTCCGTGTGTCTGGCTGGACAGCACAGCCTATCCTGGATCCTCCAACACTCCCTGGCTGGGGAAAAGGGGCAGGGACAGACATGGACGGACACATAGCCCAGGAGACCCCCAGCCCCCCTTCCCAGGGGTCCTTGTGGGTGTGCCCAGCCAAGCCTCCAGCCCCGGGTGGGGCAGGACAGGCTCCCACCCCCCCTTTCATTCAGCAGCACTTTTTGTCCTGTTTTTACCCCAAAACAGGGGCAGCTCCCCTGCCTGCAACCCCTCCCTCGGTGGGGGGTAGTGGGTGAGGGTCTTCCAGGGCTTTACCCCAGAAATCCCCATCTGCTGCTCTGGGTGGGGTTGAAAACCTTAAACCACCTTTTTTTTTACCTTTATCATCTCATTTATCCCAATTTTTAACACATCCCACTCTCATAAGTGAACAGAGCATCTCAGTCCCTCTCCCCAGGCTCCAGCTCTGCAGGACCCCCAAAACACCCCCTGGGAGGTCGACAGCACCTTTCCCCCTCCCCAAGCACCGACCCTTACAAAATACTGCAATTTATTATTCCATCTCTTTCCTTCCAGAAATACACTTTGTACACCGTTTCCGAGCTGTCTTTTAAATAAAGGCTGGGCGGGGTGGGGTCACTCGGGGGCCGGCGGTGGCCCCTCGGCGGGGGCGGCCGGGGGCGGGGGCGGCTCGGGGTTGCCGTCGCGGGGCCGGAAGAGGAGCTCCCCGGCGGGGATGACCTGCTCGGCCGGCCAGCCCGCGCCGCCGTAGGGCTGGTAAAAGTCCGGCTCGGCCTGGAACATGACGAGCGCCTGGGCCGTGTGGATTCGCACGTGCTGCGCCAGGCTGCTGGCATCCAGGAACTTCTCCCCGCAGGAATCGCAGGCGTACAGGATCTGCGTGTTGGGGTCTGCCGGGGAACAGAGAAACACACAAAAATGGGGGAGGTGCTGGGGGGCGGGAGGGGAGCTGCCGGCATTCCCCGAGGCGCTGGGGTGGTTGGGATGGGAGGAGCCAGCCTGGTATTCCCGGTATTCCTGGAGGCGCTGGGGTGGTGGGATGGGAGCCAGCCTGGTATTCCACCAGCCCGGTACTCCCGGTGGCACTAGGGTGGTGGGATGGGAAGAGCCAGCCCCGTTTTGCTGGTATTCCCAGAGGCACGGGGATGGTGGGATAGGAAGAGCCAACCCAGTATTCCCGGTATTCCCAGAGGCGCTGGCAGGGTGGGATGGGAGGAGCCAGCCCATGCCGGTATTCCTGGTACTCCCAGGGTGATGGGAGTACCAGGAATGGGGTGATGGGATGGGAGGAGCCAGCCCCTTATTCCCGGTATTCCTGGTGGCACTGGGGGGTGGGATGGGAGGAGCCAGCCCCTTATTCCCGGTATTCCCAGTCTCACCTGCCTCCTGCACCTGCTTCACCGCTTTGGTGATCTCGGCTTTAAGTGCTTCGGTCTCGTCCGCTGTCACTGCAGCAGCCACGGGCACCACTGTGGGGACAAGGGGGGACAGGGACACTGGGGGGGCCTGGCTGGGCAGGAAATCCCCGCCATGGCCATGAATCCTGCCTGGTGCTGTGGGTGGGAGCAGCTCCAGGGGGATGTGAGGCACCCTTGGATGAACCTCCAGTGCCTTTGGGGGCTCCAGGACCTCCCAGCTGCACCCCATGGACAAACCATACACTGCCCCCCGCAAATGAATCTCCCTTTTGGGGTGACTCCTAGGGGCTGCAAACTGCACCTCACAGATAAACTTGCCTTTCAGGACAGCCCCAAGGCACCCAAGCTGCTCCCTAGGGATAAGTTTTCTCTCTGGAAGGGCTCCTGGGACCCTTATGCTATGCCCCATGGAAAAATCCCATTTTTGGGGTGTCTCTTGGAACCCCAAGCTACCCCTTAGGGAGCCTCTCCACTTTCAGAACAGTTCTAGGATGCCCAAACTGCATCCCATGGGTAAGCTTGCCTTTTAGGGTGGCTCCTAGGACCTCTAAGCTGCATCCCCATAAATTAACCTCACTTTTGGGACAGTTCAAGGCCCCTCCAGCTAACCCCCACAGTTAAGTTTTCCATTTGGGGTGGCTCATGGAACACCCAAGCTGCCCCCCAGGGATACTATTTCCCTTTTGGGGTGACATCTGGGACCTCCAAGCTGCCCCCCAGGGATAAATCTCCCTTTCAGGACACCTCCAAGACTCCCAAGCTGCATTCCCATGGGTAAGTTTCCCTTTTGGGATGACTCCTAAGACCCCTAAACTGTACCACCATAAAAGAATCTCTCTCTGGGTGCAGCTCTGGGACCCGCCAGTGCTCCCTGTGGATAAGTTTCCATTTCCAGGACAACTCCAGGACCTCCCAGCTGCACCCCAGGTTAAATTTCCCTTCTGTATGGCTCCCCAACAACTCCCCGTGGATGAACTCCCTTAGGGAACACCTGTGGGGCCCCAGCTCACCTGTGAGCTGCGTGACGGCAGTGGCAGCCAGCGCCTCGGTGGCCAGTGTCACCATGTCATCGGACGCCACCGTGACGATGTTGACCTCGTCTCCCTCCTCGGGCTCCAGGATTTTGATGCCAGCCTTGCCCTGGTGCACAGTCTTCACATGGGAGCGCAGGTTGTCCACGCGGTTGAAGCCACGCCCGCACTTGTCACACAGGAAGGGCTTCTCCCCTGGGAAGGGGACAGGGAATTGGGGGCTGAGTGAGGGGGCTGTGCCCCCCATGAGGCAGGGGAGGCTTTGGGGAGGTACCCACCTGTGTGGATGATGATGTGCTTGGACAGGTCGCCCACGTTGACAAAGGCTTTGTTGCAGACGGTGCATTTGTGGGGCCGGATGTTGTCGTGATGACGGATGTGATTGGCCAGCTGGCTCGACTGGACGAACCTTTGGGAATGACAACATGGTCACCACTATCTGTGGTGACACCCTGGTACCTCCAACCCCCCTCCACATAACGGCACCCAGCTGGGGAGGGTGAGTGGAGGTGTCCCCAATATTCCAACGCCAGCAAAGTGCCCTTCCTGGTATACCCAAGGGGAATCCTCACCTCTTCCCGCAGCGCTCGCACACATAGGGCTTCTCCCCGGTGTGCTGGCGCACGTGGGCGATGAGGGAGCTCGCCTGGGTGAAGGCTTTCCCGCAGATCAAGCACTGGCACGGCTTCTCTCCTGGGGAAACACAGGGAGAAGGTGGGAGGGGAGCACGAGGGGAAGGCAGAGTCCTCGGGGGAGGCGGGGAGTGTCTCCGTACCGGTGTGGATGCGGACGTGGCGCTGCAGCGCGCCGGGGTCGGCGAACTGGCGCTGGCAGTGCACACACACGTATGGCTTCTCCCCGCTGTGGATCCGCAGGTGCCGCTTCAGGTTACCTGGGAGGACGGCAGGCTTGGCTGAGGGACGCCTGATCCTTCCTCCCCCTGTTCCTCCTTCCCAGCACCCCAGAAGCTCCCTCGGGAATGCCTGCTGCTATTCAGGGAGCAGGGACTGCATAGGGATCAAAGGGAAGTCAGCTGCACCTTGCCTGGGATAAGGCAGTAAGAGGGAAGTGGGGACAGCCAGAACAAGCACCCAGGGTATGAGGGGATCAAGATTCCATTGGGATCATCCCAATCCTCTGGCTCTGCAGCAGGTTGGGAGAAGATGGAAGGAGACATCCTCTCCAAAATTTGGATAAGAAGCTCCTTTCCAGGGTGTGGCTCCATGGGGAAAATCAGGAATTCATGCAGCACTACCCTGCTACTGTAACGCTGGGATGAAATCCTTCCTCTGGCTCCGATCCAGCCCCAGAGCATTCCCTGGCCCCTCAGACCATCCAACCCCCATCACTCAGCCCCCTCTCATGTTACCTGACGTAGTGAACTGCTTCCCACATTCCCGACACTTCAGGGGTCCATCCGCAATGTGGATCTTCAGGTGAGCCTTCAAATTCCCAACCTGGCGATGCAGAATGGGATGGAGAGAGCCCCAGACCACCCCGTCTCCCTTCAGAGCAACCCCAATCCTCATGGATCACTTCGGGAGTGAATTCTGGAACGCTCAAACGGCATCCCATGGATAAACCACCCTTCCCAAGCTCCAAGATGCCCAAATTGCATCATGTGGATTATCCACCCTTTCAGGACCACTCCGAGACCCCCTCAGCTCCACCTCACGGACACACCACCATCCCAGGACAAGCAGTTTGGGCCTCCCAAGCTGCATCCCATTGACAAGCCTCCCTTCCAAGACTTCTCTGGCCCAGCTATCACTCTTTTCCCTGCTCCCCCAACGCACCTGGTTGAACTTCTTGTCGCAGTGGGGACACTTGTGCTCCTTGTCGGTGTCGTGGGTCTCCAGGTGGCGCATCTTGGACGTGGGGTCGGAGAAGGAGCGCCCGCAGTAGTCACACTGGTAGGGCTTCTCGCCGCTGTGCACCAGCTGGTGCCGCTTCAGGTTGCCCGAGGTGGTGAAGAGCTTGCCACAATCCTCGCAGCGGTACCTGGCCTCGCCCGTGTGCCGCTTCTTGTGCAGGTTCAGGAGGCTGATGAGCCGGTAGCTCTTCCCACACTCCTCGCAGCCATATGGCTTCAGCGGGCTGGGATGAGGTGGGAATGTCACAACTACTCGTTAATCCGATCTGAGCGTCACGCCCAGCCAGACCCACAGGAATCATGGAATGGGTTGGGAGGGACCTTCAAGCTCATCTTGTTCCACTAGACCAAGCCCCATCCAACCCTGAACACTTCCAGGAATGGTGAGTCCATGAAACAACACAAAAGGGAAGTTTGGACAATGCCCTCAGACACAGGGTGGGATTCTGATGGTGCCCCTGCAGGGCCAGGAGTTGGACTCGATGATCCTTGTGTCTCCCTTACAACTCTTATTCTATGACTCTATGACAGGGGCAGAAACACCAATCTCCTCCCGGATACCCCAAAACACCGGTGGATTTCCAAAGGATTCGACCATTCCCAGCAAACCCTGTGTTTGTCAGGCATCTTTCCCTGACTCCACCCTGTACCTGTGCGTCTTCTCATGGGCCTTGCAGGCGGCCGGGTCAGAGAAGGCCTTGTTGCACTCCCTGCAGGAGAAGGGCTTCTCTCCGGTGTGGATACGGATGTGCCGCTTGAAGTTCCCTGTATGGGTGAACTCCTTCCCGCAGTCCTAGCGATGGAGGGACAGGCACTGTCACCCATGGTGTCCCCGAGGCACCTGGAGATGCCACCCAGGAGCCCGGCTGGCCTCACCTCGCACTTGTGTGTGACGGAGCCGTAGGCCTTGGACTCGGTGCGGTCGCTGTAGGTGCCTGAGCGCAGCAGGCGTGGCTCTCCTGAGTTCTCCTGCCCAGAATCTGTGCTTCCCGACTCATTATCCTCAGCATTTTCCCCATTTTCCAGCTGAGCAGGCTCCTCCTCGGGGATTTTACCCTCATCTTCCTCCTCCACTATCATCTCTCCTTCTTCCTCCTTTCTTTCCAGCTTCATCTCTGCAGGAAGATAGAAAACGGGGATGCTGAAGTTTGGGAGCAGCAGCAGAAACACAAAATCCACCTGTATTTCCTAACCTATAGAGATTGGGATTAGGCCTCCCCTCTCCCCAGGGAAATCACAGAAAGATGTGAGTCAGAAGGGAAGTGAAAGCTCATCCATCATCACCTTTGCCTGGAATCACTTTGAATTTGCAGGTGATTAGTCCTAAATTCCAAAGGCCTGTGCAGGCAGAGGAAAATTTCCCAACTCTCCTTGCTATGCTCCATGGGAATCTATGCCTCGCATGGCAAAACTCACACAATTAATTCCATAGCAAATGAGGGATCAAGCTCTGCCCAGCTTTGTCCCAGCCCTGCTCACCAACACACCTTCTGTCCTGGTGGTGTCCGTGGCTGCAGGGCTGTCGCTGCCCACTGCGCTCTCTGACGGCTGTGGGAGCCCGGCAATTTCGGCTTTGGGATCCTCCTGGATGGCAGTGTCTGTGCCTGTGAACACCAGAGTGTCAGGACAGGGTGTGCTGGGGGTGACAGCAGCATCAAGGGTGTCACCCCTTGGTGGCTCACCTTGCTGCCCAGTTGGCTGCTCCGTCAGCGCCTCAGGCGGTGCCGTGGCTTCTGGCTTCTCCTCCTTCCCCTCGGCATCAGGAGCAGCTGCATTGGCTTTGTCAGGCTCCCCCAGAGCTTCTGCCACCGACGTCTTGTCATCGGCTGTCACCTTGTCGGCCCCTGTGAGGGAACAGGCAAAGCCATCCAGCTGCTGTTGCCAGGAGGATTCCCAAATCCCACAAAATTCACAGAAGCATCAACTGCTGATGCTGCCCAAGGGGATCAAACCCCATTCAGGTGCACCAGATTTATCCAGGAAATCAGTTTGGAAGGTGGTCAAGGAGCATAAGTGGATTAATTTTGGCCTGGATGAAGCATAAGTGAGTAAGTCTTGACTTTCCCTGGGTGAGGAGAAGCCAGGAGGGTACATACCAATCTTGGGGGCCTGCTGGCTCATTCCAGGGGGATTTTCTGGGGGTACGGAGAGGGATTTGAGGGCGTTGCAAGCGCTGACAATCTCCTGCATCTGCAGGAAGCCTGCCACGGCCAGCACGTCCTCCACGTTGTCGGGGCTCAGGCTCAGCTTAGCTGTGTACATGAACTCCAGAACCTGGCCCAGGCCTGCAGGGGAGGTGACACAACCACAAAATGAGCCCTCACTCTTTCACTGTGAAATGTTCAGAATAACAAGCTGAAGAACCTCCCTGGAAGCCTGGGCACGGAATTGTGTTAAGGAGTTGGGAGGGATTCTGCATAAAAATTCCAATCCTACCTGCGGCATTGCTGATGTCCAGGTGCACCACATCCTTCTGGTCCACGAAGAGCATGCGGAAGTAGTCGCTGCAGGCAGCCAGCACGGCTTTGTGGGCCTTGAAGTCGATGCCATCCACCACGAAGGTGCAGTCACAGAGCAGCCCCAGCTGCCGCTGCTGGTTCAGCTGCTCCAGCACTTGTTGGCTGTGCTGCGGGAAATCCATGGCTGTGGGGAGGGAAAAAAACCCAGGATGGAGGGGTGAGATGGGGGGTGAAACCCCAGAGCTGTGTCCAGAGGGGTCATGCAGCAGGAGAGATCAGAAAGCATGACCTGACTGCCCTGGGGGCTTAAAAAATGGCCCAAAAGGTGAATTTCTGCTCCTCTCCCGCTAAATCTAATCCCAAACCCTCTCCCAGAACAGCCACGACTCCAACACAGGGCTGGAAGGAGTTGATGGAACAGCCACTATGTTTTTTAGAAACCCTAACAGTGTTTAGAACACATTTATTGCTCTTCAGCTGGTCCAAGCAGCGGGCAGCAGCATTGTCACCTCTGCAGACACAAGTCCCATTGTCCCTCCTCTGTGTCACCACTCCTGCCAAGCATGGAATTGTTCACCCAAATCTTCCAGCTCCTGCTCATTCCAGCTGCTCATGACATAATACTGACACATTTTTTATATTTCACTCTGTGTTTGGAGGGAGTTCTCCATGCCCGGAGCACAGCTTTGCATGAGGAATGCTGCAAATTGCTGGAAACATGGCAAAACCCCAACTTTCCAGCAGGTCCTTGTCAGCAAAGTGCCACACTGTGGATTTTCTCCTGAGCTGCATCCGTGGGGCGCAGGGTGAATGAAGGGTTTGCACTTGGCTCTGTCTTCCAATGATTCCTGTGCTGAAGGGATTGTTTAAAAGGATTGGCAAGGACAGAGGAGAAAGGAAACAGGGACTATCCAGTCATTGTTCAAGCAGGAAGTCCCTCTGGATGCTGAAACAGGAAGGTTATGGCTGGGGAAACACTCCTGGATTCCATGTTTGGTGTCTCTGAAAGTTTCCAGCCCATGGAAGTTGTTTTTCCACTTCACCGGTTCTTAAATCAGGAGTTTCCAGCCAGGAAAAAGCGAAAGGTTTGTATCCACAAAACCAGGCACTTCCAGTTCCTGTCCCTTCCTGTGATCAGTGGTCAGAGGGAGCCTCCTCCTGTCAGCTGTGGGTGCCAGCAACACTCAGAAAGGATCTTCCTGCCAAGGATTCATTCAGTTTCCAAAGTAATTTCCAGTGTGTCTGAGAGGCCAAGACTGCTCTGACAGCATCAGATCATGCACAGAAAGAGGAAGTTCCACTTCATTTTGTCCTTGCAGTGAACTCCCTGCCCTGACCTTCCCCCAGCTCTCCAAACCACAGAGTCCTTGTTAACCAAACTCCCCCAGCCTGTCCCAAAATACATCCCTGACAGCCAGGAAAAACAGTATTTTGATCAAAATACCGGTCAAAATACCCCTGCATGGCATGGCCCTCTATGGTTTGCAGAGCTCTGGAAAAAAGGGGAAACATTTTCCCAGCAGGATAAACAAGGCTGTGTTCCACACTCAGAGAGCTCTGCGCAGCAGGACCTGAGGAATCATGACAGTTTGATGCACTAAAAGGGTATTTTTGGGAATTTGTGGGAAGCACTTTGCATCTGAACGATAAGTTTTAATGTTCCAGGATTGGACTTGTCTCAGCTTTGCTCCCCAGCTTTAAGAAGGAAGTAAAAAACTCCTCCCAAAAAACTTCCTATTTTCTGTAGGCTCCTCCAAAAGATCATGTTCCAGTTCCCTCGGAAGCACCGCAGGGAGAGGCTTGAATGAGCTCTGTATGCTCTCACCCAGCAGCCAATGTCACCTTTATCCACTAAAATCACTGACTCCAAGGTTTAAAAATCCCAAACACCTGGACCCAACCCCCCAGGATTGGTGCCTCAGCTCACCCCTGTGCTGCAAGGAGCGGAGATATCTGGAGGATCGAGGGCCAGAAGGCTGTGTCTCTCCTCCAGAGATTTCTCCTTTCCAGGTGTTCAGGTCAGTCTCTACGCAGCCATCCTGGGAAAAACAGGATGAAAAACTCCATTTTAGACCTCCACTTTTGGGTGCTGAAGGCACCAAGGTGCAAAATCACCGATGCAGGACTGGGCACCCCCTGATTTCCTCTTGGGGAAGACAATTACCCCCCTGACGCGGCTGTTGAGTCTTTCATTATCCAATTAATCACGGAAAAGTTCATTATGAGCCCACCCACGCCCACCCCACAGATAAATACAGCAGCTGCAGTCCCAGGGAGCTTCCCACGCGAGCTCTGTTAAGCGCTCTCGCTAATTAATGACATTACCTCTCCCCTTCCCTGCCACATGAACATCTACCTATTAAAAACCCTCAAACCTAACTAAATTGGAAAAAAACAGTGATTTAAACATCGCCTTTCAAGGCTGTCACCACCCAGCCACTCATCCTGGGAACATGAAAGGGAAGAGGGGATTTGTTTCCTACCCACCGTCATCTCCCTCCTTGTGCGTCAGCTTGAGGAACAACGCCGCCCCAACCCTCTCTGCCTCTGCCCAGAAGGGTCTGTCCTCATTTCCAGGAACTGATCCTGCAACATTTCCCAAGGAAAAAAAAAAGTTTAGAGCTGATCTAAGCTGAGTAGCTCCATATAATAATCTGGATTGTGGAATAGGGAAAGGCTGTGGAGCTTGTGGCTGGAAGATGAAGGCGAGGTATGAGAGGGGAAATAATCACAAACAGGACAAAATGTGGTGAAAAGGAAATAAAATGAGAAAGACACAAGGAGAGGGGCATTCTGGAGACCCCACAGGAGCAGACATCCTGAAGACTCCTTGGTTATTTGTTTTCAGGCTTAGGGATGCGCTGGTGCTGCTCTGGACACTGAGACACCTGAGCTAGAGATCTGCCCTGAACCCCCTCCCTGTGTCTGCAGCGCCCAGGGATGACAGACCCTCGTCTCCTCGGGGAAAAACACCCTTTGGAATGCTGGCTGAGGGCTGGAATCCCGGGAGAAGCCTCTAATGCAGAAACAAAACCAAGGAAATGCGCCTGGTCCGGGAAATGTGTCACCCACGCCTGCCCGCAGAGGGCACGGACAGCCAGGAGGGGCTGTCACCTCGCCAAAAGCGCCAGAACGAGGGAAAATCCCTGTTTTCCTTGCGGTTTTCCCCGTTCCTGAGGTGCGGGGATGTGTCTGGCGCTGGCTCAGGGCTGTGACCCTCCATTCCCCGCCCTCAGGAGGGTCTCTCGGTGGCCTGAGGGGACGGTGATGCCCCAGGGGACACAGGGCTTCGTTCATGGCCTCGCCCCGAGCCCCCTCACGGCTGGGAGGGGTCAGACAGCAGACAGGGACACCCTGGGGAGGAGGGTGCAGCCAGGAGCCCCCCGTTTCCCTCACGACAGCAACTTGTTCCTCTCACGACAGCCACGAGCCCCCTGCTCCCCTCATGACATCCAAAAGTCCCTCCTTCCCCTCACGACAGCCCCATACTCCCCCAGGACAGCCACCAACCCCTCATTCCCCTCAGGACAATCAGGAGCACCCCGCTCCCCTCACACCCGCTCCCCTCAGCCACCAAGCCCTGACGACAGCCGGAAGCCCCCCGTTCCTGTCGCGACAACCCCCCGTTCCCCTCACGACAGCCGGCAGCCCCGCGTTTCCCAGGACCCGTCAGCAGGGCTCCTGCCGCAGCCTCCCCGGAAAGAACCGGGCGCATTGGGGTGACCCCCAAACCGGCTCCGTTACCCCACAGGCAGCGAGCCGGGCCGCAACTCCCTCGCCTCCCAGCGCGCGTGCCCCACTCAAGCCTCTCCACAGCCCCTGGAGCGCTCTCTCGAGCCCCCCATGCCGTACCTGCCATGCCGGGCCCGGCGGGGCCTCACCCGCGGCCCGCGGCCCTCACCGTGACACCGACCAGACAAAGGGCGCCGCCATCTTGGCGCCGGGCGGAAGCGGCGTCGCCCCGGCCCGCCCAGCGGCGGCTGCGTCACTGCGCACGCGCGGCGAGGTCCGGGCTCCTTCCCGCCCCTTCCCGCCTCAGAGGCGCCGCCATGACAGTGGGAGGGGCGGGGCTGAGGGAGCGGGAGGAGCCGTGAGGGGCTGAGGGAAACCGTGTGGGGACGAGAGGGGCTGTGAGGGGCTGAGGGAAACCGAGAGGAGACGAGAGGGGCCGTGAGGGGCTGAGGGAAACCGAGAGGGGACGAGAGGAGCCGTGAGGGGCTGAGGGAAACCGTGAGGGGCCGTGGGGGGCTGAGGGAAACCGTGAGGGGACGAGAGGTTCCTTGAGGGGCCGGCAGACACCGAGAGGATCTGTGAGTGTCGAAGGTCCCGATGTCGCCGTGTTCATCGCTAACTATGTTCCCAGTCGCCGCATCACCCCTGTTTAAATTTAAACACCCCCGGAACGGTGATTCCAACACTGTCCTAGTGCCTGAGCACCCAGCCCATCAAGGCTTTCCCTATATCTAACAAATATCTCCCTGCCACAACTTAATGCCGTTCCTCTTTTCCTGACCCTTGTTCCCTTGGTTCCACCCTCCTGTCAGGGAGAAGGTTCTCGATTATTGGAAATAACTTTCCTAACTAATTTTTAATTAGTTGTTTTAATTAATTGTAAGCAGCGCCCACTTGCAGCCAGCACTAATTAAGTTCTCCTCAGACTCTTGTTATTCAGGTCATCAAATCACCAAAACCTTCAGTTTGTTAAAACTAATCCTGACAACCTTCAATAATGCCAAAGGGATTCAAAGATTGGATATCTAGGATCTTAAATTTATGGTCCTTCAAAGACGTTGAAGTAACCAGAAAATACAGAAGAGATGAAGTCCTGGAAACCTGGAGATTCCCCATCTGAGAAAAAGATGATAAAAGGAGTAAAGAAATCAGTGACCAATAAAAGACTGCTAAATGATAAAGAGAATTATGTGACTTAGAACCAAAGAGCAATAATTTCTTTGTTTACTATGTAGACAAAGATACGTATTTGTATAAATAATGTATAAATAAATGAAAAGGTTTTCTATCGGGCTCCAAGGGTGCCCTCGTCCAGGTCATTGATAAAGAATTTAAACGTCAAAAAACCCTGTTTCTCCCCCCAGCTTTTGTGCCACAAACGAGCTGCTGTGGGGTGTGTTTGGCACTGGGCTGAGCCAGCCCTTCACCCTCCCCACATCTCCCCTGTCCAAACGCGATTGCGGCAAAAATAGTGCTTTTCCCCCCATTTTCTTCCTCCTCTCTGCATCTCCCTGGGCGAGGGCCACTAGATGGCAACCAGTGACCGGCGGTGGGTGCCGGGGTGGCATTTTGGGACGGAGCAGCCTCGTCCCATCGCCGGGACCGACAGCAGCGCATCGCCGCTCGCCTCTCCCGAGCTCCCCGAGCCTTTGTTGCTCTTAACAACCTAATTCATCACTTTTCGCCCTTTTTCCTGCAGCGGGGAATCCCCTGGGCGACAGCGAAACGGCACAACCGCCGTGCCTGGGCCGCTGCCAGGTGTTTTAATGCGAGTCACGAGTGTTTTGGGGACGGACGGGCACGGGCTGCCCTGGGAGCGGGAGCAGCAACACGAGCCGGGCTGTGTGTAGCTATAAACAGGCTCTCGCCCCAAACAGGCGCCTCGGTGTTGTGGGTACACACAGGGAGATGGAGCCAGGCCCTTCCTTGCGGGAGGTTTTGGGGCCCCCCCGAAAAGAAGCTCTTGGGTTTGGGATCGTCATCCCGGCTCGTGGCACCCTTGGGGCATCCCGAGGGTGGTGGGTGAGGGTGGGCGAGGGGAGGAGGGTTTGGTGCCCTTCCAGGTGGGTCGGCAGCCGAACAGCTGAGGGAATGGCTCAGAAATAGAGCTTCGGGGAAGAAATGAGTCACCCCGGGCTGGAAATAAACAGGGCAACGGGCGCCCGAGCGGCTCCCGGTCCGGGTTTTTGTCGGGATGGCGGAATATGCCTTACCGAGACACACCTCGGGTCTGAACCCACACGCCTTTTTGAGGGTAAAGCATCAAGGAAACATCAAAAAACGGAGAAGGCGGTAGCGAGTCGTTCTCAATAATTTATCCCAAGCTCTATATACAAAGACAAGCTCTGGCGGAGGGTTGGGAAGGGAACCTGGCTCCCGGCAGGACTCTCGGCACGCTGGATCTTCCCCTTCAACACGCGCCAGCTAAAAATTGCTGGAGCTGGGAGTCCCCTCCGGAGTTTCTCCGGTGGGTGACGGCATGCATTCAGCACAGGTCTGACCCCACGGCGGAGGAAGCCATTCCCGTTCCCTACCCCACAGCCCACCTCCTTCCCAAATCACCCAAATAATTAGCGAGGGAGGGGAGAGGGGGAGGAAAGGAGCCCCCCGACCCCTCAGATCTTGATCTCAGTCCGGAAGGTTTGCTGGACGTGCTCGGAGTGCTTGGCCGGCCGGCGCTGAGCCCGGATGGTCAACATCCCGTTGTCCCCCAGAGAGGACGACACGGACGTGGGGTCCACATCTTCGGGCAGCTGGCACTTGTGAGTGAAGGTGTTCATGACGGTGCCATCCGTGGCCAGCTGGGGAGAAAAAATGTGTGAAAAGGGGCAATTTTGGGGTACAAGCAGGATGGGCACTCATTATACCCTGTGATCGCTATTAATTAATGGTGAATTAAACCCCGCTGGGGCTGTAGACGCAGCTGTTCGGGATTTGGGTAGGAGCTGGGTGATCCCCGCGTCCCCCGGTGAGGATTTTGGGGTCCCCCGCTTTGGGGGTGAGCAGGAAGGGAGGGAGAACCCACCTTCTCGGCGTGCACCTCGATCTGGTTGTTGGAGGTGGTGACGATGATGTCCTCGGGAGCAAAGTCGCTGACGTCCACCGTGAACTGATAGGTGTTCCCCAGGGTCTTCACCACACCCGTGTTACCGGGGCGAGCTGCCGGACAGCGTTTGGGGGGGATCCTCAGCAAGCCGTGGCTGTGACCCTCCCCAAACGCCTTCTGGGTGACCCCCAAACTCACCTGGGAACCCCAAGGTCTCCCCGTGGGGCCGGACAAAGCTCCCGAAAAGCTCCATGGTGCTGGCGGGCGAGGATTTCCCCTTCACCCACCACCTGCGACCCCCAGCTCCCGCCGGGGCGAAGAGCGGAACCCTCTTCCTCGTTCTCCTCCTCCCGGCGAAGGCGACGCCGGATCGGTTATTTCGGGGTATTTCGACTTGACGAGCTTTTTAAAGCCTCGTTAAGGCTCCCGGCCGCCTGCCAGACCTCTCGTAAAACCGGCTAAATTTAGGTCTTGCGCCGGAGACGGTGGAAATTTTTCCCCCCTCCATCCCCCCCACAACTCAACGCCGTGGAATGCGATGCCTATTATTAAGGAATAATCATGATAATTAATTAAAATACTTATTAAATCCTCCCCGCCGCGGGACGTACGTTGAGACTGGGAGCTCGGGAGTGGCGGAGGGGGGAGAAACCCGGCTCGCTCCGGCCCGAGCGGGTCCGACGGATTCGTCAAGGTCGTTTTTAATGAGCTCGTTTGCAAACTCAGTCTGGCAGCGGAGGCCGAGGCAGGAGGACGGGTGAGGGGGTGCTAAAAAAAAGGGGGGTGCAGTCCCCAGAAAGGTCCCCGGGATGGAGCGCCCCGTACCCGGGGGGCTGCGGGGGGAGAAGGAAGAGGAGCAGCAGGAGGAGGAGAGGGTGCTGGTGTCAGAGCACAGCTGGAGACCCTGCCCCACCGCCCGGAGAAGGGTCCGAGGTGAGACCCCCACCCAAAAAGGGGGATTCTGGGGGGTGAGGGTTTTTGGGGGGGTCAGCACCCTGTTTTCCCCCGGCAGGGTGCTTGGAGTGGGTGAAGCGGCAGCTTTTCCGCGTCGGGGAGGATTGGTACTTCCTCTTCATCCTGGGGGTCCTCATGGCCACCATCAGCTTCACGATGGACATCATTGTCACCAGGCTCTACGCGGGTAAACGAGGGGCGCCTGGGGGGCTTCACCGGCGTTTGGGGGTTCACCGAGGATATGGGTGGTTTTTTGTGGCGGTGCATCTCCCCTCCCGTCACCTCTCCTCCAGCTCACTGCTGGCTGTACCGAGAGATCGGGGACATCGGGGTGCTCAAGTACCTCTCGTGGACCCTGTACCCCACGGCACTGGCTGCCTTCTCCACCGGCTTCTCCCAGAGCATCACCCCCCACTCTGGAGGTGAGCCAGCTGCACCCCGACCTCCCCGGCTCCCCAAAATGACCCCTCGATAATGGGGGACCCCTAAAATTTGGATTCTGCCCCCTCCTTCCAGGCTCCGGCATCCCGGAGCTGAAGACCATCCTGATGGGCGTGGTGCTGGAGGACTACCTGGCCATCCAGAACTTCGGAGCCAAGGTGGTGGGGCTGACCTGCACCCTGACGTGCGGCAGCACCGTTTTCCTTGGGAAAGTGGTAAGGGATCCCCTTCTGAACCCCAAAATCCGCCGTGGTTTCAGCTGGTGCCGAGGTGGGGGTACGCTCAGCACTGTGTCTCCCCGCAGGGCCCCTATGTCCACCTCTCTGCCATGGCTGCGGCATATCTGGGGAAGATGCGGACAACAGTCACAAGGGAGTATGAGGTGGGGGCACCACCCTCCAAAAAATTAATGGAGGAATTTTATTTTACCGCCCAAAAAAGTTGGGATTGCACCTAACCTCCCTCCCCCCCGCCCCATTACAGAACAAGTTCAAGCAGCATGAGATGCTGGTGGCAGCACAAGCCGTCGGGGTGGCCACAGTCTTTGGGGCTCCCATCAGCGGTGAGTATCCCCTCAATCCCATCCTGGACACCCCTAAACCTCGCCCTAACCCTTTCCCCGTTTTTCCAGGGGTGCTTTTCAGCATCGAGGTGATGTCCCCCCACTTTGCTGTGCGGGATTACTGGCGTGGCTTTTTCGCTGCCACCTGTGGTGCCTTCATGTTTCGGCTGCTGGCTGTGTTCAACAGCGAGCAAGGCAAGGCAGGGCGGCAGGGTGTGCCCCCCCTTCCCCTTTACCGTCCCCCCGTGGCATTTTTGGGGTGCTCACCCCTCATTCCTCTCCCCCTTCTCAGAAACCATTGCACCTGTTTTTAAGAGTGACGTCCAGATTGATTTTCCCTTCGACCTCCTGGAGACCTTCTTTTTTGTGATTTTAGGGTATGAAGGGTCTGGGTTTGGGGTGCTGCTTGTGCCCTGCCTGTGCCCTGCCCATACCCCTACCTGCCCTCTCCTCACAGGGCCGTCTGTGGGATTGTGGCCTGTGCTTATCTCTTCTGCCAGCGCTGGATGATGGTGGCCGTCAAGAAGAACCGGCTGACAGCCAAGCTCTTGGCCACTGAGTCTGTACTGGGCATCTGTCCATTTGTCTGTCCTCTGTGTCCATGCCGTGCAGCCTCTGTGTGTCTCTGTGTCCTTCCCATACACCCTGTGTGTCCCTGAGTCCCTCCCAAGCACCCCATACTTCATCTCCATGCATCCCCCACGTGCACCTCACACTCCACGTGCATCACTGTCCCCCCAAGCGTCTGTGTGTCAACACTATGTTCCCTGAGTGTCTGCATGTCCCCCTCCTGCACCTTACATGTGCAGCCTGAGTGTCCCTGTGTCCCCCTATGCACCCTGCCCACCCACCCTGCTTGTCCCAATGTCCCCCCCGTGCACCCTGTCCCCTAACCCCATGCACCCCTGCTGTCCCTGGGTCTCCTCCTGTCCATCCCCCCCTCCATCCCCACACCTCCAGCCCCACTGTCGCCCCTGCAGCAAACCCGTGTACACAGTGTTGGTGGTATTGCTCCTCGCCTCCATCACCTTCCCACCCGGGCTGGGGCAGTTCATGGCCTCCAGGGTGAGTGGGGACACGTGGGGCTCCCTGGGGACCCCAGAGCCTCCCAGCAGGGGCTCAGGGTGTCCATTTGTCCATCTGTCCAGCTTACCATGAAGGAATACCTCACCTCCCTCTTTGACAACCGCACATGGGGCTTGCTGGCCCTCAACGCCTCGGAGGTGGCCAAGCCTGGGGGGCTCTGGCAGGAGTGGGACCACCCCTCTGCCACCATCTATGGCACCTTGTCCTTCTTCCTGATCATGAAGGTAACCATGCCCCCCCCCAGTTCCTGGGTGGGTCCCCCAACACAATGTCCCCCTGGGGTGACCTCCCCTGTGTCTGCTGGCTCCCCCAGTTCTGGATGCTGATCCTGGCCACCACCCTGCCCATGCCAGCCGGGTACTTCATGCCCATCTTCATCTATGGTGAGTCGGGGGCTGGGTCTGGGGGGACACAGGGGGCACAGCCAGGCCTGGGGAGGACACAGTGGGGGACAGCCAGGCTGGGGGGGATGAGGGGGCAGCCAGCCCTGGGCAGGGGTGTGGGGGGTTCATTCATTCCTTGGGGTGGAGTGTGCAGGGGTGTTTCCAGCCCTGGACAGGGGCACATCCAGTCTTTGGGGGGCACAGGGGATGCATCCAGCCTGGGGGGGCTGCAGGAGGGTGCTCACCTCTACCTTCACCATTCTGGGGGCTCCTGGGATGTCCCCACCTTCTCTCCCCCAATTCCAGGAGCGGCCATCGGACGCCTGCTGGGGGAAGGGGTGGCCCTGCTCTTCCCTCGGGGGCTGCACTCAGAAGGACCCCTCCGGCCCATCATTCCTGCTGGCTACGCCCTGGCAGGTGAGTCTGGGGTTGAGGGGGACACCCACGGGTGGTGAGACCCCCACCCTGCATGCCCTGACCCCCCTGCTCCCACGGCCAGGCGCAGCCGCCTTCTCGGGCTCAGTGACCCACGCAGTGTCCACCGCCCTGCTGGTGTGCGAGGCCACTGGGCACCTGGGCCACATCCTGCCCACCGTGCTGGCCGTGCTGGTGGCCAACGCCATCACCCAGAAGAACCAACCATCCTTCTACGATGCTGGCATCATCGTCAAGAAGCTGCCCTACCTGCCCCCCATCCGCAGCCGGCACATCGCGTAAGCCCCACCCCAAAAATCCACGTTTTGGGGGGATTCTCCAGGAAATGATGGAAATTCAGGGTTTTGTGCTCACCAGCTCATACCAAGTGGTGGTGGAGGAGTTCATGCAGCGCCAGCTCGTGGCCTTGGCCAAGGGGGATGGATTCCAGGAGGTGCTGGTGGCCTTGGACGCCTCTGCTGACACTGAGTACCCGGTGGTGGAGAGCACAGGTGGGGTGTGGGGCCTGGGGGGTCCACCGTCCCCATGGAGGATGGCCAGCGAGTTGTGGTGGCCCTGAGGTGGCCCTTCTGTGTCTCCTCATACTGTCCCTATGGTGTCCCCACAGTACCCACTTGATATTGCCAGGCTATTTCCATACCATGCCCATGCTGTCCCTATGGGGTGTTCCTATTGCTATGCTGTTCCCTCCATATTCCCATACCATGCCCATGGTGTCCCTATACAGTGTATCAACGCTGTCCCTGTCCCCTTTGGTGTCGCCATGGTGTTCCCTCGATGTTCCCATTCTGTCTCCACGGTGTACTAATGGATTGTTCCCTTGATATTCCCATACTGTCCTCACACCATCACCTGCTGTCCCTATGGGATGTCCCAATACCTTCTCCTGTCATTCCCATACTGTCCCCTTGGTGTCTCCCTGGTATTCCCATACTGTCCCCACTGTCCAGGGTCCCCCACGCTGGTGGGCACGGTCAGCAGATCCCAGCTGGTCACCTTCCTCCAGAGCCACGAGCACCCCCAGGCCCCCCAAGGAGAGAAGGTAAATAGGGTAGGGGGAATCCCACCACACCCAAAAAGCTGCTTTTCCACCCCAAAATTAACATGCCACCTTCCCCCAGCTGGCCTCTGTGGGGACACTCGGGGACGACTGTGTCATTGAGCCCATCATGCTCCAGTTCTCCCCATGGACCTCCCTACACCAGGTTTGGGGGCAGAAATGTGTCCTGGGAGCCCCCCCAGGTCTGTGTTACGCTGAGGGGACAAGGTGAGGGTGGCTTCATCCCCACGTGTCCCTGCTGTCCCTTTCCCAGGCCTATCACCTCTTCCAGATGCTGAAGCTGCAGCGAGTCTTTGTCACCCGCTCTGGGGAGCTGGTGGGAGCTGTGAGCAGGGCGGAGGTGAGGGGGAAAAAAAAGAGGGTGAAAAGGGGAAAAAAAGGGGGGAATAGGGGAGAAAAAGGGAAGAAAAAAGGGGGAAATAGTGGGAAAAGGGAGGAAAAAGGAGAAGGGAAAGGGGGAGAAGGCCCCATCCCACCTCCTCTGTGCCCTTCCAGCTGCGGAGAGCGATCGAGGAACTTGCCAACCCCAAGTGATGACATTTTGGGACCACAGGGGACCTATCTCCACAGATGTCCCCCATGGACAGAGGGGTAGCCCTGACCCCCGAGGTGGTGTAGGGGGTCTGGGCTGGGGGGCCTGTGTCTCTGGCAGAGCATGTTGTGCATTAAATACATCAACCCATCAATGCTTCCTCCTCCTGCTCCAGCCCCGCTGGTTTCTTTTGGGGGTGCCACCCCCTCCCAAACCCAACAGCAATGCTTAAAACGCCCCAAATCACCACAAAACTGCCCCAGGTCATGCCATAAAGTACCCCAGTCTGTGCGACAGCCCCTATGGCCCGCTCCTGTAGTTATCAGCACGTAATGATGCTTATTTTAATTACCCTTAATAACTGCAATTAATAAGGGTGGTGGGTGTTTCGTGGCCCTGAAATCCAAGTGAATTCGGTCTGAGTCCCCCCAGCCCTTTGGTGACCCCCAGACTGGGGCACAGTGGGTTTGGGCGGCGCAGTAGGCGCTAACGAAGCCATAATTAAGCCTGGGGGGTTAATTAAGGCGCGGCGGGGCAGGTTGGGCAGGGCGGGCATGCCCGGGCCCGGCGCAGGACGGGTGAAGCGGGGTCAGCGCCAGGGAGACACCCCAAAAGTGGGGCAGGAGCTGGGATGGGCTCTGGGCCGGGCGCTGGGAGCAGGGCTGGGCTGCAGCACCCATGGGAGCGGCGAGGGGAGCTCAGCGAGGGTCTGCAGCCCCCAGACTGCTCTGGAGGGTGGTCAGTGGCTCAGCACCCACGGGTGGCACCCCCAATCCTGCCCAACACCCCAAAAACCCCATTGTGCCCGTGTCTCAGTTTTCCCACTGTTTCCCCTTGCCACTGCTTCTGTATCCAGCCCTGCTATGGGCAAATGGGGAGAAGGAGCTGCCGGGACCCCAAATCCAGGGTGTCCCCCCACATCCGGCCCAGCCATGGGTAAACAGGGAGAAGGAGTTGCCAGGACCCCAAATCCGGAGTGTCCCCCCAAATCCGGGGTGTCTCCCCAGTCTGACCCCTTCCGTCACCGCTGGAGCTTGAGCCCGACAAACTCATGACACCTCAAGCCAAAGTGCCCTGGAATGGGGTGAAACCTCCATAATCGGCGGCTTTCGCAGGGAGATGTTGGTCCCCCCTCATCCCCCACCCCTCCCTGATTATGGTTTGGGGCAGAAAAAAATGTAAAACCCCTTTTTTCCGGCGTTTTCCTACCCCGTCATTTGCAGGCTCCGGGCAGCCGGCGCGGCTGGGCTTTGGCTTTGGGGGATGAAAAGGCCAAATTCCTCGTGGGTTTTGCTGAGGGAAAGAGGCCCCGGATGGGAAACGTTCCTGGAGCTGTGTGAAACCCCTAAAGTCCCTGACAACCCCTACAAAACTTCAAACCCCTTTAAAAACCCTCTTTGACCAATTTAAAACCCCTTAACATCTCCTTTAAAAAACCCTCTTTAACCCATTTACACCCCCTTAAAAATCCCTTTAACCCCTTCAGACCCCCTTAAAAACTTTAACTCATTTAAAACCCCATTAAAACCCCTAACTCCCCCCTTTTAAAACACCCTTAACTCCCCCATAAAAATCCCTGAATAAAACCCCTTCAAAAACATTAAGCTCCCCTAAAAAACACGTTTAAAGCCCCTAAACCCCCTTACAGACCCTGATAACTCCTTAAAAACCCTAAAAAGCCTTAAAAAAACCCTCTAAACCTCCATAACTCCCCATTAATACCCCCCAAAAAACATTTAAAAATCCTTAAAGCACCCTAAAAAACCCTTTAAAACTCTCTTAAAAATCCTTTAAATTCCCTTAAAAATGCCCTTAAAACCCCTAAAATCCAGGGGGGAACCCCCTCTCTTTGCCCCCCAAATTCCCTCAATCTCTGTGAACCTGTGGGAAAACACAATATTCTAGAAAACAAAAAAGCACATTTTTTTATTCAAAACCCCACAAAAATCCCCATAAATCCATGAAAAAAGGAAAAGCATCAGGGTTTTTTTTTTAAATATTTCCCCTGTTTTTTCTCTCCCAAACCTGACACGACCTTTAATTCCTCGCAATAAATATACAAAAATAGAATAAATTACATTAAAAAATACAAGGCAACACTGGAAGATCAGCAATAAAGGGGAACAAAACCACCCAAAAACCCGGTGGGAGAGGAATAAATAGGGAGAAAAAAGCAAAAATAAATCAGTTTTGGGACTGAGCCCTTTTTTTCTTGAAATGTGGGGGGAAAAATAAGAAGAAAAATCCCTCCCCCAGCTCCAAAAGAGCTTGAAATTCCATTTTTTTTAGGGGGGAGGGCAGGGGCAGCACCCGTTTCATCCCCGAGCGTGGGGATAGTATCAATAATAACACTATAAAACCCCCTTAATAATTACAGAAATAATAAATAAACCCCTCGGGGAGGAGGGGGGGTCTTCATGTGGTGTTGGGGTGTTTGGGGTCAGCCCGGGGATCCCCCAGCACCCGCCTGCTCCTGCAGCCCCAGCAGGCTGTAGGCGATGCGCTTCTGGTGCCCCGGCAGCCGCACCCCGATCCTCTTGATGTCCCTGCGGGAACGGGGAAAAACGGGAAAGAAACGGGAATCAGGAGTGGTGGAGCAGAAAGCCAGGAATGGGGCTGCGGGAATGGGGCTGGGAGGGGCTGGATCCAGGGAGAGCCACAGCCCAGGTTTGGGGGAGACCCAAGTGCGGTGTTCTGGGGAGGGCAATGGATGGGGGGATGGACACGGGTCATCCTGAGGGGTGGATGGATGGACATGACTTATCCCAAGGAATTGATAGACCAGCAGGGCTCATCCTAAGGGATAGATGGATGGACATGGCTCATGCTGAAGGATGGATGGACATAGCTCATCCCAAGGAATTGGGATGGCAGCCGAACAGTGCTCATCCTAAGGGATGGATGAATGGACGGACATGGCTCATCCCAAGGAATTGATGGACAGACATGGCTCATCCCAAGGGATAGACAGACCAACAGGGTTGATCCTAAGGGATGGATGGATGGACATGGCTCATCCCAAGGGATGGATGGACACAGCTCGTCCAGGCCTCTCCAGCCAAGAACATCTAATTTTATCCCATCCCTTGGGCCGCCAAGGCCACAGAAGTGGTTTCCGTTCCCAGAACATCCCTGTCCCACGGGAGTCGGAGGGGAGGGCATGGGGACAGTGTGGGAACATCAAGGGGACAGCACAGGGCCAGGCACTCACTCGCTGGTCATCTGCAGGACCTTCTCGATGGTGCTGTAGCCTGAGGCCATGAAGGTCTCGGTGTACTGGGGCATCCGGATGGACTCCAGCCATTCCGGGACGGAGCGGAACGGGACGCCCTCGGAGCCGCTGGTGCTGGGCAGGCGGATGGACACCCTGGGGAGATGGATGGAAAAATGATGCAAAAATAGAAAGATGCAAAAAAACAGTGCAGAAATGCATGGTTGGAAAAATGATGTGAAAACAGAAGGGCATAAAAATGATGAAGAAAGGAAACGATGCAAAAAATGGTGTGGAAATGGAGGGATGGGAAAAAATGATGCAACATTGGGAAGGCAATGATGCAGAAAGGCAAGGACACAAAAATATTGCAGAAGTGAAATGATGTAAAAAATGATGCAGGAATGGAAAGGTGCAAAAATGGTGCAGGAATGAAAGGGTGGCATAAAAAATGTGAAAATGGAAGGATGCGAAAGTAACACAAGGTTAAAAAGATGCAAAAAATAATGTGAAAATAGAAAGATGAGAAATTCTGCAGAAATGGAAAGGTGAAAAAAATAATCCAAAAATTGGGAAGATCCAAAAGCAGTGCAGAAATCAAACGATCCAAAAAGTGTGAAAGTGGAAGGTTAAAAAAATGACGCAGAAATGGAAGGATGGGAAAATGATGCAGAAATTGGAAGATGCAAAAGAAGGTGCAGAAATGAAAGGATGGGAAAATGAGGCAGAAATGGGAAGATGGCAAAAAAATAAATGCAAAAACGAGACAGTGAAATGAGGATGTAGAAATGAAATTATACAAAAAGTGATGTGAAAATGGAATGATACCAAAAAATGATGCAGAAATGGAGGTGCCAAAAGCAACATGAGAGTGCAGAGATGCAAAACCCAACCTAAAACAGCACCACAAGAGTGCAAAAAATGATTAAAAAAATAATTCAAAAAATGTGAAGATGACAACAAAATGATGCAAAGAACAATAAAAGATGCAAAGATGTGCAAGAATCAGAGAATCCCAGAATGGTTTGGGATATAAGGGACCTTAAAGCCCATCTCATTCCATGGACAGGGACACCTTCCACTATCCCAGGTTGCTCCAAGCCCTGTCCAGCCTGGCCTTGGACACTTCCAGGAATCCAAGGGCAGCCACAGCTGCTCTGGCCAACTGCTCCCCTCCCTCTCCTTGCCACCCATCCCGGTGCTCCCCACACTCACCGGGGGTCAAAATCCGCCAGTGCCTTGAGGGACTCGGGGGCGCGGATGAGTTTGTCGAGGATGCTGACGATGTCGGCGAATTTGGGGCGCCGGCTGCGCTCCTGCTGCCAGCACTGCATCATCAGCTGGTAGATGGCTGAGGGACAGTCCAGCGGTGCTGGCAGGCGGAAGCCCTCATTGATGGCCTTCATCACCTACGAGGAGGAGGAGAAGGAGGGTCAGTGACGGTCCCTCCTAAAAAAGCTGCTGATTCACAGAATCCCAGAATGCTTTGGGTTGGAAGGGTCTTAAAGCTCATCTCATTCCAGCCCCTGCTGTGAGCAGGACATCTTCCACTACCACAGGTTGCTCCAAGCCCCATCCAACCTGGCCTTAAACATCTCCCAGAACACTGGTGATGGCAGAGGGTGGGCACTCACCTCATGGTTGGAGAGTTCCCAGTAGGGCCGCTCGCCGTAGGACATCACCTCCCACATGACAATGCCGTAGCTCCAGACATCGCTGGCAGAGGTGAACTTGCGATAAGAGATGGCTTCGGGTGCCGTCCAACGGATCGGGATCTTCCCGCCCTATGGCAACATTGGGGTCAGTCCTGCACCCCCAGAAAAACCACCCTCACCTTGGCCAACCACGATGGACAATCATGGCAACACTGGGATCAGCCCTGCACCCCCAAAAAAACCACCCTCACCTTGGCCAACCACCTCACCTGTGCAACCATCCCAACATGGCCAACCATGATGGACACTCACCCCCCTTGGACAACCACCCCCTCACCCTGGCCGAAGAGCCACCCCTCCATGGCCACCCACCCCACTGCGGTGACACTCACACTGGTGGTGTAAGTGGCTTCAGGGTCATCTTCCAACACCCTGGAGAGCCCAAAATCGGACACTTTGCACACCAGGTTGCTGTTCACCAGGATGTTCCTGGCAGCCAGGTCCCGATGGACGTAATTCATGTTGGCCAAGTACTTCATGCCGGCGGCAATGCCCCTCAGCATCCCCACCAGCTGGATGACGCCAAATTCACCTTCTTTTTCCTGGGAAAAGGGGAGAATCCAGCCTGGAATCCATCTGTTGTCCCACCTCCTGTGGTGGGTCTTGGATATCCCACCACGCCGTGGTTGTTGCCACCACATTGTACCTACCCGCAGGAATTTATCCAGCGCCCCGTTCTCCATGTATTCTGTGATGATCATGAAGGGCTTATCTGCACAAAAAAGACACCAAAATAGGTAAAAATGCCCAAAAATATCCCTCCAACCCCCCCAAAAGAGTCAACCCACCTAAAGTCTCTGAACCTCCCATAAACCTTTCCAAAATCCTCAAAATCCCCAAAATGCCTAATGCCCCTCAAAAAAACCCAACAACCAAAAACAACCCCAACTCCTGAAAAGTAATAAAAAACCCCAATGACCTCCAAAAACCCAAACCCTTCCAATAACCCCCAAAAACCCCAGACCCCCAACTCCCCAAAAAATCACCTGTTAAACATCCCCAAAACAACAAAAAGCTTCAACCGCCCTTACAGACCTCAATAAACCCCAACTGCCAAAACCCTGAAGTAACTCCCCCAGCTCCTCCATAAATCCCCTAAACTCCTCCTAAAACTTCCCAAATAAACCTGAGTTCCCTGTCCAAAAAAATTCCCAACCTCATCCCCTTAAAAAGCCCCAAAAGACCCAAATCCCCAAAAGTCCCCTTTGCACCATTGCTCAAAACACTCTATTTTTGTATCACTTCTTTTGGTGTGTTTTGCTGGGAAACTGGGGGGTTTTTTCAGGGGCACAGGACATAGAGGCCACTCACACTTGGAGACGACGCCCTCGAGGCGGATGATGTTGTGGTGGCAGAACTGTCCCATGATGGTGGCCTCGCTCAGGAAGTCCACACGCTGCTTCTCTGTGTAGCCCACCTTCAACGTCTTGATGGCCACCGGCACCTCCTTCCTGCCACGCTTCAGGGTGCCCTTGTACACCTCCCCAAATTCACCTGCTCCAGAAAATGGGGTCACCCTCAATTGTCTCTCCCCACCCCGATTCCAGAGTGTCTTTGGGGGGACAAAGCCACGCACCTGCGCCGATGACCTTCTGGCGAGTGATGAAGGACGGAGAGATCTCAGTGGTGAACTTGAGCATGGCTTGGTTGGGGTCTTCATAGGTATGGGGGTCAACGTAAGTCTTGAGGGGCTTCAGCTGGTCTGGGTGTGTCAAGGAGGGGGGGTCAGTGCCCCTGTCACCCCCTGCCCATCCCTGTTGTCCCTACTGCCCCATGGCTCACCTGACTTGGAGAAGTAGACATCCTCAGCAGATTGGCGCGGCCGTGACCTCCTCCTCCTGTGGAAAAGCAGCGTTTTGTCCCAAAAGATCATCCCTCACCCATACTTGATGGTGAGACAATGACATTTTGGGTATTTTTGGGAGTCCCAGGGAGGTTTGTCCCCTTACCGCCGGAGGAAGTAGAGGAGAGCAGCCAAGAGCAGGACAACAAAGACGATGCCGGCGACAGTGCCGGTGATGACAGCGGCCGATGCCATGGCCTCGGAACCTGCAGGGACAGTCCGGGTGAGCCCTGCACCCCCCGGAGCCCCACCCCTCATTCCTGACACCCCCAGCCCCTCCTCACCCTCAGGCAGGGTCTCGAACTCGTGCTGGGGGCTGAAGGCCCCATGGCCATCGGCGGTGAGAGCCTGGACTCGAACCACGTAGGCGGTGGCTGGGGACAGCTTGGGCAGAGTGACAGAGGTACCCTCGCAGCGCAGCACCGAGTAGCTGTTCTCGTCCACCTGGGGACATGGCAGGGGGACATTAGGGTGACATGCAGGGAGGGCAGCACAGGTGGGGCAAAGATGGAGGTGACATGGGAGAGGTGACATGGATGGGGCAGGGATGGAGGTGACAGGGATGGGGCAGGGATGGAGGTGACAGGGACAGAGGGATGAACAGGGAAGGCACACAGATGAAGGCAAGGATGGAGGTGACATGGATGGGGAGGTGACATGGATAGGGACAAGGATGGATGGAGGTGGCATGGATGGGGGATGATGTGGATCAGGGGAAGGATGGAGGAGTGACACAGATGGAAGGGACAAGGATGGAGGGGTGACACAATGGGGACATGGAGATTGCATCGACAGAAGTGACACAGCTGGGGGCAAGGATGGAGGTGACATGGATGGGGGCAACACACAGCAGGGACGGAGGTGACATGGCAAGAGGGAAAACATGGGAGGGACAAAGATGGAGGGATGACATGGATGGAGGTGACACGGATGGGGAGACACAGACAGGGGTGTTGGGCTGTGTCACCAGACCAACCTTCTTGCTGTAGGTGACCTCGTACTTCCAGACTCGACTCTGCTGCCGCAGTGGCACCGTCCAGGACAGGACCAGGCTGGTGGCTGTTCGTCCATCCAGGCTCACTGATGTCACACGCGGGGGCTCTGCCGTGGGGACACATAGGGATGTCACCAAGGTGTCCCTGGGGGGTTCAGGGACATCAAGAAAGTGTCCCCATGATGGAGTGAAGATGTGGGAGCTGCAGTGTCCCCTCACCCGTCTGGTTGACGCTGATGGTGGCGCTGGCCACGCTGTGCTGCTGGCTGTAGGGGGACACCCCATTCCGGGCCTCCACGGTGAAGGTGTAGTTGACATGAGGCTCCAGGTCGGTGACAGTGACCCCTGTCCCCGTGAGCTCCCGGGGTGGCTGTGAGAACCGGACCCCACTGTCACAGGGCCGGCACTCGCCGCTCTCGGGCCAGCACTGCTCGCAGGTGACACTGTAGGTGATGTCCTCGCGGCCCCCGGGGTCGGCAGGGGGAGCCCAGCGCAGCTGCACCGCAGCCCCCAACCCCACAGCCGTGACAGCCTGGGGCGGTGAGGGGGGACCTGTGGGGGACACGGAGCGGGGTCAGGGGATGGGGCAGTGCTGTGCCTCAGTGTCCCCCCTTTGGAGGTGACTTACGGGTGCAGGGATGCTCCGGAGGGTCCTCGGGGGCCCGGAAAAATTCGTCCTGGCACGGGCAGGCAGCAGAGGCAGCCGGGGCAGGCAGGGTGTGGGAGGGACAGGGCTGGCAGCCCCCTGAGGACACCGAGGCCTTGAAGGTGCCGGGGGGACAAGCTGTGGGGGACACACAAAGTGACACTGGTGAGATCCCGAATCCTGCTCCCCATCTGCGGGATCAGCACCTGGCTGACGGAACGGGGAGGAGCAGCACCCCCAAGCTGCAGAGAGGAGTTTAGGGGGGCTCACTTCATTTTGCTGCTTCTTTATGATGGGGGAGCCCCCCAGCCCAGCCCCCTCCTGGCTGAGCCCTGTCACACTCACTGCATGAGTGATGCTCCAGGGGAATGATCCAGGGTTGGGAATTTTGCGATAATACCACATTTATCCAGAACAAAGTGGGGGCTTTAGGGTGTTTCACCCCATTTTGCAGCTTCTTTATTATTGGGGGAGCCCCCTAGACCACCCCGCTCCTGGCTGAGCCTTGCAGCACCTGACTGCATTAGTGATGCTCATGGGGAATGAGCCAGGATGGAGTATTTTGGACCCAACATCTCATTTCTCTAACTCAAACTGGGAATTTTAGAGTATTTAACCTTATTTTGCAGCTTCTACTTTACTGGGACTCCCCCCAGCCCACCTTTCATGTGGCTGAGCTCTCCCATACTCCCTACACTGATGATACTGAAAGATGAAAATCCACGGCTGGGAATTTTGGAGCCAACACCTCATTTCTCCAACTCTAAATTGGGAGTTTTTAGGGTATTTCACCTCATTTTGCAGCCACTGCCCCACCTTTCTCCCAGCTGAGACCTTCCACACTCACTGCACTCAAGGCCGAGGATCCAGGACGGGGAATTTTGGGGCCAAACACCCATTCCTTGAGCTGGCCCATCCTCAGACACCCTCTCTCACCCCTCAGTTTATCCCCCAAACCCTACCTTGGCAAGTGTCTCCCACGCTCTGGAAGCCGGCCCGGCACAGGCACTCCCCGATGGGCACGAGCCACTCGCCGTCAGCGTTGCAGTGCAGGGCCGGCGCCTGCTCGGCCACCGCCTCGGCCACACACGAGCCCCGCACTTCGGCCAAGGTCTGCGAGTCCGCCCCGGCCACTGTCTCCGGGAATTGCGCCATTCCCCGGACCACGGCCGGGCAGCGCTTGTAGTAGACGCGCACGGAGAGCAGCGCCACGCAGGCGCCCAGGTCCTGGAAGGCCAGGTAGAAGCCTTTCCTCCGCAGTGGCCCCACCGAGCGCACCTCCACATTGAGCTTCACATTGCGGGAGGCGAAGTCCTCCTGCACGGTGATCTCGTCCGGAGCGATGGTGTCGATCTTCCGGAACTGCCGCTTCTGGAAGTTGGTGCCGTAATCCACGTCGGACTCGGCATAGTAGAGGTTGAAGGTCTCCTTGCAGGAGCCACCACCGGCCGTGGGGAAGCTGTTGCAGTCGCGCACGGTGAACTGGAGCTCGATGAAGATGCGCTGGGCCACGCCGCGGTAGATCCAGTTGGTGCGGAGCCAGTTCTCCTGCTCGCCCTCCAGGACGTTGCACACGGAGTATATGTAGATCAGGGAGTCGTTGAGGACGTTCTGCAGCTGGTCCCACTGTCCCCACGGAGACAGAAACGGGGCTATGGGGGGGAACTGAGGTACAGCCCCCCGTCCCCAAGGGTGGGCTTGTCCTCATCTCCTTCCCCCTGCCCCCCTCCCCACGGAGGTCCCCAGACATGTCCTAGAGGCCTCCAACCTCACGGATGTCCCCATGGGTGTTCCTGGTCCCATGGAGGACCCCAACTCAATTCTAGTGGAGGTCTCCAACCCCATGGGTGTCCCTGTCCCCACACCCATGGAGGTCCTCATGCCTGTGGGATGTTCCTGTGGGCATCCCTCTCTATGGATGCTCCTGTCCCCATACCCATGGATGCCCCCAAGCTGTTCCCCATGGATTTCTTCATTCCCATGGAGGTCCTCATTTGCCATCCCCATGGATGTCCTCATCCTCATCCATGTGAAGGTCCTCAAAGACATCCTTGTCCCCAACCCCATGGAGCTCCCCCATGGCTGTCCCCATTCCCCATGGAGAGGTCCCCATTCCACATCCCCATCCCAGTGTCGGCCAGTGGGGCCGGATGCTGGATCTGTGGGTGCTCACCCCTTTTCCATAGGGATGGGTGAGCCAGCCCAGCTCCCCATGTGCCTTGGCGAAGTCCAGCAGCACCACTGTGGGAGAGGAGAGAGGAGAGGGACGTCAGGAGATGACACCAGGACCCACAGAGAGCCCCAGGACTTCCAGGTGCCAGCAATACACCCCTTCAGCCTATGGATGTCCTGCAGGACTCATGGACATCGCCCAGGACACATGGATGTCCCTCAGGACCTCTGGGTAAACCCTGGGACACACAGATGTTTCCAGGACCAATGAATGTCCCCCAAGACCCACAGGTGCCCTGGGATCTGTGGATGTTCCCCAAGACCCACAGACATCCTGAGAAGTCCTCAGGATGTGTAAACACTCCTGGGATCCACGTATGTCCGGGGCACCCATAGATGCCCCACCAGGACCCATGGATATCCCTGGTACCCATGTGTCCATTTTTGTGACCTACAGATGCCCCACCAGGATGCATGGATATCCCTGGGACCCACGGATATCCCTGGAACCCACAGATGCTACAGAAGGTTCCACGGATGTCCCCAGGACCCACAGATCCACCCCATCCCCACAGACATCCCCAAGAACCTCAGGACCTCCAGACATTCCCAGGTCCCACAGATGTCCCTCGGACCCACGAATCCCCCCATTCCCAACGGATTCCGCTGGCAGAAGCCCCCCGGGGCCACCCTCAGAGGCGGGGGAGCCGCGGCCCGGCGGGACCTGCCCTGGCACGCCGAGGGCGGTGGCCGGATCCAGCCCGGGAGAGGAAGAGGAGGAAGAGGAGGCCGGGCAGCGAGCGGGGCCCCCCCGGTGAATCACCCCCCAGGAATGCGCCCGGACGCCCGCCCGGGTTCACGGCGGGATGGGGCCGGCGGGACAGCGAATTTCGGGACGGATGCGCCCCCCCAGCTCCCAGCGTGGAGCACGGACGGGCTGGTGGCGTGCCCCGAGAAGGTCAGGCCTGGGGGGACCCCAAACCCTGCCTGCCAGGGACCCCAACCCCTGTCTGGGGGGGACACGGGTGGCTCCAGCGTCCCCCCCGTGCCGTGCCCGGGGTCAGGAAGGATGCCGGGGCGGATATCCCGGTTTTCCTGAGGCTGGAAATCCCCCCCGCGAGCCTCCGGAGAGCGGAAAGCGGCGGGAGCCGGGGCCGGAGCGGGCGGGGGGTTCCCTGCGGGTGCCCCCGGGGGTGGCTCTGGGGACACTCCTGGCGCTGGGGCTGCTCCGGGGGTGCAGCACCCGCGGAAGTTCCCGGGACAGCGCCAGGGCCGCACCCCCGTCACTGGTGTCCGCCAGTGTCCCCTGCCACCGCCACCATCATAAAATTCTTCGCCTTCGTCACCCCCGCCACGGTCACCACCACCTCAGTGCCATCATGAATGTAGTCACCAACTCCATCATCATCCTCATCGCCACCCCCGCGCTCCAGAGCTGCGTCCCTGTCCCATTCCCGGCTGCATCCTTGTCCCTGTCCCCGTCCCTTTCCCTGCCCTAACCCCGTCCCGCCCCAATCCAGTCCCATCCCAATCTTTGAATCTGAACCCCATCCCATTCCCAAAGGGAACCCCAATCCTCCCCCCTCCGCTCCCATTCCTGTCCCCATCCCAATCCCATCCCCATCTCAACCTTAATTAGAATCCCAATCTCCAAATTAATCCCATCTCAACCTCGTCCCCTCAATTTCAATCTGAACCCCAATCATAATCCCAAAACGAACTCCCTTCAAATCCCAAACCCACTCCAAATCCCACTCCAACCCCAAATCCCGCTCCATTCCCTCCTTTTTAACCCCTCCCCACCTCAGGTCACCCCAAATCCTACTGGATCTCACCCTTTCCAAGCAATGGGAACCAATCCCCACCAAGACCCCAAATCCCGCCACTCTCCCACCACTCTCCCTTTTCCCCCACGCACTTTTAAAACCCCAAATTTCAATATTCCCTCCTGGGAAACAGCACTTTGGGAACACACCCCAACTCCCACAGCTGCCACGGGGGTGACCTCACTCTGCTGTCCCCCCCAGAACTTTCAAAAATCCTCATTTTAGGGTTTTCTACCCCATTTTTTAGGGAGTATTTTCAATCCCAGCCTCTGATTTATTTGCATTTGGTGCTGGGTTTTTCCACCTTACCCTCGAAAAACGAGGGATTAAACCTGTCAGACAGAACTTACAAAAACTTAATCTTAAAAAAATTCTTTGTATACACAGAAAGTGAATTTCCCCCTTTTTTTTCTGCTCAACCCTCTCAAACTAAGCCCCAGAATCACTGGGAGAAGGGTTGCGAGGTGGAGGCCGAGACGCTGCTTATTTTTTCCCAGCAATTTTTTGGGATTTTCCTGACATTGTTTTCCAGCTCTCCGGCCGGATCCTACCCGGCCCTGCACCACCCATGGGAAACGCTCCATTTTAAGGTGATTTCCCCCTTTTTGGGGATTTACTTTTTAATCCCCCCCACCCTCACCCCTCCGCCAGCCTCTTTTGGGGGGCTCCCCGCAGGATTCAGCCCCGGCGTGTCAGGCGGACGTCCGGCATGGGAAAATTTCCCCCAAACTCTCGGTTTTCCTCCTATTTTAGCTTCTTTTCCCCCCATTTATTTTTTTTTCTCCTCTATTTTAGTTCCCCACCCCCCATTTTAGCTTTTCTCTCCCCCGTATTTTTAACTACCCCCCACCTTTTTACCTCCCCCACCTCACTTGAACTTTCATCCCTTAATTTAACTTTTTCCCTTTGCATTTAAACTTCTCCACCCTAATTTCAACTTTCCCCCTAATTTTAACCTTCCCCCCTCCCCGCAAAACGCGCTCCGGCACCTGCCGAGTCCCCACCGCACCCCAAACTGGGGGGTGGAAGGGGGAAACCCACATCACCCTTTACTCTCAGAGCGCTCCCCACCCTCCCCAACTCCTCAGCTCCCCCGAAACCACCCGAATTTACCCCAAAACCGCCCCACCCTTGGGGTACCCACAATAAAGGAGTTTTGGGGTGCTCCCCCCCCAAAAAAAAAGTTGGGGACTCACCTTCCTCGGCGTCCAGGGGGGCGAGGGCGGTGAGGAGGAGGAGGAGGGCGAGGGCCGGGAGCGCGCCCGCCATGGCGGGGCGGTGTTGGGGGTCCCGGGCGCCCCACGAGCGGCAGGCAGCCCCGCGGGGAGTGCGGGGGGTGTGGGGCGCGGGGCCGCGCGCCCGCTCCTGTTCATTCATGCCCCGCTGACGTCACCGGCCACGCCCGCTCTTAAAGGCGCAGCAGCCGCTCCCAGTACGCACCAGTACGGCACCGGGACGGCGCGCGCCCGAGGGTGGGACGCGGCCGGGTGGAGGGGACGGGTGTGCGGGAGCACCCCCAGGGTGGGGCACGGCCGTGGAGGGGCTTTGGGAGTCCCGCAGCGCCGCAGGGACCCCCCGGCCCCAGCCCCGAAGGGGTGAACGCGCTCCCCCCCACCCCCTCCCCTTTCATTCATGAATCGGCGTGGGAAGGGCGGGGGAGCGGCAGCCAATGGCTGCAGGGGGCGGGGCCACGCGGTTACTACCGGCCACGCCCCCCGCCCACCAGTCCGATACTGAGGGGTTTGGGGGTGACTGGTTTCGGGGGAGCTGCCCGACCCCCTCGGGCCCCAGCGCCCCAAATCCTCAGCACCACCGTCCTCATGATCCCACAACACCCCAGATGCCGCAGCATCCCCATGCCATCACCCACAGCACCCCAAACCCTACACCATTCACAGCACCCCAAACCCTGCGCCATCCAGAGCACCCCAAATCCCGCAATACCCCCAATTCCCACTAATCCCTGCACCCCAAATCTCCACAACCCCAGCACCCCAAATCCTGCATCCCCCACAGCACCCTAAACCCTGCACCATCCACAGAACCCCAACTCCTGGAGTACCCCCAATTCCCACTAATCCCTGCACCCCAAACCTTCAGCACCCCAAATCTCACAGCACCCCAAACCGTCCATCATCCATTGCACCCCAAATCCCATAGTGCCCTAATCCCATCAATTTCAGCACCTCAAATCCCGCAGGAGCCCCAGACCCATGATCCTGCAGTACCCCAAATCCTGCATCTTCCATAGCACCCCAAATCCCACAGCACCCCCGGCACCCCAGAACATATCAAATCCCACAGCACTCGAAATCCTGCAGCACCCCTGTTCCCATAATCCCACTGCAACACACCCCCAACACACCACAGCATCCAAATTCCAACAAATCCCCCAACACACCACAGCATCCAAATTCCACAGGATCCACAACACCCCAAACCTGACAATAGGCCCAGCACCCTCATTCCATGATCCCACTGAACCCCGAATCCGCCAGGATCTGCAGCATCCCAAATCGTGCAGCACTCCTATCCCCAGGATCCCATTGCAGCCCAAATCCCTCAGCAAGTGCAGCACCCCAAGTCCTGCAGACCCCACCTCCCGATGACCTCACTGCACCCCAAATCCCCCAGTACCTCCAAATCTTCATTACCCCCAGCACCCAAAATCCTCCTGTACCCCATTCACCCCAAATCCCCCCAGCACCCCCATCCCAACCCCGAATCAGACAAGTCAGGCCACCCAGGGATCTTTTCCATAGAAAAACACGGATTTTAGCAAAAAACACCTTTTCCCCTCCCTCCCCCCCAAGCCCACCCCTAAGAGGGGGTTCAGGCGGGGGGTTCCCCCCTGTCCCCCCGGGTGACCCCGGCCGTGACTTGGTCGCGCCGCCAGAGCTCCTCGACCAGAGCGTCCAGGACGGGGGCAACCCGGGCCAGCCCCGCCCGAGCCCCACTGGCCCCCGGGCTCCCCCCTGCCCGCAGCACCCGCAGCCCCCACGTCCCCTCGAAGGCCCTCACGTCCCCCTCCGTCACTGCCGCGTGTGGGGCCAGGTCGAATCTGGGGTGGGGACACAGGGTCAAGGGAAAGAGCAACACCCTGGAAAATCCCCCCAAAACCACCTGAAATTCAACTGGAGTTGTGAAACCATTGGTGTAACAAGGTGTGCACGTCCTCTGCCTGCCCAGGGATGGGGTGGTTTGAAATGTGAGGGTGCAAACCTGATTGTGGGGGGGACACAGGGTCAAGGGAGACACCGACACCCCGAAAAATCCCCCCAAAAGCACCTAAAAAGAAATGGGAACTGTGAATCCGCTGGTGTAATGAAGTGCTGCACGTTCTCAGCCTGCTGAGATATCAAGTGCTGAGAAATCTGGGAGTGCAGACCCACTTGTGGGGGGAACATGGGGTCAAAGGAGACCCCAAAAATCCCCCCAAAACCTCCTGAAAATAAGTGGGAATTGTGACACCAAAAAAAACGCCAAAAAACCAATGGGAGTTGAGGACCCATTGGTGTAATGAGTGTTGCATGTTCTCAGCCTAATGAGGTATTGAGTAGTTTGAAATCTGGGGTGCAAACCTGCTTTGGGGGCAGGAGACACACACACACAGGGTGAAGGGAGACACCAACACCCCAAAAATCCCCTTCAGGGTGGCAAAAACCTCCAAAAATTAGCAGGTGCTGTGAACCCATTGATGTTATGAACTGTGCACATTCTCAGCCTGTTGAGGCACCAAGTGCTGACAAATCTGGGGGTGCAAACCCATCTGGGGTGGGGACACAGGGTCAAGGAATGCCTAAAAAAACACCAAAACCCAGTGAAAATAAACCAGAGTCGGGAACCCATCAGTGTAACAAAGCATGCCCGATCTCAGCCCCTGCAATGCCAAGCGCTGAGAGCCCCGGGGGTGCAATCCCACTCCGTGAGGTGCCGTGGCCCCCCCGGGGTGTCACCCCAAAAGGATACTTGGTGCCCACGACCACCCTGACGAGGTCGCGGTCCCCCGGGCCCAGCACGCGGCCCATGAGCGCCGGCAGCTCCGCGAAGGATGCCCGGTCCGTGAAGGAGAACAGGAACAGGGCCGCGTCCGCCTCCTCCTTGCAGGCCTGGGGACAGGGAATCCCCCTCACCGCGGGGTCCCGGGTGTGTCCCCCGCCCCAAAACGTGTCCCCAACTCACGGGCAGCAGGTGCTCGAACCTCCTGAGCGCTCCGTCGCCGCAGTCCCAGAGGTGCAGCTGGAACAGGACGGGGCGGGCGCTGCTGCGGGGCTTGGCCGGCCAGAACAGCGTGGTGGCCTCGATCCCTGAGGGGACACGGTGAGGCCGTCACGTCACCCCTGGGACCGGCCAGAACAGCGTGGTGGCCTCGATCCCTGAGGGGACACGGCAGCACCGTCATCCCCGGGGCCGGCCAGAACAGCGGGGAGGCCAAAATCCGTGAGGGGACACCGCGGCACTGAGGGGACAAAGCGGCACCGTCACCCCTGGGACCGGCCAGAACACTGGGGTGGCCTCGATCCCTGAGGGGACACGGCGGCACTGTCACCCCGCGTCCCCCCCAGGACGTACCGAGGGTCTCGTGGTGGGCGGGGGGCACGGGGGTTCCCCCCAGCCAGGCCACCAGCGCCGTCTTCCCGACGCCGCTTTTTCCCGCCAGGAACAGCTTGTAGGTGACGGTGGGGACAGCCAGGGCGGGCGGCAGCGCCGGGCGCTCCAGCAGACCTGCGGAGGGGTCAGGGTGGTTTTTTGGGGCTGACAGCCCGCGCTGGGGGGTGCTGGGGGGCACTCACCGAACGCTCTGCGCTGGTTCTTGTGCAGGATGCAGTCGAGGTAGGGGCGGCCGGCGGGGGACAGGAGCCAGCCCGGCTCCAGCTCCCGGTCCTGCTCTGCCATGGCACCCCAAACCTGCGGGAAGGGGAAGATCCCTTTCTCCCATGGGGTCACTGCACCCCGCGGCTTTGGGGTCCCCTTCTGACCACACCCCAGGGTCCGGGCATCCTCACCAGGGTCCCGGTATTGTCCCATGGGGCCCCTAAACCTCCCATAGGGTCCCTAAAACACCCGTACAGATCCTAGCATCCTCCCATGGGGTCTCCAAAATCACCCATGACTCCCCTCTGTGGGGCCCTGACCGCCTTCCATGGGGTCTGTGCCCTCCCTGTGGAGTCCCTGCATCCTCCCATGGGGTCCATGACCTCCCTCTGGGGTCCCACCACCCTCCCTTGGGTTTTCTGACCCCACCATGGGGGTCTCTGTGTCCTCCTGTGACCCCTGTACCCCATCAGAGGGTCTTTGACCCCCCTAATAGGATCCTTTCCCCCACCCCCGGGGTCCCTGCACCCGCTATAGGGTCCCACCACCCTCCCATGGGTATCCTGCCCCTCTCGGATCCCTGTGCCCCTCTCCGGGGTCCCTGAGCCAACCTCAGTGTCCCATCATCCCCCCAGGGGGTCCCTGACAGCCCCTCACGGACACCCTGTACCCCCTTAGAGGGTCCCTGACACCCCCACGGGGTCTGCGCCCCCCGCATTGGCTCTATGCCCCCACAACACTTAAAAAGGGAGGAATTCAGCCCCCTGTCTCCCTGCCCGAACCCCCTGCCCCCCAAATCTCTCCCATGTGTTACCCCCACACACAAATTTTCCCGCGCGGTCCCTTTAAGACGCGGCCCCGCCGCTCACCTGAGGCCGCTTCAGCCTCGCCGTGACGTCACGAGAAGGGCGGGGCGCCGCGAAGACCACGCCTCTGTAGCCGCGCATGCGCGGATGGGCGGGGGCACGTGGAGCGACCCTGCCGGTGTGGAACTTTGGGGGTCTCCATGTTCAGCCTCCCGCGGCTCTGGGGCTCCCGTCCCAAATTACGGACACTGTAACGATTTGGGGTCCCACATCTCCAGCACTGGAGGGATTTGGGGATCCCCACCCCCCAGTTCCCAGCATTGGTGGGATTTGGGGTCCCTAACTGCCTGGTTTTCCAGGCTTTGGAGTCATCATCCCTAATTGCTGACAGTGGAATGCTTTGGGGGCCGGCATCTCCCACACGGGCAGGACGTGGGGTCTCAATTTCTAACCCCAGCAGGCTTTGGAGTCCCCATCCCCAATTCCCATCTCCATTAGGCTATGGGATCCCCAGTTCCCAGCACTGGCAGGATTTGGGGTCCTTATCACCAATTTCCAGCCTCAACAGGCTTTGGGGTTCCCAATTCCCATCGCTGGTAGGCTTTGGCATCCCCATTACCATCTCCAGTAGTCTTTGGGATGCCCATTCCCAATTTCCATCCCTGACAAGGTTTGGTGTCCCCAGTTCCCAGTGCTGACAGGCTTTGGGGTCCCCATCCCTAATTCCCAACACTGGCAGGACCTGGTGTCCACAATTTCCAGCACGGGCAGGACCTGGGGCCCCATCCCCAGTACTCAGCCCCAGCAGGTTTTGGGATTCCCATCCCCAACATCCATCCCAAACAGGGTTTGGGATCCCTGAATTCCCAGCTCCAATAGGCTTTGGGTTCCCCAGTTTCCAACCCCAACAGTCTTTGGGGTCCCCATCCCCAATCTGTGGCTCCAAGAGGCTTTACAATCCCAAATTCCCTGTGTCCCCCCTTCCCCCCTCCACTGCTCCAACATCCCCTGGCACAAGTATTTCCCTTTTCCTATTCAAAATGACACCAAATCCCTCTTTGCACCCCCAAACTTGTAAGAAGTGCAGCAGGACATTCACCTCCCCGTCATTCCCACCCCGCTCCCTCCCCAAAAGCACCAACCATCCGTTTCTTTTCCTTTTTATTTGTTAAACCACTAAAAATTCGTCGGGATGGGGGGGGAGGGACCCCCATGAACCCCCCCAAAAATGTACACAAGATTTTAAATATCACCGGAATCGTTTCCCATTCCTGCGCTCGGCCCGGGAATGACGGCGGGGGGACACCTGAGTCGCGGGGGGGGACACCTCGCTCACAGCACCAGCGGCTCCCGCGGGATTTTGGGGGGCAGGGATCAGAATTTGGGATGAATCTCTCATTAACGGCACAGAACATGCTTTTCCCGAGCGGAAGGAGGGATCAGCCGCTCGCTGGGATCCCGGGAGCGGTTGAGGATGTAAACGTCGGGAGAACATCCCTCGAGGGATGCTCTGTAGGGAGGACATCGAGGTGCCATCCATCCCTGTTTTGACTCCTTTTTTTGGGGATGATGACAAAAAACATGCAAAGGGGACGTGGGAATCGATGCCGAAGCCTCGACCGCCTTCCCTGCGGCCACGCTTGGAGAAGGAAATATTCCACAGCTCACCCAAGGTGCTCCTGAGGTTTGGGTTTTTATCGGGCAAAACCTGCATTTTGCTTTCCCTTAGGACAAATCAAATGGTTTTGGGATGAATGGGAGAGGTTGGATTCAAGGATGGAGTTATTTACACAGGTGGAAACACCGCGGGTGAAGCAAATCCCTCCCCATTCCCACACGGCTGGGATGGGATTTAAGGCTCCGACCGGCAAAAAGCTCAGTGGGAATGGAGAAAAACAAAAATTAGGGTAGAAGGGACCACGTCATGGCGCTGCCGGCTTGGGGAGGGTTCCCTGTTTTTAGGGTGCTTGAGGTTGTTGACCAAAACCTGGCAGAATCCACCCCATTTTTCCCCGCCTTTCGATGGGAAAGCGAAGGAGGGGGGTTGTCCCAGAAGGACGCACAGGTTCAATCCCTTCGGATTTGGATTTAATCTTTGCGGAAGGAGGCACGTGCAAAGATGAGGTGAAGTTACTGCATCGAGGCTGCCCTCGAGTTTACCAATATCCGTCCTTTTCCCTGGAAAACCCACCCTGTTCCCAGGCTCCAAGGGGGCTGGTTCGGCCTTGAATGGGTTTAGGCCGCTGAGTGAAATTAAACCTTTAAGTCAAGAAGGGAATTGGCAGCCAAATGTCTCTGCTTTGGGGGAATAATGGGATTTTCAGAGTATTTTTGCTAGTCAGATGGGATCAGGGCTGATCCCGAAGTCTGATCCAGCAGGGCAGGGAGAGAAGGGATGCTAATAATCAAGACTTTTGGCATTTTGACTCAAAAAACTGCCCTTCCCTCCTTCTTTTGGTCCTGCCTGGAGGACAGAGACGAGAGCGGCAGGTGAGAGGCAAAAAAAAAAAAGGCATCGTGTTTGTGTCGAGCAAAGGTTGGCAGCGCTGGGAGATTCCCAGTGGGATATTGCTGTTGTTTTCCTGACGGAGTCGAGCATGGAATTAATCAAGCTAACAGCCTCCTGCCTGCTGGAATTTGGGTTATTCCTATAAAACCACTTCTACGCACAACCCACGAGGAGTTTTGGAGAGACCAAGACTCGCAAACGCTTGGAAAATAAACCCACAAGGATCGTGGCTGGCAGAATTCCCTGGCTGCTCACCCCAAATCCTCGGATCCTTGGGTCCTTCCCCGCCTGTAAACACGACTCACTTAACTGGGGTCTCACTGGGAACTGTCGGGGCAGCGCTGGAGGGTTTGCTTGGACTTTTATTGGTTTCCTGCTCCCTAATTCACAGTTTGAACGCCTGCATGTTGGGAAGAGGGCTCGGGAAGGAGGGAAGAGCCGCGGGGATGAAGGGGATGGTGGCAGCGGCGGGCGGGGGCCGCATTATCTCTTTGCTCGCACAAAGTACAAGGCATTTGTTTTGGGGTAATATTTGACGTTTTGTTTCTTGTCCATGAGGCCACCGAATATGATCAGCTCCCCTCGGCCTTGGACCACCGTGTGTAAACTGGTTTCGGGTGGCCCCACCACGGAGCTGCTGTTAAACACTTTCCACTTGACTCGGCCCTGCTCCTTGGTGTCCTTAATGTCCAGCACGTACATCTGCATGGGCTTGCAGTTCATGCTCTGGTACAGCGGCTTGCCCACGTTCAGCGACTGCGGCGGGTGGTGCCCGAGGCGCCGGGCGATGGGGGGCAGCGAGTGACCCTCGCTCTGGGCAGAGCCCGGCCGTGCCGAGCCCGGCTCGGCGCCTGGGGAGCCCGGGGACGACGCCAGGGGAGGGCTCAGTGCTGCCGAGGCCGAGGTGGCTTTGGAGGAGAGGGCTTTGACGGCCTCGAGGCTGCGTCGGAGCGCGCCGGGGGACACAGCTCCGGGCAGGGCGGCGTGGGGCGGGGTGTGGATGCCGTTGGTGTGCTCCGGGGGGTTCCGCGCTGTCCTGCCCTCCACGCCGTCCAGCTGGCACAGGAGGGACGTGGGTTTCTGCTCCCAGCTCAGCTCCATGGATGCCAGCCGCAGGTCCTTCTGCTCCGGCAGCGAGCCCCGGCGCGGCGCCAGGGCCAGCCCCACCTTGAGGTCGAAGCCCTCGGCGGCTGATGGGGTGCTGGGGGACAGGGCCTGCACAGGGCTGTCCAGGGAGGCCCCGCCGGCCGGCGCCGTTCCGGGCGACACGGTGCCGCCGTTGAGCACGGGGGAGCTGTCCCCTCTGGCCGGGGACAGGCTGCCCTCCCGGGAGCCTGACGGTGTCTGCCGGCGCGGCCGCAGGGTGCCCCAGCGGCCGTTGACGCAGGGAGCCTCGTCCGTGTTCCTGACGGGAGACTGGGAGCGGTACTCCCGGGTCTCGGGCACCAGGGCGGGCGGCGTGGCACTGATGGGAGAGGGGCGCGAGTTCAGGCTGGGGCTCAGCGGGGCTCTCCCGCTGGGAGCTTGGCTGAAGACCACAACACACTGTCCCACCTGCAGAGAGAGCAGGGCACAGAGGTCAGGGTGACACTTGGCGCTGGGAAAAGAAGTGGTTATGGAGCATTCTGGGCAGGGAATGCAGATCCAGGGATGTCTGTGAGGGAGCAGGGACCCCGCCGTGTCCGTACCCGACATGCAGGATGGCACCACAGCTCCGGGGCTCCGTGGTCCTCGTTCTCCACCTTGAGTGGCTGCCAGGTCCAGGGGTTGGCCTGCATGTGCAGCAGCCAGGCGTCTTTGAACAGCTGGGAAGGGAAGTGTGACAGGTTCAGGAGTCTGGGCTGGGATTCAGGAGCCCAGGCTGAGGTTTAGGACCCCAGTTGGCTGCTGGGCTCATCCCATCAGGGTGATGGTGGGAGAGGTGCTTTGCTGCTGCAAAAAGAGGCTGCTGACCCAGGGCAGGAGCTGATCACCCATGAGTGACCACACCCCACTATAGCCATGGATAAGTCCCTTCATTCCCATCTGCTAGCCCAGTATAAAGTCAGGGCTCATCCTGCCAAGGCTCAGTGAACCCCAGGGAGGTGCTCAGAGAGTGCCTGGGGTGATTTTTCTTAATTAAAGCAGCTCCAGCAACAGCTTAACAGCTCCTCTGGAAAACCTACTGGGTGGGTGCCCAAATTTGAGGAATAAAATGCCACCACTGTGCAGTTCTCCCTGTCCCAAATCCAGCCCCCAGGTGAGAGGGAGATGTCCATGTCCCTGCTCCCCCCAGGGTACTCACTGCATTGGGACCACCGCAGCCTCCAAGGATCAGAATAGTCTCGTTGTCTATCACAATCTGCAGGGGACAAAGGAAAGTTTCAGCTTGCGAAGGATTTTTGGCGAGGCCTCCAAGGGCAGAGGGAGACAGGTTCCCAGCTGCACAGGTGCTGCACAGGCTCCCCGTGTGCCCCGGGAGGAGGAGTGAAGCTGAGATGGAGCCGGTTTTGCCGGGCCTGGGGCAGAGCAGGATGCAGGGCTCATGCCTCTGCCTTGTCTCAAAGCAGTTCCTCTCTCTCAGCGAGGAGAGCAACTGCCCTTCCCAAAGCGCTCGGCAGCCCTCTGCAGAGGAGGGGAAGGGGAGGGATTGTTTGGGAGGGCAGGTGCTGGCAGCAAAGTCTGATCAGTGCTGCTGGTGGGCGAGAGATCCCTGCGGGCTCCTTTCCAGGGCAGGGAAGGGCACGTTCACACACAGCCCATCTGAGCCCTGCTGGGACGAGCCACACTCTGGGATTTACCAACCATCTTCCCAGATGGGGACACTTGCACCAGGACAGGTGACAGCCACGAGCTCCCTGCCCTGGGAGCTGCTGGAGCCGTGCCTGGAGCTGGAGCAATCCCAAGTCACTCCATCCCAGGATCGGGAAAGCAGAGCATACAGAGGGGCCCGGAGCCAAACCAGGCTGTGCTGCCTCCCCATTGATGTGAGATGCTCCAGGGCATGAGTGGGGTTCAAACAGCAATTTGTTCATTAGGGCTCTGAGTCACTCAGGGAGATAGGGAATGTGCCCACACTGAGAGGGAAGAGGGCCCAGCGGGCCAGGGCTCCCCAGATCCCTCGGGAATGAACCTGTGGAGAGCTGCCTGGGGCTGGAAGCAAAGCTGTGCCTGGCTTCTCTCAGAGCTCACCTGGGATTGGCCCCCACGTGGGTGAGGGCTGGGCCCGGAGATGCTGGGCTTGGACCAAGCCCACTGCTCCAGATCCAGCACCCAGACGTCGTTGCTCCTGCAGGGATGAGACAACACCGGCTGAGGATACAACCAGGGACGTGTGCTAAGGCAGCAGGCAGACCCCAAAATCCTGTAGGCAATTCCTCATGGGCGACCCCAAGACCATCCCAACCCCCTCCTGGTTCACAGGGACACTTGTCCTACACCCTCATGCCAAACTTACATCTGTCGAGATCCGAGGGAACCCCCAAAAACGATCATTTTGTCTTCGATGACACAGGAGGAGTGTCCTGCCATGGGAGGGGGGCCGTGGGTGGTCATGATGCAGTTCCACCTGGGAAAAGAGGCAGGAAGACATTCCCCAATGAAGGAAAACACTGGATGAAAGGCCAAATAAAAAATCCCGGTGGCCTGCAAAGTCCTCAAGAACAAGTCACAGGGGAAAACCACAGCAAAAACCTCCAAATATCCAAACAGCAACGAAACTAATTAGAAATCCCAATGTGCTAAACATTTTTAAGGCATGACCAAGTCCTATGGTCAAGTTGGGAATATCTCCCTTTCCAATTAAGTTTGCCTCGAATTCTTTCCAAGGAGGTTTAATTACAGAGTTGTAATGACACTGCCCAAAGTGCACTGGGTAATTGATACTTTGGAGGATGAAAAGTCCTCAGTGCAAGAGGAGCAGGAACCTCCTCTTTGATACAGAAATTTTCTTTCTCACACACAAGATCAGTGAGAAAGCCACGTCTAAAATCAGCCAAATGGCGTTCAAAGGGAAAAGGAAAATTCCTGCCAGCTCCATGGACACTGCTGGATGCTCCAGCCCTGGGGCTGTAAAGTCAGAGGTTGAAATGATGGAGGAATCTGATTTATCACATCTCCCTGAGGGAGTCGAGTTCTGGATCAGCACTAAAAACAAGACCTCCAGCACTTCAGGCTTATCTCAGGAACACCTCACTGCTTGCAGCCAAAGCGATTAGGCATTGAAAACACCCAGGTTTCCCACCTGGAGGGAGATGCTCAGGCAGTCTGGAATACTTAGGTGCAAGTCCAGAGCCATACAGAAGCAACCAGCACCCACGAGGTGCTTGGCAGTACCACGTCCTCAGCTCTGCTGTCCTTGTGTGCCTTTTTGGCTTTTTTTTTGTTTCAGAAATGGCATTAGAGACACAACTGGGAAACCAGGACAATGCACAGCTTCTCAGGAGTTCCTCCAGTTGCATTCCAGAGCAATTTTTCCAGGATCAAAGCCTGCTCTTACCAGTTTTTGGAGGGGGAGTACGTGTGGATCTCATCGAAGAACCGCTCGGGCTGGTGCAGGGGGTAAGGGCTCGGCCGGGTCCACCCCCCAAAAAGCACCAGCAAGTCCTTGTAGACCACCAGCGTGGCCCCAGCCTTGGGAGAGGGGTAGGAACCTGGCAAGGATGGAGGAAAAGTTAGGAAAACCACGATTGAACCCAAGCCCCCAAACTCTGCATTGTTTCTTCCTGAAGTATCACAGTGCAGAGGCTCTACCTTTCCAAAAAAATGAAAATAACAGAAAAAAAGGAAAAAAAACCAGAAAAAAAAAAAGGCAAAATAAGAGCTGGGAGCCTGGGAAGAAAACTCCTGCCAATTTGTGTCATGGTAATTAGTAGGAGCCTGAAAGCACATCTCAAACACAGCAAAACATCTGTCACTCACTGGCAGGAAATTGCCGGTTTTCCAGCATATCCCTTCAAATTATTGCTTTAGCGCCGAATAAAAGCAATAATTACCTCCAAATACCTCGTAACGTCTCTCCCCAAGGAAGGAGGGAGAAGGGATACAATTCCAGAGCTCATGGCAGATGTGTTGGGTGCTCACAAGTGGTGGCACACACTGAACCCCAGGTCTGAGGAGTAAGACCTGAATGCTTGGGGTGGGAATGAAGTCATTCCTCGAGTCTGCAGGACGCAGTGCTGCTCTGAAAGTCATGGAAAACCTTTCTGGGTGGCTTGTTTGAGGTTCAAAAGGTTCCACAGGCGCCTCCTGAGCAGGACTTGCACAAGGACAATGTGACCTCCTGGGCTCGGTGCTGTTGGGATTTGCTGTGCTTAGACAATTCCATGTATCCCATGGGCTTTCCTGAGCTCAGCTCTCAACCTATTGCAGCTCCTGTGGTCCCTGGTCACCACATCCCTGAGAAGCTGTGGCTGCCCCATCCCTGGGAGTGTCCAAGGTCAGACTGGACAGGGCTTGGAGCAGCCTGGGATAGTGGAAGGTGTCCCTGCCCATGGCAGGGGGTGGAATGGGATGAGCTTTAAGGTCCCTCCAAACCAGACCATTCTGGGATTTTATGGTTCTTAACCAGCTTGGAGCAGGAGCAGCCTCAATGCAAAGAACCCCTTGGGAAGAGCAACTATCAAAGGATTCTATCCCTTTGAATTTATGTCAGGACAACATCCATGATCCGCTGCAAAACTGCAATCCCTGCCTGCCCCAGGAGGCAGAGGCGCTGTGTCACCACCCTGCTGCTGTGTGAGGCGTTGAGCTGCTTCCCAGGAAAAGTAGAAGCCTCTCCATCCCGGCTGACCCCGAGCATCCTCCTTCCCACATTCCTCCACCTCCGCAGTCACTCTTTCCAAACAATCCCGAGCACCCATCCCAGCCCCACGGCTCCGTGCCCGGCTCGGGGAGCAGGGCAGCTCAAGGGCACGGCTCACACGTGGCCACGGCGGCACCGTCACCTCTCCCAAACAGCCGATGCTCCAGCCCGGCCTCTGTCCCCTCCCCTGTCCCAGCAGGACTCGGAGACACATTTTTAGCAAGGAATGACACCCAGAACAGACTATTTTTAAAAGAAACCGGAGCAGCTACTTTGGGATGTTGCAGCTGAGGGAAGCAATTCCACGGCGATGGTTTCCAGGTGCGGGGAGGGAAGAGCACAGCGAAAAGCAGCCCCTGGCCTGATGTGAGATGGCCACAGTGTCCCTGAGTCCTTCCCCAGGGACAAAGCTTTCTGCTGCTCTCAGCCACATAGAGATGAGGGGAAAATGGGAAAAAAGCTCTGCAGGAAGCACTTAATGCTGGGTCATGTGTGGCCAGAGCTGTACCAAGGTCTCTGTGAGGACGAGATGCCGGCAAGGGTCACATTTGGTTACTCTCTGTTCCCGAATTCCAGTTTTCCTGGTTCATTCCATGTGTGCAATTCATTAACCCACACCAGCAGGTTTCCAGCCTAAATAATTCCCCAGCAGTGCAGAAAGTCTTTCTCCCAAACCTGGCATCACAATCAAACATTTGTAGCCAAGCTGGTGAATCCCAGCTGGATGATTCTGCCAGGGATGCCATGAGGTGCAAGGGTTAAAACCGGGTTATTTTTAAACAAAAAGGGGTAGCTAGAGTCATTCCACGATGGAAAAACATTGGCACCTTGCTTGGAAAGGTCTGGGATGGAGCAGTGAGGAAAGTCACCCTCCCACTGCTGTAACCTCAAGGTCAACCCCGGCCTCAGCCACCGAGACAATTCCCAAGTGAGTCAGTGCTGTGCAAACAGCCCAGGGCAGAGGCCAGCCCCGGTTTTTCAGGAAGCTTTGCCTGTTATTGGACATTGGACGGATGTAAAAGAGCTGAGTTTCATTCTGCAGTGCAGGAAAACTCTGCATTTTACAAGTCAAAGATGTGCTGGCCTTTCAAAGCCTCTTCCAGCTGCAAAACTGGGATATCTGCGGGCGCTCTCTGCAAGTGAGATGCACCACAAGCATCTCCAGGACCTTGTGCTGGAGAAGGAACACATGGAAATCTGGAGAATTAATACTATTTACCCCTAAAGCAGGGGAGAGCTGCTGGGTCCTCGGGAAGGGCAGGAACATCCCGAGGGAGCTGCCGGAATGGGGAAGGCACCGGCAGCTCTGTGACCTCAGGACTCAGGCATGCGGGACAGAGGGACATCAAAGGGACGCGCTGGGGCCCCGTGAGGACCTGCTCAAAGTCCGGGCCCTCTGCAGGATGTGGGAGCGGCCTTTCCAAGTCTCCCAGGAACACACGGGATCCTCTCTGGGATCGCACACGGATCGGGCTGAGGAGCCATGAGAACCTCGTTAATTAATTGCGCTGGTTCCCGCTGGTCCCGGTGGGGAGCCGGCTGCGTTTCCCAGCTCCCCGCCCCATCCAGCCCAACATCCAGGTTATCTTTCCTCGGGGATAATGATCCAAGCAGGCCGAGGGTATGGCACAATTAACTGCTCCTGAGCACGGCAGGCTCCATCCCTGCCCAGCTGACGCTGTTCTTTCGGCCGGGATGAGGAGCTAAAAGCTGGGCTGAGCTATTTTTTTCCCAGCTGATGGATTTTCCTGGCTCGCAAAGCCAAAAAACCAACCAACCAAAGATCTCCGGCTTCCACGGATGTTTGGAAAAGAAATGCCAGCCTCTGATCGCTCCCGACACGAGCTCTGGGTGTTTTATCTGTGTAGGATCTGTCCTTATAAGCAGTTTTTAAAGCCCGGTTATCCAGCCCTCTAAAGCCACCGGAGCCGCACGCGCAGAGATTAGCAGAACAAAGGAAAAGCCTGGCTGGAAGGGCATGTGGGACACGCAGTGCCAGCCCAGCCTTTCACCTCCGGGAGGTGCAGCCCCGAGAGACTCCAAAAATAAAGCTGGAGTGGGGAACAAAAATGGATATTTGTAGGGATTGCCCAGGTGGGAGGATCGGTTCAGGTTGATGGGATTTGGGGGAATATTCTACAGGAGGGGCTGGAGCAGGGCCAAGGGTTTGCACCAGCATGGGGGGAAGGGAAGACATGGGAAGAGTTGTGTCAAGGGGATAAATATTGGGGAATTTTAGTTCTGGAGACCCATGAGATGAGAGCTGCAACCAGAAGCTGGTTTTGCTGGATCTGGTGGATTCTCCAGGGAGCTGATCACCACCGGATTTACAGGGAACAACTGGACAACCAAACCATTAGTCCAGTTTCAAATCTGAGAAATTAAAAGGAGCTGGTCCAGCACCCCATGGATTTCAAGGTGCAAAGGAATTCAAGCTCCCACGTTCAAAAGCCACCTGCAATCTGCACTCCAAAGGTACAGGAAATCATCCCTGGGAAGGGCTTCGGGCTGTCTGCTCACAACAATCCTGGAATGGTTTGGGGTGGAATGGACCTTAAAGCTCATCCTGTTCCACCCCTGCCATGGGCATGGACACCTTCCACTGTCCCAGGTTGCTCCAAGCCCCATCCAATCTGGCCCTGGTCACTTCTTTCCAAGGCAGGATGGTGCCTGTTTTGTACACTGAGTTGTTCCAACTTGGATCCAACCCTGCCCACCAGGACTTTTGTGTTTCCACACTCAGGCAGCAGCAGAGCTGCATCCAGGGGCTGTTTTGCAGTCCAGCTTTTAGGCTGGACCTGCATTTCAAATCCCAGCTTCCAACCTAGAACCCTCATGCACCCCAGCCGAGGGATCACCCTGATTACATTCCAACACAAAGGTCCATCCCAAACTTGTGTGACAGTGTGAAATCCCTAAACCTTTCCCCTTCAACTGGAAGCAAAACCAGAGAAGGAAAAAATAACCAATCCCTGTGCTTTGCAGGCCAGCTGGGATTTTTCCATAGCAGTCGGCAGATTCATCCAAACCCCTGCCAGGTTTCCCAAAGGGAAGAGGACGAGCTGCTGAGCAGCAGTCCAGAGGCTGGAAGAGGATGAGCATCCCAACAATCCCAGCACTAACACTGGATTTGGGAGATGCCAAATAACAACTCCTCTGCCAAGAGCAGACACCCCATGGCCTGTTGCACATTGGCTCATTCCCCAAGTCAAACCCAGCATTTAGGACTCTGCTCAGCAGCCTCGGATCCAGCATCTGATATTCACCCATTTTTATTCCCTAAATGTCCAAAACAGAGCATTGAGATTACAAACATGTTCTAGACCAGTTTTGACTGAGCCTGCCTAAACCTTAGAGCCTTTAAATGCCACCGAAGTATCATTTTCCCTTACCAAAACCACAGGCAATTTAGTGTTCCCTTCCAGAAAAACCCCAAATTCCATGCTGGGAAGCAGACAGGAATTCAGCTTTGCAGGAGTTTTAAGGAAAAACTGCACAAGATCCGATTTGTCTCCTCAGCAGCGAGACAAAACCTCTGCATGCACAAATAACCTCTCAGGAAGGAAGGGGGGGGGGAACATCCCAAGTTAATTTCTAATTTTGGGGGGCACGTCACCAACCCCCTGATGTCGACACACAGAGAGAGTTCCCAGTGTGGGATTTCCACCCTCCAGTGACACGGGACTGTGGTACAAGCCCAGTCAAACCCCAGCATGGCAGCGAAGCTTTGGTTTCTCGCAATCTCTGGGCGGTGGAGGCAGAACCCCCCGGGGGAGGCTCAGTCACCTCCACGCTTTTGCAAGGTCCCCGTGGGTATTTTTTTAACCCCGGAGTTTCTGAGGTGCTGCCGCCCCGATAAAGGCGTGCAGAAGGAGAGGCAGTGCCCTCTGAACCCTGTGCAACTGGATTTACTGAGTCACTCTGTGCTAATGCCTGGCAAAAATGTCCTTATGCAGCAGTTGAGCAAACAGTGCCGAGATAACCGCGCCAGAACGCTCCGGGCTCGGCCTCTTATCTCCCAACAGCCCCGGCCGGGGATTGCTGCGATTCCCGCACCTCACGCTGCAGGAGAGGCTTTATTATTGGGATCCACCCTGCGCCTCTCTCCCCGCAGCATCGCCCCGAGGAGCCGGGCGCTCCGCAGGGTGAGCTCACCCTTCGCAATCATCCTTTGGGAAAGGTGGATTTGGCCCCACGAGGTGCTGCTCTTGCGAAAGCTGCCGTTCCCTCTCTCCGTGGGTGGAATCCCAAGGATCCACCTCTCCCTGCTTCCACGCTCGTGTTTGTATTCCCCCCGAAGTGACGCTGCCCCGCAGACATCTCCGGCGATTTAACAGTCTGACACCTCCCCAGATCAGCCGGGGTGCAATTAAAGAGCTCAGCGCTCCCAGAGAAAGGGCAGAGCAGCTCCTGCCGCTTGTCTTCCCTCCGGGAGGAGAGGGAGAGATGGGAATTGCGGGATAGGATGCCCAGCGCCCTGAGCAGCGGCAGATGGCAGGGAAGGGCTGGAGGTCGCTGTGGGATAGCGGGGGATGTGTCCCAGCCCTGCTGAGCTCCGCACTTTTCGCTCCCGGATCGTTTCCCGCAGCGCGAGGGAGGCGGTGGCCGCCCCGACGTCGGAGAATCCCAAAATGAGTGGTGTTCCAGGAAATGGCTGCTGTGTAATTTGGTGAGGTTACAGCTACCACGGGGCTCCAAACCTCAGCTATCCTCTAAAGAGCACCCTGTGGGCACAGCCAGAGAATCCTGGGATGGTTTGGGATGAAGGGACCTTAAAGCTCATCCCGTTCCACCCCCTGCCATGGGCAGGGACACTTTCCACCATCCCAGGCTGCTCCAAGCCCCAACCTGGCCCTGGACAGGGATGGGGAATCCACAGCCCTTCTGGATGCAGTCAGAGAGAGGAAGTGCAGAAAGTCTGGGAAGAGCCAGTGCTTTACTCCTCCCAGTATCTGCTGCAAGGACAACAGTTATTTACTGAAAACCCATCATCTTCCCGAGAAATTCCCAGCACATGAAGGGATATTCAGTCCAGCTCTTTGCTCTCCCCTCCCTTGCTGTCTTCCCCCTTTACTCCTGTTTCCAATCCATCAGTTCCTGCACTTCGCTCCCTCCACGCCAGGAAAGCACTTTTCTCCCTCATTCCGGTAATTCCAGCCCAGAACGCCAAACTCACTGAATATTTCATGTCAGGAATCCCAATCCACCTTTGGGCTGCAGACAGGCACGAGCGAGTGCTCCCTCATTCCGCATGCCTGCCCAATTCTCAGAGTTCCACAGCAGATGCTTTGGGAAAAGATTAAAATCAGGCTACGGAGCACCAGGATTTGGAGAGGCTCGGAAGGCACATCGTGCTGGGTATGGATTAAACTGCCCAGGGAACGTTGCCGGCTCAATCCGGAGTATTACACATGTAATCCTGGTGGATTGAGTCCTCCAGGCAAAGGCTGGGCTGCCTTGGAAGGAGCTCTTGCCGATAGATGTCAGCACAGCCTGCCCAAAATTCCCAGCAGGACCTTTCCGAAGGAAAAGCAGGATTTTTCCTTCCCAGCTGACAGTGTAGCCATGGGACAGCAGGGATTTATCCCACAGACCCTCAATGGACAGGGATGCACCTGCCCAGAAGGGAAGGTGCTGCCAGAGAAAATGGAATAATTGGCTATAAAACGATCAAGGAGTTTGTGTCCAGGGAAACCATCACCCCTGGGTGCCTCCCACGCCTCAGGAAGGAGGGATCAGCTCCCTCTGGGGTGCAACGCGTTCATGAGATGTGAGACAGCACCAGTGTCAACAACCCCGTGGGTGTCTCCGGGCTTTGGCGCCTTTTTCCTGAAAAGGAAATAAATTGGAGATGCTGTCTGAGCCACAGTTCGCAAATTCCTCGGCTCCAACCAAACTCGGACGAGCGAGAAATTAAATTGTCCACAGGGCTGGGAAATCAAGCTTCAGAGAAAAAGAAAAAAAAAATCCTGATAGGAAAAAAAACCCTCTTGGAAAATGCAGCCTAATTTTGAGTTATAGTAAGAGATGAGAGACCTGCACTTTGGGATCATTAAAATGCAAATTGTTCTCTGAGTGCCAGCTTTCCAAGGCAGAGGAGGGAGTACCAGGTACCACCACTAAATACCTACTAGCACTACTAAGAGTGACTACTACTCATCCCTGGAAGTGTCCAAGGTCAGGTTGGACATGGCTTGGAGCAGCCTGGGATAGTGGAAGATGTCCCTGCCAGTAGAACAAGGTGAGGCCCCAAACCTGTACTTAGGGAAGAGGGAAACCAAAGGAACTGAGGAAAGAGGGAACCGGATCATCACTGAAACATCCACTTCCCTCCCAGCCACTCCTCTCCCAGCCTCCTCTGCTTTTCCCTCTGCATTCCCTTTCCACATGACTCCTCCACGTCAGGCTGAGCTGTCTGAGGCAGGGCAGGAGGGCATCCAGAGGGTGAGGGATCATTCCCTGTGGGAGTGTTACAGCCGGACACTGCCTCCCTGCCCTGCTGACTCAGGCAGCCCATTTCCCACAGCTGGGACTGTTTTTCCCCCCATGTTTTGCCCACGGATAAAAATTTGCTGAACTTCCAGGTCCTGTGGTGCAGAGCAGGCAACAGGAGAGGGGAAGTGTCGGTGGCTTTGGCCTGGGGGCAAAACCCCTTTGCTAGCCCCGTGGCAGCTCATCTGACTGAGCCATCCCCAGGTCCTGGGCACATTCCCACCTCCCTGTAGGTGGATTGGCTTCTTCAAAGCCATTCCCGGCCGCCTCCGGCACTGAATTCCTGGGAGGCAGCGCATCCCGAGGAGCAGGCACACCTTATTCTAATGGCTGAACTGACTCTGCCCCCTCCCCTCCACCTCCGGGAGGGGAAAGAAGTCACAGAGTGACTTTGTGACCTTGGCGGATATCGGGAGCCGCTGGAAAAGCAGTGAGAACACGGCATTGATAAGGATAAGGCACTGCCAGCTGGAGGGAGGGGCAGGATGCAGCCAGGTAGGGTCAGGGGGAGGGAGGAATGTGGGATTCAGGAATGGGAGGCACAGGAATGTTTTCTCCCCCCCGGTAGTGGCACTGACCCCTGACCACTCAATGCTTCAGGTGCAAAGCCCTTCACCCCAGCAGGCTCTCTGAGAAGGTGTCTTTATTTGTAGGGAGCAGATTCCCACGCAGGAAGTCTCCAGGAGCCCCACAGACCTCCGGGAAGAAGAGAGGAATCTTTTGGTTTTTCCAGCCAGCTCAGGGAAGGCACTTGCAGGATAAATCCCTGCAACCAGCAGATTTGCTGGATTTGCACAGGGTTTTGTACCTGTGTGTCCCTGGGCTGATCCATGCCAGGGTGGCCATCCAAGGATGGATCCACACAACAAAAAGTCATTTGGATCCACACAACAAAAAGTCATTTGGATCCAGACAACAAAAAGCTTCCAGAGGTTAAACACAGCCAGAGAGGCCACGAGCTGGAGGAGGACAGAGCCTAGCAAATCAAAGGGAGGGGAGGTGAGTGTTGGAAACCTAAACCCATGGATTAATCTCCTGGAAACCAGCCCTCAGCAGCACCTTCCCAACCAGGCGGCAGCTGACGGAGAAAAAAAAAAAAAAGGCTTCACTTGATTTGGGTTGATTTTTCATCTCTTGCCCTTGAGATACTTCATATTGAACAGCACCAATGCCATCAAAGACATTCTGCAAAACCACCCAGGCAAAGAGAGGAAGAAATGAAGGTTGGGGCTGCCTGGCTAAGATAGATCCAGGGGCTGGGAACAGCCCTGCTCCCACCTAGGAGCTGCCAGTCTGCCCTCTGCAAGGGCAGGAATGAACCCCAAAAAATCCAGGGATATTGCTGGAGGGTTTGCCTGTCAAAAGGCTTGGCAGGAGTGGTCACTCACCTCCTTGGAAAGCTGTGAGCCCAAAAAAAGGAGGAAAAAAAAATCAATATGTTTAAACTGGAGAAAGCAATTCCAAGCAACCTGTACTGCGACTGGTCTGTTCCAAAGGGTGGCAGGGAACAAAGCCTGGAAAGTCCTGGTTTTGTTCCAGAAGGGCAGAAATGAAGGGTGGGATGAGGAAGAAATGAGGGGTGGGTAAGGAAGAATTTAGGTGTGTGATCAGGAGGAAATTGGGTGTGTGATAAGGAAGAAATCAGGTGCAGGATAAGGAAGCTGCAAGCAGGAGACTCCCAGGATCAAAGCTGAGCTTCCAGGGGGGTCAAGTCCCTCTGAGCTTGAGGACTCCCAGAGCATTTGGATGGTGGAGGAAAAGCCATGGTTTTTTTGAGGATAAATTCAATGTTCTAGCTCTGCAGAGGCAGGAACCAAAGTCAAAAGGCAATGAGGGAAAAACAACTCAGATCAGGAAAAGAGGTGAAAAAAGCTTTCCTTTCTTTCTGCTCACCACGACAGCAGAAAGACAGCTCACAGCATGGGGGATTTCCATCTATCCCATTAACCTGCTCCACTTTGGAGGCTCAGGCATTCAGTCATAATTAGAGATGTTATTCTGTGCCAGGAATCAGCTTTTGGATCCTCTGGGTTCTCAGGAGGCCCACAGTGACCACACGGCTTTGCTGGGCTCAAGGTGATCCTGAGCTTTTTGTAAAATGGAGGTTTGCCTCCAACCAAATTGGGCTTTTGGGCACCAGGAGAAGGCCAGAGGCACCAGGGGACACCAAGGAAATCCCGCAGCCATGATTTTAGTCATGTCAGGATTTTGGGAGGTTTTTAATACCCAAAGCAAGGCTGTGCCTGGGATCTCTGTGAGGGGAACGACTGCAAGGGGACCAGAGCTGCAGTTTGGGGTCAGGGCAGAGCATCTCAGTTTCTGCTCTTCAGGTGAAAGAATCCCAGAATCACTGAGGCTGGAAAAGCCCTCCAGGATCATCAAGTCCACCCTGTGCCCAATGCCCACCTTGTCCCCAGCCCAGAGCACTCAGTGCCACATCCAGGCCTTCCTTGGACACCTCAAGGGATGGAGACTGCAAACTTCCCTGGGCAGCTCCTGCCAAGGCCTGACCTCCCTCTCCATGAAGAAATTCCTCCTGATATCCCCCCTGAGCCTCCCCTGGCCCAGCCTGGGCTTTTCCCTCTCCTCCTGTCCCTGTTCCCTGGAGCACAGCCTGACCCCTCTGGCTGTCCCCTCCTGTCAGGGAGTTGTGCAGAGCCAGAAGGTCCCCTTGAGCCTCCTTTTCTCCAGGCTGAGCTCCTTTCCCAGCTCCCTCAGCTGCTCCTGGTGCACCAGACCCTTCCCAGCTCCGTTCCCTTCCCTGGACACTCTCCAGCCCCTCCATGTCCCTCCTGAGTGGAGTGGCCCAGAACTGGACAGAGCAGATGCAAAACACAACCAAGGACTGAACAAGCTACACAATCCTCAGTCAAAATGGGTTTAAATCCACACACGAGGAGCTTGCCACTATTCCACCACCTCTGTTTACTCCTCAGAGCCCTTGGACAGCCCTGGTCCTGTCCCAGTGGGATTCATTCCCTGAGTCACTGTGGGGCACTGGATCCCGTGGGATCTTGCAGGATCCACCACCATCTCTCTTCCTTGGGAAGCCCAGTCCTTCCCTGTATGTCCCTTCAGCTCCACAAAGCTCCCAAAGCTGGAGATCCCAGCCAAGGAATTCACTCCGGAGCAGGACCAGCACCACGAAACTCCAGCAACTGTTAGGAAAATTGTTTTGGAAACTCGCCACTGTTTTGTAGAAGGGGGTCATGGAAACAAGGCTGGGCTTCTTAGCTCGGGGCAAGGTTTTTGCACAGCTTTGTCAAGGCCAAACCTCTCTGCTCCACGAGGTTTCTCCATCAGGACCACATCTGACACCAGGAGTCTCTCCCGAGTCTCTCCTGCCTCCTTCGGGCTGCTGCTTGTGTTGACACAACACCATCAAAGGCACCTTCAGTCACAAAGGGAAACCTGATCCTCCAGCTCCAGCGACTCCCACTCACAGCACAGACGCTGGGGAAGAGCTGAGCTCAGGAGCCACGGGCACAGGGGTTTTGAGGCCACCCAGGAGGTTTAAGCACAAACTTCGGGCTGGAGGTCTCTGCTCACTGCCAGGCTGGAGCAGAAGGGAGGATCAGCCACGGCCTGAGGTGAGGACAGAGAGGATCAAAGCACCACACAAAGGAGTTCTGCCTCCAAGCCTGGTTTGATCCCGAAATCCTGAGGAGCTTTCCCATCTCCCCAGCGTGACTGCAGGGAGAGAAAACACCGGGAGAGGAGTCCTGGCGAGGTTTCCTTGGTGGCTGAAGGGTGGCCCAGGGCAGCAGCACCAGGAGTCTCCTCCCAGGACAGGAAAAGCAGAGCCTCGAGGCTCCTGAACTCCTTTGATATCAGAGAGGGATATCACAGCCTGGCAGTGGGAAAACACACTGGGACAAGGGACACTGGCTCTTCCCAGGCAGCTACAGGGAAGGTGGGAGCAAAAGGGGGATGACAAAAAAGAAACAAGAGAAGGATGTGCAGATCCGGTAGGACATCAGCTGGAATTCCTCTCCCTGCAAAGCCCTGGCCTTTCCAGCACCATTCCTGACTTTGTAAGCACAATAGGCTCAGTTTTAAAGGGAAAAGCTTTTCACCTCTGTGCCATGAGCCCCTGGGAGCACAGGCAAAACTCCTGGCCTTTTTCTCTCTCATTAAAAAAGGCATTTTCCGGTGTGGTTCTGGCTGAGAGAGGCCAAGTGCCTCTGGCCAAGGACTCCTGAGGAACTGGAACCAAGAAACCCAGGGAAGGACAAAGTCTGCAGAAAGGCAGTCGGAAATAGCCCTGGCAGGGCAGCAGGAAAACTACCTGGGGACACACTCCTGACCCTGCCTGTAAATGATTCCTGCAGGATGGCAGAGACAGGAGGCTCAGATGGTGGAAAAGCACCTGGGGCTTCTCCCAGAGCCTTCCAGCAGCTTCCCTTGCACAGGGATGGATGGGATCTCCCCAGGAATGTTTCACAGACCTGCACGGAAACAGGAAAGGGCAGCAGATCTGGGATGAATCCTGGCTCAGCCAAGTCCAGGCATCAGCAAAGGCCTCACCACGAACCCCTGAAGCTCCCATTGCATCAAGTCACAAAATCATGGAATGGTTTGGGTTGGAAGGACCTTAAATCCCATCCAGTGCCACCCCTGCCATGGGCAGAGACACCTTCCACTGTCCCAGGTTGCTCCAAGCCCTGTCCAACCTGGCCTCGGACACTTCCAGGAATCAGCCACAGCTTGTCTGGACACCCTGTGCCAGAGCCTCATCATCCTCACAGAGAACAATTCCTTCCCAATACCATCTGACCCTGCCCTCTGGCAGTGGGAAGCCATTCCCTTGTCCTGGCATTCCAGGCCCTTGTCCAGAGTCCATCTCCAGCATTCTTGGAGCCCCTCCAGGTACTGAAAGTCCTGGGAGTCTCTGTTTCAAATGGGGTTTGGTTTCTTTCCTGGCGGTTCCAGCCCATTTTTGGGGAGTACCAGGGACTATCACCACTGGAACCAGTGTGCTCCTGCTGGACTCACAGGACTGGGGCCTCGCCCTCCCTCCAGGTGGATCAACAGCTTCCAGCAGAAGCCAGTGTTCCATCAGGATCCCCTCAAATCCCAACCACTGCCCGGATTAACTGTGCAAGTGAGGGCAAGAAAAGCATCTTCAACACATGGAAAAGGCCCCTGCCCCCCCAGGACCACCTACCCCGGGACAGCACTGCAGCTTCCCACACGTGGGGCTGCTAATTATCCCTCTCCTGCTCCAGCAAGATCCTGTGTGGGAGTGGAAGGGGTGGGAAGCAGCTCCACAATGGCCAGGAGAGCTCGAGGGAGAAGAGATGGGAAGCACCTTCCTAAAATAGAGATCCTGCTGCCTGCCACCCTCCTTTCCAGAGCTTCAAACCCCACCAAAAGCTCTCCAGAAGAGCCAGGCACTAACTCTATTGTGCTGCTCCAGCCTCATCAGTCACATGTCAAAGCCATTCTTTCGGATCTAAGCAAAAAAATACTTTGAAACCTCAAAAATTAGGGTTTTTTGAAGTAATTATCTTCCTCCTCCGTCTCTGAGACTAAAGAAACCCAAGCCAATTACTTCTTTGAAGGCTAAATATTTACTCTCAGATGAAGCAGCTCAGGCTGGAGGGGAATTATCCAGCTCTGATGTCATCTCATGCCTGGGAGCCAGAAAACCCGGATGAAAACAGGTAGGAACAAACAATAACAACAACAAAAAGGTGTTTTCTCCTGGAAAAGCATCTCAGAAAGGGATGAAATTGTGTCCAAGCTGTGCCCAAGACACTGTGCTCTCATTCCCTGCCCAGGGCTCGTTAGAGAAGATGCTTAATGAAGACACACGTGGAGTGTGAGGGAACCTCTTAGAGCAGGACCTGGCCTTGGGAAAGAGCCAGGGTCTTATTCCAGAGCTCTGGAATCTGTGGGGCAGGTGTGGGAACTCCTCCACGGCAATTAGCCTGCACACACAGTAAGTGGTAATCAATCAATGTCAACTCTTCTGTTGGTTTTTTTTAAAAAAACCCTCCTGCCTTATTTACATCCCAGGATTTCAAAGCTCCCTGCTTTTGCCCCCTCCAGCCACTCTTCTTTCCCAGGCAGCCGGTGCCAAGCTCTGGTTAAGGGCACCCAGAGGAACAGCAGGAGCCCTGTGTGGATCCCACCGTGGGTGACTCATCCCTTCGGAAAACCAGGAACAATCCCTGCTCCGTGCCTCCAGTTTCAGTTGCGATCCCATCTCGCTCATGACAGCATGCAGGAATATTTCCTCGGGGGATCTTCCCGTGGGACTTCACCCCGACATGCATTCCCACAGGACTCGTTCTTTCGCGAGCTATTTGTCAGCAGGGCAGTGGGAAGGCAGCTCTGTGGGACACAGGGCTGGAGCAGGGCTGGCTCCGAGTCGTGCCCTGCATTCAGCGTGACGGAAGAGCTCCCTGGCTGCAGGAATTGGTGGCCTGGGCAGAGCAGAGGGCTGGAGAGCACAGTATCCTGTTTATGCTGCTCCTCTGCAACCCAGAGCACAGCGAGAGCGCTCCGGCAGGGAAGGAGGGACAGCAGAGCTGGGCAGTGTTTGTTTTGTCCTCCCATTTAAATCCACGACTCCTTAATTTTCCCCTGTGGGAATCACTCAGGGGTTGTGTGACACGAAAATCAGAACGTGAAGGCAAGTGTGGATGGATATCCAAGCACCAAGTGAGGTGTTCAAAGCTGGAGATTCCCAGCTGACACCAGCAAGCAGAAACATCTGGATTTTGGAGGACTTCAAGTGCCAGACAAGAAAATACTTTAAAAAATATCTGAGCAGTACTTAGAGCCCATGACAGAGGGAATTCTGTGCCCAACAAGGAATGCTGGTGGATGCTGAGCTCCTTTTCTCCTTCCTCCTTCTGCCAAAACAGCTGCTTTAACACTGATTTCCCCCCCTGCCCCAAGAGCTTCCCCCAATTCTTCTGCTTTCCTCAAAGTTATTTTAGTGGAATTGAGAAATTAAAAGGGAAAAAAAACCTGTCGTGGGCGACATTTTCAGCACAAAACCAGTGTGGGAAATAATCTGTGGTGTTTTCCTGCCCGGCTGAGGGTGCCTGGACAGCAGGAACAAACCTGCGTTCCCACGCTCTCCCACCTGCACGGGCTTGTCTGCTCCACTCCCCAAAATACCTGCAGTGGGAGCCACTGCAATGAGCAAAGAAAATCTCAGCTTTGGGACAATGACTCTTACCATGGAATCACGGAACAGGACCTTAAACACCACCCAGTGCCACCCCTGCCATGGGCAGGGACACCTGCCACTGTCCCAGGCTGCTCCAAGCCCTGTCCAGTCTGGCCTTGGACACTTCCAGGGATGAAGCAGCCACAGCTGCTCTGGGCACCCTGTGCCAGGGCCTCATAACCCTCACAGGGAGCAATTCCTTCCTAATATCCCATCCATCCCTGCCCTCTGGCAGTGGGAAGCCATTCCCCCTTGTCCTGGCACTCCAGGCCCTTGTCCCAAGCCCCTCTCCAGCTCTCCTGGAACCCCTTTAGGCCCTGGAAGGGGCACTAAGGTCTGCCTGGAGCCTTCTCTTCTCCAAACTGAACAATCCCAATTTCTCAGCCTTCTCCAGGCTGAACAATCCCAACTCTCTCAGTCTTCTCCAGGCTGAACCACCGCAATTTTCTTAGCCTTCTCCAGGCCGAACAATCCTGATTTTCTCAGCCTCCTCCAGGCTGAACCATCCCGATTTTCTCAGCCTCATCAACGCAGGCTCTGGTGGCCACAGCACGTGTCCCTCCTCCTGCACAGCAGGAACCAGCAGGGAGCAGCTGCTCCCGAGAGAACCCACCCGAGGCGGTGCTGCAGACACGGATTCTGCCGCCAACCCCACATTTCTCCAGGACACAACCCAAACCCCGGCGGGACAAAGCTCAAACACACACAGAAACAGCAAACCCGAGCAGGCAGCGTGGGGATGAGCGATGAGGAGCGGCAGAGCTCACCTGATGCCAGCGGCCGGATCCACTCCTTGCTGTTGAGGTCGAGCCTCCAGAGGTCGTTGAAGGCGGCGTTGCAGCTGCTCTGGGTGCAGCCCCCGAACACGTACATGGACTGGTTGGCATCGTAGTAACATGCACCTGCAGCAGAAACACAGCTCCTGTCACTGCCCTGGAACACACGGGGATCAGGTCCTGTCCTCCCTGCGAAAGAGCAGCCAGGCTGCCCCGGCTCCAGCCAAACCACGGGGCTATCCCTGAGCAGGGTAAAGCTCCAGAGAGAACCTTCCCCAGGGGATTATCCCCTCAAGCAGAGCTGCTCCTCAAAGTGCAGAGAAAACTGCCTTAGAAGCTTGTAATTAATTAGCTTAGCTGTGATTAAGGCACTCGGCTCACTGACCTCGCCTGAGCCAGTTCAGAGCTCACAGAATGTGCTCTGAGCACCCAGAGCTAGGTTTGTTCTCTTTGCAGGATTTCACCCCATCTCATCTTAAAAAAGCCCCACTAAAGCACAGGAACTTCCATGAGCATTGCCTCTGCTCCCTGTGGGAAAGGATCAGGCACAGATGGGGAACAGGGAGGGAACACCACGTTTGACAACCCCTTAAAGACACCCAGGGAGATAAACAACTTTTGGCCCCAAAACAAGCTCTGCAGCAAAACCAAAAAATCTGTGGAAGTGTCTGCCTTTGGCAAGGAGTATTTGCAGCATCCAGGTATGTCTGACAACAGGGAAATTAAAGATGGAGCAGAGAGGACTTGCTCAGCTTATCTGCCTTGGAGGATGGGCAGAATTATGGGTTCCCTGCAAAATTCCATGTGGAATAATCCCACAGCAAAATCATGGAAATTGTGCTTTCCTACTTCTTTTCAGTCATTTAAAGCTGCTGAAAATGAGGAAGGCAGAGCAGCTTGAGGAAAAAAAAGCATAGGGAAAAATAGGGGAAAAAAAAAGCACAACGAAAACTGCAGTTTCTTCCAGCCTGTAGGAATTTTATAGTGGAATTGTTGGGGATGTTCTGTGCAAGGCCAACAGCTGGACTTTGATGATCCTTGTAGATACAGCTCAGGATATTCTACAATAGTCTATGATATGTTTATATATAGTTTATACCAGGTATAGAATAAATCAGGGGAAAATTGTGCACATCCTGATAACTTTAGGGGTTTTTTGGGTGGAAAACACAGAATGGATTTAGCTGGGGTTTTTTTTATGTCCCAGCAAAATTCAGCGACCCCCCAGAGTTTCAGCACTGCAGAAGTGGCTTATATTTGGAAATTAATCAAGAATTGTGATGTTTGAAGACACTGATGCTCAGAGAGAGAAGAGGCAGCCGGTTCTGACCACATTCCTGATTCCCCCTGTCCCGAGTAACAAATCATTGGAGATTTTCACCTGGAGCAGCCCATAACCAAAGCAAAGATAACTGGGAAGGGGAAATCAAATGGAAAGCTTATTCCCTTCACCATAATCAAAGGACATTGACTTTTGAAACTTGGAGAACATGAAATAAATGAACCCATCCAAGTCCAAGGGCTGTATTCCCCACTGGAGAGACGGGAAGGAGCCAGCTGGGCTATAAATCCCATCCCCACACGGTCCCTGGGCTGCAGGGTGACAGCCCTCGGTGCTGGCATTCCCAGCAGGAATTGCCAAGCTGCACCTTGAGCACAGGGCTGGGATCTGGAAGGATCCCTTGGGATGGTGGTGCTGGGGAGGAGGGGCTGGAGATGCCAAGGGCATGGGAAGCACAGCCAGCCCTGCACATCTCCAGAGAAACATCCCACAGGAATGGGCTGGGCAGGAAAGGACCTTACAGCCCACCTGAAAGCACGGGCAGGGACACGTTCCACTATCCCAGGTGGGGATCCCTGTCCAGCCTGGCCTTGGACACTGCCAGGGATCCAGGGGCAGCCACAGCTTCTCTGGGAATTCCATCCCAGCCCCTCCCCACCCTCACAGGGAACAATTCCTCCCCAGTATCCCATCCACCCCTGCCCTCTGGCAGTGGGAAGGCATTCCCTGTGTCTTGTCCCTCCATTCCTTGTCCCAAGTCCCTCTCCAGCTCTCCTGGAGGCCCTTTAGGCCCCGGAAGGAGCTCTAAGGTCCCCCTGGAGCCTTCTCTTCTCCAGCTCTCTCACCTCCCTCTAATATCCACCTACACCTCTATCTCCTTATTCCCTACAATCCCATTTCCCTGCTCCCTGCAATGCAGGGCCTGGCTGCAGCCAAAGCTCAGGGGTCTGTTGAGCAAGGCTGGGTGCTGGCAGGAGCTGCAGCCCATCCTGTAAAACAAACATTCCAGCCTTCACCGCTCCCTGCCTCCCAACGGGTTTGTCAAAGCCACAAATTGCTGTAATTACTCATCCCGGTGGTGCCACCAACCCCAGGCTCCGTGGAAACAAAAACAATAAATCAGTGCTTAAAATTAGTCACTCCTCCGGCAAAGGATCGATCTCCCTGGCACCACCGTCGGCATTCCTTTGCTGCTTTTCCGTTTCTACATTCCTGAGCCTCCTGACACCGCTTTGCTTTCCGACTGCGGGCAGTGATTTCACCCCGTGAGTCATCGCCCTGCTATGACCTCGCAGGTTCACACATAAAAGAACTCGGTGACTCCTGCAAACATCACCCAAAAACTCCCCAATACAGAGGATTTCTGCCCCTAAACACCCAGCATTATTGGTATTTCATGTCCTGCAGTTCTGCAGCTTCAGTCAAATCCTTTGGAAAAGCGACAGCTCATCCACAGCTTGTCCTCAGCTGTGTGATCCTCCCTCCCCACAGCAGCACCTTCCATTCATTATTCCTTATCAAGCACTTTTGCCATTCCTCCCTTCAGGATTGAGAGCAGACACATCGACCTCCAACTGCTTAAAATTCCCCTCCTTGTCCTTTTGTGCTCCCCGTGAGCACTTCTGGGACAGCTCTAATAATTCTTGGAAGAGAGAGCGAGCCCCAGGCAGGGCTTTGATGGCAGCAGTGACTCGTGCCTGGGCGGTGACGTCTTCCCACAAAAACGGGCAAAACCACTCATCCCTCAAAAAGGGCTTTGTGAGTCCTCCCTCCATCCCTCCTGTTCACCAAACCTCCTGTTCCCACCACCTCAGCTCACCGTCATCCCTTGGGATTTCAGGTGACAGTTCAGAAAGTGAGTCTGAATTTCCGGAATTGATGATTTGCAGCTTTGCTTTAACGCTGGAATCTCGCCTGCAGGCACGCAGTGCTGCTGCAGGGAAAGCAGAGGCTGCAGATCTGGGCAGCTGCTCACAAACCAATCCGTTTAAGTCAGCAAGCAAGTTAATCCAGGTTAGCTTTGTGCCCACAAAGTGCATTAATAACGCTGCCGCGGCCAGCGGGGCCGGGCAGCACCGGGGCACTGTCACCGAGCGAGGCTAATACGGATTACACGCTCCGAGGGCAGTGGATTTAGGGAGACAACTCATTCTGGAGCCAGGAAGCGCGTGGCAGGCAGCAGGATAAAGGAAAGAGCACACGGTGCTCTTTGGGGCAACTCTGAGCCTTTTCCAGGGAATTTCGAGCTGCCCTGAGCACTCGGCAGTTGCAAAAGCACAGTTAAAATTGAGGGGAAATACACGCAAACGCGAAGTCGTTAATAAGCACTTCACTAACAGGGCTGCTAAAAATGAGCTGTGAACTGGGTGTCTTTTCATCCTTCAGGAAGATGAGGCTATCTCGGAAGAGCACAATGACTTCACCAGAGCTCCCTGCAGCGTCTCCCGGACTTGTCTTGGCAGGAGGCAGCGCAGCGGCTGCCTCATAAATTATTGCTTGGGAAGATGAAAATGTGATGCCTGCTGCTCTTGGAGTGGCACGGCTTGCATCGTGTTTATTTTCCGTTAGGAAAATGCAATTTGCTTCCTGGAAGAGCTGTCTCCCCGAGGGCTCAGACCCCGCACTGGACGGAGTCACAGGATGGAATTTTTGTCATGTTTTCTTTGGCAGAGCTGAGGCAGCTCAATGCTACTGCATTACAAAGAACGGGGTTTATTTCAAAATCTTTCCCTCAAAGACAATTTAATTAAATATCTTTTCCCTTTCTGTTCTTTTCCACAATCTTGGAAGCAGGGGTAAAATTCACCCAAGCACTGAGTGGTGCTGTCGACTGAATCATTCCTTTCTGTCAGCAAATCCACCTGCAGTTCTGCTGGATTTTAAACCCAGCACATTGGAAAATTCCCAATTTTCCTCACAGATGTAGTGGGACTGTGCAAGCAGCTGGTGTACATCCGTGAGTGCTGCACCTCCCAAAACTCAGCGGCTTTGATGGGAATGACTCGAGTCCAGTGGCTGAGGGAGGGATTGTTGAGGAGGACACAAAGCTCAGGCTCAAATCTTGGGGGGATGCTTTGGGTCCTGAAGGACAAGAAGGACATGGAAGGGCTGGAGTGCGTCCAGGGAAGGGAATGGAGCTGAAGAAGGGTCTGGAGCACCATGAATGGCTGAGGGAGCTGGGAAAGGGCTCAGCCTGGAGAAAAGGCAGATCAGGGAGGCTCTGCACAACTCCTGACAGGAGGGGCAGCCAGGGCAGGGTCAGGCTGTGCTCCCAGGGAACAAGGGACAGGACAAGGGGAAATGGCCTCAAGCTGTGCCAGGGAAGATTTAGGTTAGATATTGGGAGAAATCCTTCACGGAAAGGGTGCTCAGGCATTGGCCCAGACTGCCCAGGGCAGTGCTGGATTCCCCATCCCTGGAGGTGTCCAAAGGCGTGTGGATGTGGCAGTTGGGGAAACATTTTGCTCGAGGGTTGACTCCACGATCTGGGAGAGTTTTCCAACCTTAGTTCCAAGAATGGGAGCCGCAGAAAGCCACAATCTCACTCCACGTCCACTCCATCACCACTTGTCAGGACCAGCGAGCACACCACGAGCAGCAGCTCCCAAATCCCTCTCCCTGTGCCAAGTGTGGGTTCAAGGCGTGTGGCACTGCCAGATCCCCAGGGATGCAGCTTCCCATGACAATTCCCAGGGGATACTCACTGTGTGAGAAGCGCTGTGTGATGGGGGTGCCAGGGTAGGGATAAGTGCGGCTCTCCCACTGGATATTCCCTTCTTGCACTGCCTTGATGAAGCCGTGGTAGCACTGATGGGCCACACCTGGGGAGAGAATGATGCTGTCAACAAAACCTGGGACACCTGGGAACAAACTGTGCCTGCAGCTCCACAGAACCCTGATTTTGGGACAGAAATATGCTGGGAATGTGCAGGATTAAGGAGAATAAAGAAAAGAGAACTCTGCAAATGTGGAAGTCAGCAATGTGGAAATCACTGAGCCAGGTCATGACATCGCTGGCATCTCCGGCTCGGGAAGCACAGCCTTTGGGAAAGGAAGGAAGCACTGGGATGCTTTGGAGAGCTGGTGTTCAGCCCTTGCTGCTGCAGCACACCCCAAGGGGCAGCTGCCCTTCCCTCAAGGAACCTCGGGATAAATCATGTGCAATAATCAATTTTTAAGAGTGTGGATGCAGCCACTGCCCAGTGATCTAAAAAGGGTAGGAGAGGAGACATCAGTGATAAAATCAGCAGGGACGCTCTGAGGCTGCCACTAATTCTGTGGGAGATGTGGGTGGGGCCAGAGGCTGCTCCCTGCAGAGACAAAAGGGTCTGGAGAAGGTTTTTGGCGGCAGCAGCAGCTCAGCAGACACTCGGTGGCACCTGCACTGAGGATGCCACAACCTGCCAGGAGTTCTTCCCCAAGCCCTGTGCCAGGAACACCCCCAGCAAGAAATCCCTCTACGTGATATAAAGCAGGAAGGGATTTTTTTAATAAAAAAATAAAGCCCTGGGTCCTCCAGGCACTGATCCCTGAGAGTCACACGGGAAACAGAATGGGAGCTCCAGGACTGCACAGCAGATGTATCCTGGCAAACAGGAAAAATCCACCAGGAGAACACGAATCAATTGTTTACCTCAAGTGACCTCTCTGGGCACAGCACACAGGTGGTGCTCACTGACCCTTTTTTGGCTGGAATTGCCCTAGAAGGGCCCAGCTGCCCAGCACCACTCGTCCCTTGAGAGGGGACACAGCCCAAGGCCATGCTGTGTCTCGGCTGCTTGTCTCTCCACTCCAGGGATGTTTCCCACATCTTTTTGGGGTGAATCCCAGGTGTTTGTCCATTCCAGCTGCATCCCTTGCAGGCCACTCCAGGAAAGAGCCAAGCAGCCACTCTAGGGCCACAGCACTTGGAAAAAGCCTTTCCCCAGGGCTGTAGGCGGCTGCTGCCCCAAAATTATGCACAAAAAGAGTAATTTTGGGCCATGCTCCTTGCTGGTGTAGCTGTGTTTTTTTAACCTCCAGCCTGCTCAACTCTGGGCAAAGTGGGAAATGCTTGGAATCTGAGCAATGCCTTCAGATGAGAAGTCCATAAATGAGCCATCACCCCTCAAACTGCCAGGGGCATTCCTCACCTGACAGCACTCTGTGTTTTCCAGAAGGAACACATTCCCCTCGTGCAGCAACGTGTCCCATTTCCTATGGATTTAACTGTGCTGTCCTCTGAAACTCCTTGTTTTTTAAATGAAGCTCATGATTAAAGCATGCACCCAACAGGATCGTACCAGAAATCACCCAGTGTATTAAAATAAAATGAAGAAGGTTTTGCTTGTATCCTTGTCCAAATTTTCCCTCCTTATTTGCTGTATCATACTTCTGCAGCATTAAAATATCCCCAGGAGGCTTTGGGATGAATGCTGTGCGGAGGCAAAGCAAAGGATCTGTGTCTCAGGGCTACTCTTTCAGGAAGCTGGAATATGCACATCTCTATTCATGCAGATTTTATATTCCACTTATCTCCAGCAGAGCTGCACGAACTGGAGCCGGGGCTGTTTCCAGCCGAAAGCAGCAGCTTTGGGAATGTTAATTACTGAGCAAGACGCAAACGAAGCACAATTAAAGGCACATTAGCCATGGGACACTGGCAGGGGCTCTGGGGAGGAAGCTGCAATCCAAGCTCACCAGTGCTGCACTGGGAGCATCCAAAGGCAGCAAAGGAGCTGCTCTGTTGTGGGGTTTGGGCTTTGTTTCACAGTTTGGGCTGGAAGGGACCTCAGAGCTCATCCAGCTCCCTCCCCCTGCCATGGGTGGCACCTTCCACTATCCCAGGTTGCTCCAAGCCCCATCTGGCCTGGCCTTGGACACTTCAAAGGAAGGGAATCCACAGCCTCTCTAGGTTTCCTGCCCCGAGAGAGGCTGAAGGATTCAATTCTGCACCACCACAGCCCCACCTTGAGCAAAGCCAGTGACCCCATGGGTGTTGGGGTTTTTGTGGGATTTCACAGAGGTCAGATTTCAGAGTTTGAGGGGAAAACAAAAGGCAAAGCTAACGGAGAGCTGGGCTCCAAATCCCTGTTCCCACAATTAAACACTGCACTGCCATTACTTGTACCTTTGATTAGTCGATACCACTGTTTGCAGACAAGGGCGGCGGTTTTGTGCTCCTGGTAGGGAGAGAGGAAGGACAGGATATATTCCAAAACCTCTTCTGGCAGCTCCAGCATCGATCTGTTGTGCCTGGGCTCCTCCACCTCCAGCTCAGCGTGGGGCTCCTCCTCCTGCTCCATCGTCCCTTCCGCCACGGCGTCCTCTGCGTCCACGGCCATGAACCCATCGTCCTCACTGTCCGAGGAGCTGGCCATGGCATCCCACGTCACACCTGCCAACGGGAAAAGGGACAAGGGGGAGGTCACAGGGACAATCAGGAGCACCAGAAAGGCACTGAGAGGTGTGTGTGTCACACCACAGGTCTCTGCCCCAGCAAACACCGAGTGCAGGATGTGGCTTTGCAGTTTTGCAGCAGCTGAGGGAGGTTTAGGAACATTTTCCCAGGCCACTCCATCTCTCCCCACCCTGCTGCTGCCTCCAGTCGGAAGCAGAGAGGCAAAGCCAAAGCCCCGGAGCTGCTGCTCCCTGGCTGGGCACGAGGAGACATCGCCCTGCCCTGCCCTGCACCGTGGGGCCCAGCTGGGATGGGGAAAGGGATCCCTGTGGAATCTCACCCAAGGTGAGACAGGATCACAGCGACATTTACAGTCCCTCCACCCCACAGAACCAGTTCTGCCAGCGAGGCTGTTTTACTCTGAACAACTCCTTGTGGGGGGAAAAGTCTCTGCCTCGTCCTCACCCCCTTTTCCTTTTACTTGTGAAATACCTGCCCTGGCTGGCAAGAGGTGAGGAAAGCAAATCCCCCCGGGATTCACTGCTGATGGAAGGCTGGGATATCAGAGGTTGTATCTCCAGCTATTCAGAACATCCCAAGTGTAAGGTGACACCTCGATGACAGAAATGTATCATGAAATAAATCCACCTTAACGAGAGGCTGCATCCAATTCGGGCAGCTGGCACCGTGTGAAGTTAAATCCATGCTCGTTGCTCAAGACAAATCCCTGGACTCTATTTCCAGGGAAGCAGCCAACCTGCCTTGAGGAGAGCAGCAAGTTTTCCCTTTCAAGGTGGCTGAGCGAAGACCAAGGGAGGCAGCTCCTCCCTGAGTGTTTGTGGATCAACAGCCCAAACCACAGCAACAGCGCACGAGGATGACACAGGACTTTCTTCTCCAGAAATTCCCTTTTTATCCTTTCCTAGCACAAGGAAAGGATCCAAACCAGGGCAAGCTCCCAGTTCTTGCATCACCCAGCAGGAGTTTCTCCCAAGTCCACAAAGCAGAGGCTGCCCACTCATCCCCTGGTCCTGAGCTGACCAGGATTATTGGATGAAGATCCACACAGTCCATAGGATAAATGCGACCTGCAGCAAGCCCAGGAAGCAAACCAGCTCTTCAAGAAGGAAGACAAGACATGGCTTTTTCTCAGTATACTTCAATATAAGAATATTACTATTATTTTTTCCAAACCCTGTTACCCCAGAAAACACGGCTGAAAGGAATTAAAGTTATTTATGTAATGGTTTAACACGGGTTACTTAGCAGGATAAATATCCTGATATAGAAATATCCTGATATATAAAATATCCTGATAAACAAACCCTGTTAAACCCCATCAGCATGGGTCATCACCCCAATTTCTAACCCTGGTTTATTTATCAGGAATAACCTGAGCAGTTGTTACAAATCCAGGGCTTTCCCATCCCGGTACACACCGAGCGGGAGAGCCGTGGGAATAGCAGGCAGCAGAGACAGGGAGCGGAAAAGCTTTCCATGGCAACCAATTCCTTCCCAGGAAAATGACAGGCGACAGCATCAGTCCCCACTTCTGTCAGGTTCCCTGATGAAGCAGCTTTGGAAAATCCACAAGGCTGTCAATCTTTGGGAGGAACCACGGCAGAACTCAGCGCAGAGCTCGCATCCCACCAGATGCTCCGCACGTTTCCCGTGTCAGAAATCCCTGCCGGAGTCAATGTTGTGACAGGGGGAGGCTGGAACCCAAACGCTGTGACACAGGCACTGCTGCTGCCAGGAACCTGCCTTACGCAGCAGAAAAGGCACTAATTCCCAGGGACTGAGGGATGGAAAAGGGGGGGGGAAGAAGGAAAAGTGGAGTTGTGCTAAAAAATAATGAAAAAATGAAGGGTTGGGCCTTTTCCAAGCAAAGGCATCCATGGCTGGGAAGTGCCTGTGCTGGTTTCCATCCAGGGAGAAGGGATGGGGACCATGGGGATGGATCTGTGCTCCTCAGGATGTGGGAGGCAGGAGGATCTGTCCCTCCCTCCCACCCTCCCTCCCAGCCTGGGAACAGGAGCAGCACAGCTCCCAGGAGGTAGAGGTTTCACAGCCTCAGAATGTGCCAGAATCCTGAGCAGGATGGTGTTTGCCTCCAGCCTGGGGACAACGGGACCCTGCGAATGGCAGTGCCAGGGCTGGGGGGTTGAGTGATCCCAACACCTTTCATTTGTCCTTTAAATCATACCCAAATCCTGCTGGAGGGAGTCATGGGAAGTGCAGGAATGAACGTCTGCTAGAAAGAAGGTTTTTCCAACTATTAAATCCCCATTTGGATCCTCTGGAGCAGGCTCGGGAACAACCCAACACAGCAGGCTGATCACAGGCACAAAACAACAAAAATCATCCTTAAGGCTAATTTTAGAACAGCAGGAGGAGCCCCAAACAGCAGATCTGAGGATGGAGAAACTCCACTGAGTTTTGTCTGCTCTTCCCAAGCCACTTGATAATATTACAAATATTCCAAAGCATCTCCTTTGCTAAATCCTTGTTTCCTAAACGTTTGAGCACAAGGAATAACCATCCTTGGAGTTTTCACACCCACGCCGTGTTCTTTTTCTGAAGGAAAACAAGGCCAGCAATAAACTCAGCTCCCAAAAGGCAGCTCATCATCAAAATAACCCTCCAAGCTTGACCTGCCACAGATGTGGATTTTGTTTGGAATGGCAGGCTGAGAATAACCAACCCTAGATTGTAAAGAAAAGCCCTGACCTAAAACCCCACTCCAATACAGAAAAAGGAACCCAGGCAGTTGGCAAGAAAGAGCTAAAGCATCCCAGCAGCTCCTATTGCCAGTTGTTCAGCAGATCCCTGAGAGAAAATCCCCCACCTGGGGTTTTACTGCTTATTCCAGGAGCAGAAGTGAGCATTCTTCCATTCTGGGGAGATGCAAGAGGTGCTTTTTCCTTCATCCTGGCTCTCCAGATACTTCCTGCTTGCACTGTGCTGGGCTCCACTTTGTACCTGGGCTAAAATGAATCTCTGAGCACTCAAGGAAGAGATTTAAACAGCTGTGTCTCACCCCAAAGTAGCTGCAATCCAGTTAACTCCAGGATGGATCCCAGAGCCCTGTTCTGCTGGGCTCGATCACTGAAAACACCGACACAACCACCAAACATTCCATCATATTCTGCACCCCAGAGCCCTCCTGACCCCAGAGAAATGCCTTCATATTCCAGCACTAGGAGGGTTTTGGGGAGTTCAGGAATCAGCCTGGAGCTGGAGCAAGGAGGAATTGCAGCAGCTTCAAACACCCCGTGAGGAAATGCTGGAAGGGCAGCGGGAATGGAGCTCTGCCGGCGCCGACGGAATTTGCCTGCCCTTTCCCAAAAGCTGCGTCCCTGCCAGCTGGCAAAACGTATCATAATCCTTTTCCTCCTTTCAGAGCACTTCAATTTTCCCTCTCTCCCCTCCTGAAATTAGTTAAGAACCTGCTATTTATTCCTAAAGTAATTATCTGGAACAAACAGCTGAGGAATATTAAATGCAGGCAAAAATAACCCCACTGGGTTGGAGCACTACTCCAAACCTGCTCCTGCAAATCCCCTCTTGATCCAAGGAGGTTTTCCTACCTGCAGGCACCACTCCTGGTCCCATGGACCCCAAGTCTCAGGCGTGGGTGGCACTGGTGGTTCCCATCCCGAGCTGCCTCCTCTCCTCCACAACTTCCAGCTGCTTTCAGAAGTGAACCTGCAGGGCTTTTGACCTGCCTTCTTTTGTTTTCCCTTTTTTATGGATTTTAAGGGAAAAAAGCCTCCAAGGGAAAGCTGTTGACTGGCAAGGAGAGGCTGAGCATGGTCCTGAGTCAGAGCACTTCACTCACAGGGAATGCTCATTTTCACAAGCCACAAGAAGTGCTGCTCTCTCCAAACACCACCCGAGGAGCTGCGCTGTTCCCACCAGGAACAAAACATTCCAGGTGTGTGAGAGAGGATCCAGCCCTGGCTGGCCAAGGGCTCGGGCTGGAAGGAGACTGGGATTTAATTGCACTTGGCAATCAGGAGCTCTGGAGCTTATTTAGAGGTGGAAGGCAGTGACTGAATCCAGCTCACTCCAGACTCTTCCTCATATTTTGGAATTGCTCCTTCCGCGTGCCAGAGGCTCCATGGGGGCACTTGGGGAAAAAGTCACACTTTCAGGCTGATTCTCTTCCCCAGTCCAAATAAAAATCCTCTTCTATCAGACAGACACGGTTAATTTTTCCTTGGAAAAAAAAAATCTTATCTTTATGGGAAGGATTCTTTCTATATTTTTTTAGTGTTTTAGTATTTGCCTCCCCAGCTGTGCCATCAAGGACTTCACCTGCAGCTTTTCCTGATCGTGATTTTGCCCTAAAAGAAGCCCTGAGACTTTTTCTGGAGAGAAAAGATGAAAATCCAGCACTATTTCCAAGAAGCACAATATTTTATAAAAGCAACAGCACAGGGAGTGAAAGGTCTGTGAGAACCACAGGATTCAGGATAGGGATAAACACCATTAAATAAAATGATTTTTCCTGTCCTCCAAAACTTGCACCAGCTAGAGCTGATCCTTTTGGAGATCAACTGCTGGGCAAGCTCAACAATGGGGAAAAAAAGCAGATTTTAGTCAAACAAAGAAAATAAAGCCTCTAGGAAGCTTATATAAGGAAGCTTAATGTCCCGTCTGTGCTAAGTGAGACCTTGGGAATACCAGCACCACGGATGCTCCTTACCCCTGCAATTCCAAAAATTCTTCCAAGAACAGCTTTCCCTTTTTGTTTTCAACAGGAAATTGCTTTTCTTTCATAAAGTCACCCAGGAAAAGGAAGGAATCCTAAATTCCATCTGCAAGGTTGAAAATTCCAACATTTCTCTGCCAGCACAACCTCCCTGTGCTGGTTTTGCCTGTGAAAACAGTGGGTTTAGGGACTCTGCAGACAAATTCCAACATTCCAAATGACATAATTTTTACTGCTTCCCACTGTCCTGAACAGCACCACTGCAGCTGAATTTTGGTTGAGATTTCTGTAATAAAAAGGTATAAAGATCTCAGGAATCCCTCCCAGCCCAATGATGAGCTGACCCTCAGCTATTCCAGATCCCTGCTCATTTTTTCCAAGGTTTCAGTAAAAAACAGGCAGCAATGTAACATTACACAGCAGGATTTATTGCACAACCAGCACAGCAACCTGCAAATAAATCCTGCTGAATCTGTTTTCCCACAAAATTAATGCACTGAACACCAGAATGAAAATGTGGGGGATTATTCTGGATGTATTATTGTAATACAAAACTGGGAGCTGGTGTTTGATGGACTTTTTGGTGTGGAGTTCACAGGAAAAGGGGAAGCAGCAGAGTTTAATGACACCACACTTGAGGTGAATGTTGGGAAATCATTATTATTGTTATTATTATTACTATTATTACAACAAAACCTCAGAAATTGCTCCAAAGATTAATAAAATATTAATAAATAGGCAGGAAATTTATAATGGAACCATGAGGTAAACACTTCCACTGACCTAAAATCCAGCCCAGTTTTGCTCACATGAAAAACAAGTCTAAAAACACAACTCCTGTAAGTTCTGTATTTCTATTTCCATGCCAAGAAAGACAATCTTTAAAAATCCCTGCAGAACGCCATGACAAAAGGCAAAATCACCATCCACCAACCCCCCAACTGGTAATGGATGGATTTGGAGAATTTCCAGGGTTTTGGACAGTATTATTACCCTTAAAACAGACTGATTTGTCTAAAATCAAGCGCTGGTAGCACAAGGGAAGCTGCTCGGGGCCAACAATCGGCAGTTCCCTTTTCCCGTGCTCCTGAAATCCCCTAAATTTTGTAGGAAATGAAGAGGATTTTGGGCTCACAAGCTCCCTCTGCTGGCTCCCGCCAAGCCCTTAATTCCAATTATCCTCACCTCAACTTTTCCCAGCGAGCAAATCCGGTTTCATTTGCAAACTGAACGCCCAAAACCCGGAATAATCCCTAACCAAGCAAATAAAAGGCTTTGGGGCTGGGAAATGGAGGTTTTTCCAAGGAAAAGGGCAGCTGCTCCTCCTGTTGTAACATCTGCTGTGGGAGGATGAACTTCACAGGATGAAAACATCTGATGGGATTTATCCAAACCTGCTCAGGATGATTTATTAGCAAAAATTCCCGATGGGGAATGCTGAGCAAACGTACACTGAGAGATCCTGGGAATGACTGTCACCTCTTTCTTCACTAAGGGAGCACAGGAGCTCCTGGACAAGCTCTTGGAAAGCTGTGGATGATTATTTTGAGGACAGCCTGTAAAAATGTCACAGCATTCCCTGGCTTCTCCAGACACCTGAAACCTCCCAAAGTCCCCGAAATTGGTTCATGTGCACAAATGAAGGGAATTTATAACACAACCATGAGGAAAACAGAGCCACTGAACCTAAAATCCAGCCCAATTTTGCTCATCAGAAAAATCAGCCTGAGAGCACAACTCCTGTAAATTCTGGCTTTCCATTTTCATCCAGCCCAATGCCCATTTCCACGTCCCAACTGCCCAGGTGGAATAATTAAATTAAAAACATGAAAGTATTTTAGGAAAAGGGTTTGTTAACGAAACATCCAAACATATTAGATGACTGAATTCCCGATTTTCTGACAGGCTGAATTAGAGGCCTGTGGGATTATTTTGTTCAAATTTTTGTTCCAAGCTCCCTGCAGAGCAGAACTGAGGGATGCTGAGGGCGTCTCCCAGCACAATTCCCAGCGGAAATGCAGTCCCACGTGTCCTGCAAGCAGTGGCACAGGAAAGGCGAGTGCCGGAGCTTCCGTGGCCGGGAAAGCCCTGGAGCACATCCACCCCCTGCAGCTGAACAGCAGCTGGGCAAGCAGGAAAATGGCATTTCCTACCCCTGTACCGCTCGGGATGGGAGCGTCACAGCTTTTCCGCTCTGTTTCCACGATTTTGAGCTCTCTTGCCTTTGCTGAGGACACTCATGGTTCCTTTCCAGACTTATGGATCTTGGGGGAACTGAGGATCATGGAATAATGGTTTGAGTTGGGAGGGACCTTAAAGCTCATCCCTGCTATGGACAGGGACACCTTCCACTGTCCCAGCTTGCTCCAAGCCCTGTCCAGCCTGGCCTTGGACACTTCCAGGGATCCAGGGGCAGCCACAGCTTCTCTCTGGAACCTGTGCCAGTGCCTCACCTCCCTCATAGGGAACAATTCCTTCCCATTGTCCCATCTGAACCTGCTGGATCCCAGAGCAGGATCTTTGAGACTTTCATGCTCCTGTTAATCAGGCAGAGAGGGGCAGCAGGATCAGGAATCAGTGAGAGGGAAAGCAAACTTTGTAAGCCTTGTTTCCAAAAATCCATTGAGGGATGGACACACAACTCCCTTCAGAAACTACCAGCGCTTCCAGAGGCTGAGAACAATCCACATTAACACACCCACTGCAGTGCTGGCCATGTAATCCAGGAATCTCTGGTGGGACAACCAGGCAAGATTCTGGTGTCCAACACTGCTGCAAAATTCAGGTTTAATGATTCGCTGTGGGGATGAAGTATGGAGTTTCAGGAAAATGAAGTCAAGCACAGCCAGGTCAAGGTCAGGGTTTTCCAGTGAGGAACTCATCCTGGGGGTTCTCATGCTTCCAGCTCTGGTTCTGCATCATGACGTGGTCTTTGGTAGTACACACACATCCATCAGAGAATCATGGAATTGTTAAAGTTGGAGAAGACCTCCCAGATAATAGAGTCCAGCTGTCACCCCAGCACGGCCATGTTCACCACTCAACATGTCCCCAAGTGCCTCATCAACTTGTGTCTGGAACACTTCCCAGGGTGGTGACTCCAGCACTGCTCTGGGCAGCCTGTGCTAGTGCATGAGTGCTCTTTCCTCACCAAGGATCACACAGGATTACTGAGGTTGGAAAAGCCCTCCAGGATCATCAAGTCCACCCTGTGCCCAATCCCCACCTTGTCACCAGCCCAGAGCACTCAGTGCCACATCCAGGCCTTCCTTGGACACCTCCAGGGATGAAAACTCCAAACCTCCCTGGGCAGCTCCTGCCAAGGCCTGACCACCCTTTCCATGGAGAAATTCCTCCTGATGTCCAACCTGAGCCTGCCCTGGCCCAGCCTGAGGCTGTTCCCTCTCCTCCTGTCCCTGTTCCCTGGGAGCACAGCCTGACCCCCCAGCTGTCCCCTCCTGTCAGGAGTTGTGCAGAGCCACAAGGTCCCCTTGAGCCTCCTTTTCTCCAGGCTGAGCTCCTTTCCCAGATCCCTCAGGTGCTCCTGGAGCTCAACACCCTTCCCAGGTCCATTCACATCTCTGGACCTTCTCCAGACCCTCAGTGTCCTCACCACAAAGGTCCCAGAACTGCCCCAGAACTGGATGTGCCCCAGCAGTGCCAGGACAGGGGACAGGCACAGCCTGGGCCTGTGCCCACACTGGGACTGTGACCAGCCAGGGGCCATCAGCCTCTTGCCCACCTGGGCACACCTGGCTCATGTCCAGCCCCTGGCACTGGTAAAGCAGGAGGTGGAGGGTACCAATTTTATTTTTGCAATAAATAAAGTTATTCTTCAGCCCAAATTCACCTCTCTCGACTAAAAAACACAAGTCATGAACAGACCCCAGAGCTTTCACACGGTGCAAAGATGAGCTCAAGGCTACAGACTTTCAAGCCATAAAAATATATACTGGAAAAAACCCCATTCTCTTGCAGCCTGCGTGGTCAAGGTTTAATTTGAATCGATACCCAGAGCTTTCAGGCGAACTGCTGACTTGGCAGCAGTGCTGATGCAATGTTTTTGTCAGCAAGCAGGACAGCAGGATATCCAACACTATCTCCACATGGACATTATCAGCGATGAGCACCACAAGCTGCTCCTCCCTCGATCTGAACTCCTGGACTGTGACACATGGTGTGTGTCAGACACACCCAAACCGTGCTTTTGGGATGTCCACTGGCTGTGGCTGTGTCAGACACACCCAAACCGTGCTTTTGGGATGTCCACTGGCTGTGTCCCACATCCAACCCGTTTGTGTGCCACCTTCACACCCATTCCTGCCATTCCTGAGGTGAAGCCTTTGATGGAAGCTCCCAAGCAGGGATTAACCATCACAAACACTGCCCAGAGCAGGGCTGGATCAAACCAGAGGGAGTTTAAAGGCAGATCTGTTTGCTAAATACACTGCAAAAATATGAAAGATATTTTCCCTCTCTCTAGCAGAATGAAAGGAGTTTCCATCACAGACACACAGCCGGTCTGGGCACAGAGACACAACCTGAAACGCCTTCACACATTCCAGCCTTCCACATTCCAGCAGTTAACCCCATTTTGCAGGTGAAGGAACAAAAGCCACGAGAAGCTGGGGTTAAGCAAACCCCCACCAGCACTGGGATTATGGTACTGGAGGTTTCCAGCTCCCTGACCTGTGCCGCTGCCTCACCAGAGTTCAGATGGATGTGAAGACAGCTGGAAATAAATACCTGAAAAGGAGCCAACAAGAAACATGGGAAGGGACTTTTTACCAGAGCCTGGGGAGCCAGGACAAGGGAATGGCTTCCCCCCGACAGAGAGGAGTTTAGATGGGCTATTGGGAAGGAATTGTTCCCCATGAGGGTGGTGATGCCCTGGCACAGGCTGCCCAGAGAAGCTGTGGCTGCTCCTGGATCCCTGGAAGTGTCCAAGGCCAGGCTGGACAGGTCTTGGAGCAACCTGGGACAGAGGAAGGTGTTTCTGCCCATGGCAGGGGTGGCACTGGATGGGCTTTGAGGTCTCTCCCAACCCAAACCATTCCATGATTCTTTGATGCCCTAATCAAAACCTAAAAAGGTGATGGGAAGTGTGATATTCCTGAAGAGCAAACACAGCATTAAGTGCTTCCTTGACCTCCATGGAGGTGCTGGAGTGTGTAAACTCCAAATGTGCTGGAATTCATGGCTGGTTTTTTTTGGCAGAAAATGTGAATTAGGGAGGGCAGACACCCAGCAGCCTCTGGGGGAAGAACCTGATATCCAGCCTGAACCTCCCTGACACAGCTCCAGCCATTCCCTGGATCCTGCCCCTGGTCACAGAGCAGAGATCAGAGCTGCCCTTCCACATTTCTCCCCCAAACTAGCACCTTGGTGGGGGAAAATCCCAACCAGCTCCCAGCAAACAGCAGGAAGTGAGCAACAGAGGATTGCCTGAAATCCTTGAGGGGATAAAGCAGATGGGAAGGGATGGATACGAGGGGCAGAACAGTCCTAGGGTGGTGGCAGTGCAACCCTGTTATTACAGAACTGGAAGGATCCCTCTGCATGCCCTCTGAGCCCAGGCTTGAAAGGAGGGAGACATGGGACTAAATCCATAGGGAATTTCAGCACAGAGAGGTGTGAGGGGCTGGGAACAGCACCTATAAACCACCAGGCAAACCCCAAACACAACTGAGCCAGGACAGGAAAATACAACCCAGGGAGTCCATTTGAAACAGATTCCATGAGCCTGACCCGCCCAATGGGCTGGATGAGGATTTGCTGCAGTTTCCATTCATTTGGGTGGAATCAATAAGAGCATTTGCTCTTATTTTTAACAAGATTTTCTTATTCCTCAGCTAATGGGAAAGACAATGCATGGAGAATCAGAAACAGTGGATACTGGGGATGAGAAAAGCAGGAGCTATCCTTTCATCCTTTGTGCCATGTCACAAGACTGATTGTTTAGGGATGCTTAAATATTAAATACTAAGATAGAGACAACAAAAAACCCCAGTCAAATCCATATTATGTTAATTAGCAAATAAAAATTCAGGGAAATTGTGCTAATTTCAAATTCATCTCTACCATTTAATGAGAAAATGAGCTTCCCAAGATGTCCCTTTGTTACCACCCTGTCACCCCAACAGTCACCATTAACCGACACCATTCCGAGCAGGAGAACAGGGCAAATCCCAGATCATCAATCTCATGGAACCCTGGGATCTCAAAGCATCCAGGAATCCTGTTCAGAGCAGGCTAAAGCATCCCCTGTACCCCTCCCAAGCCACAACACGAGTCTGTGTCCACAGAAACCTGAAAGTCTGGGAGGTTTCAGGAATTCCCAGCAGCTGTTGGAACTGGGAAGGAAAACACTCAACACAAAAACAGCTCTGGGAAGAGCAGGACCAATTAAAGGCAGCTGCTGAGAAGAACTGAAGTCAATCATTCCAGAATGGATACAGTGATGCTGCTCCAGAGGGAGCTGCCACTTGGTCCTCTCCTTCCCGGTGTTTTGGGCAGGTGGCAAAAGGCTCTGATATGCATCCAGCACCAAGGACAAGAAAAAACTGCGATTCCCACGCCCAGCCCCTTCCCTGGAAGCTCAGCACGAGCATAACGGCACCCAAAGGGTTCATGAGTCTCTTTTAAAGCACAAATTAATCACTTGGATCGCTGCAGGCTCTCCAGAGTGACAAAAACCCAGTTGGAATGATTAATCCGTGTCCCAGATTCCCTGACGTGAGAAGTTTGGGAATGGACAGTTCTTCCCGCAGCCACCCCGACTTCACAGTGAGACTCTGACATTTCTGAGCTGCTTTTTACCCAGAAAACCCTGAATCACTTGTCAAACCAGAGATGATGATCTGCCCACTGAAACCTAACGAAAGTCAAAATCATGGAATGGTTTGGGTTGGAAAGGACCTTAAAGCTCATCCCATTCCAGCCCTCCCATGGATAGGGACCCTTCTGGGCTGCTCCAAGCCCATTCCAACCTGGCCTGGAATGAGAAGCTCCAAATAAATAAAAGCAGCTCTGCCAACTTACCTTAAGTCTCCAAATCCCCAAATTATGACAAAATTTGCACAAGCACAAGACAAAATGAGCCAGGGAAGCATTTCCAAAAGAGTCTGGAACCCAGGGAGAGATGCAGTGTGCCAGAACTGCCAATCGCTGGTGCCTGAACTGCATCCATGGGGGGAAAACAAGGACACCCAGTCACGGATGTTGCGGTGCGAGTTCAGCAAGCAAAGATAAATATTTAAAGATTGTCATAGAAAAAGGGGAGAGAACACAGTCCAGAGCAGCTCCTGAAACAGCAAATTCCTGAAGGGAAGAGCCCTGATTCCTGCAGGTTGCTCGACACGAGCCACGATTTTCACGTGGATGTGTCACCCCTGCCCTGCTTTGATCCAGCGCCGCAAGCGAGTTCAAAAGGAATTCTGACCTGGATTTCCCAAGTCCATCAAAAGCTGTGCTGGCTGCTCCTGGCAGCACAGCCTTGATGCTGCTGGAGACAGCCCAGAGAGACACCAGCAGAGCCACTCAGGGCGGAAAACATGCTCTAGAAGGAGCCCCTGCCTGGAGAAACACCCCATGAGCACCCAGAACCTCCCAGAGTCCTCTTTCCAGCTTTTATCAGGATTTGGGCCAAACCTGAGCCCAGCTCCAGCACCTTTCCCAAGCCCTTGCAGCCATCCCCACACAATGCTGCTTTCCAAAGTCAAAACCTGAAGCGTACCCACCTTGAACCTTAGGAAAATCCATCAGGGCAAAGCCTGAATGGATGTTTTCCAACAAAGCCTGCCCTGACGGAATGCACAGGGAAAAATCACTTCCCTCGGAGGCGCAGCTCTGTTTACACAGAGAGTGGGAAGCCTTTTCCAGCAGCCCTCGCTCACATCCTGTGGAAGTGGCTGGGATGGAAGCGGGCTGTGCCCAAACCCAACGCCTCTTGCAAGCCCTGGAAACAGAACTTCACGGATCAGCCGAGTGCTGGGAATACACATCCAGACCGTGCCTGTCCTCCCACTCCAAACCTGCCGCTGCTGTCACTCCTGGCAAACGTGAAGGTTCTTGTACACATTAAATTTCCTGCGATTAAGGATGGGATAAGGAGCACATCCTGGCTCTCCTTGGGAGCAAACACTTCTCCTGAAGGTGCCCAATGCAGTGGCTGAAATACCCAAATCGATGGTTACACACATTCAGCAGTGGGAATAAAGCAACCCCACCTTCATTCCAACCCCAGGCAGGGCAGGAACACGTGTCCTGCAGGTGAGACTCCTTCAGGGGCTGCTCCCACAGCCAAATGCAGGGAAAACTGGAGTCACAGCAAATAAAGGCTGAAGTAAACTCAAACAAAAATTTAAAATCACACACACTGCCTGTAAATATCCACGAGAGAAAACGATAAAACCATCCAGAGCCCTTCCGAATCCAAGAGCTTCACCTGCCACCCCGGAAAAGAAATGCTGTCTGGGTGGAGTCACCTGTCAGGGAAAACTCCAGGGAACACAGCAGGAAAAAAATGCACAAACATCCCTGCTATGCCAAAACAACCACGGGATGTGGCTCTGCCGCCGCCTGAGCATGGAGACACAACACCCCTGGAGAACAGGACTGAATCCAACGTGGGAACAACATCACGTCCAAGACAAGCACCATCCTGCCTTGGGAAAAAGTGCCCAAGGTTGGACGGGGCTTGGAGTGACCTGGACTAGTGGAAGGTGTCCCTGCCCAAGGCAGGGATGGTCTGTAAGTCCCTTCCAACCCAAACCTTTCTGGATTCCATGCAATAGCTGGAATTCTGCCCAGGATTTTGCTGTCTTCTCTCCCAGTTGTGACACCAAGGAAAGACCGAGCCCAGGGGGACACTGGGAAGGCAACCTGAGGGAACGATCCCAGTTTTCACCATAAGGAAAGGAAAGGAGAGACAGTGGTGGGAACACGTAAGGCTGTGGGAATGAGGAAACCTCCCACTCTCCATTTGATCCCCAGAAGGGCCAAGCCCCAGCTGCAGCCGCTATGTCGCGATATAAAGCACTTTGTCAGGACACGGCAGCACCGCCCCCCCGACCGGGGCTTCCCGAGCCCGCCCGGCAGGCTCTGCTCCTGAAGGACAGGTGGGAAACGGTCCCTTCCCACCCTGGGCGCAGATTTAGGTCGCCAGCTCCTCCAAGGGAATTCACTGTAATTCCTGTCCCTTTTAGCCAAGGGGAAGAGTTCCAGCTGCTGACCCTAGCCGGCTCCCGGGGATAATTAAAGCCATTGGAATACAAACGACATTCCCGGTGATCCCGGGGTTATCTCCCATCCCCGTTCCGCAGACAAGCATTCCCTACTCCCCTTTTGTTCCTCCTGCGAGCATTCCTTAGAGTTCAGGTCATTAACAGCGAGACACCCCGGCCCTGCCCCACTGGAAAACCCGACTGGAAAACGCGACTGGAAAAGCCAAGAGGTTTGAGCAGATGAGATAATGCTCCTGCCGAGCCCCTGCAGCGGCTGCTGAGCCCAGCCCCGCCGTGACAAGAACACGATCCCAAATAAAGCCATTCCCAAAGCTCCGAGCGCACATCGGCAGCGCAGACAATGGGGAGCGACACCCCAAAGCCACCGGGAGTGCCGAGCTGGGCACCTCGGCTGCTCCAAACCGCGATTCCAGGACCGAAATCCATGGATCGACACACAGCCGGCACTCGGATGGAGGGGAGATGTGGATTCGCACGGAGTTACAGCAGAGACTGAGCCTCACCTTTGTTTTCACACGTACCCAACGTGAGCTGAGGTTCTGGGAGCACCCCCAGCACCCCCAGCCGTGATTCTCACCCCTAAAGCCATGTTTTCCACCAAAACCCCAGTATCTCCCCCAGAAAAACACGTATTCCCCCCCCAAAAGCCATGTGTGTGTGCCCGCAAACATGTTTCCTCCCAAAGAGCCATGTTCTCCCCCTAATAGCCATACTTCCCCCCAAAAAACCGTTTTCTTACCACCGCCAGCACTGCCAGCCTGTGCCTCGGCATTGCTCAATGCCAGCACCGATTTTTGGGAAAACAGGGCTTTTAGGGGGGAAATGGGGCTTTTTTGGGGGGGGAAATATGGCTTTTTTGGGGCGAGGCGTGGAGTTTGGGGGACAAACATGGCTTTTAGGGGGGAAGATGGCTATTTTGCGGAAAACATGGCATTTAGGGAGGAAAACAGAGGTCTTACGAGAGAAACGTGGCTTTTTGGGGGAAACACGAGGTTTTTTTGGGAAACATGGCTTTTAGGGGGGACGCATGACTGTTCTGGGGAAGCATGAGGTTTTTGGGGAAATGCCTTTTTTGGGGGGGAAACATGGATTTTAGGGGGGAAAACATGGCATTTTGGGGAAAGCAACATTGCTTTCAGCGGGGAAAGTCTGGCTTTTTGGGAAGGAAACATGGCTTTCAGGAGGAAAACACGGCTTTTTCGGGGGGAAGCACGGCTTTCAGAGGGGCAGGCTTTGCCCAGCCCTGAGGGAGCCCCCGGGGCCGCCTTGCCCTCGCCCCCCGGAGCTAGGAAGGGGCTTCCTTCCTCCGAGAAGGGGCTATAACCCCCCGCGGGCTCTGCCCTCCGCAGGGACCCCCCAAAACGCTGTGAGAGGCTGGGACAAGGGCTCCCCTCACCCTCCAGCGCCAAATGCGGTCCCCTCCACACCAGGCCTGTCCCGCCCCGAGGGGCCCGTCCCGCCGCCCCGCTCCCCGCGGAAGCGCCCCGCCCGGGGAAGCCGCACCGCGGGGCCGCTCTCACCTGCCGCCGGGCCGGGCCGAGCCGGGCCGGGCCCTCAGGGTTGCGGGCGGCGGGGCCGCCGCGTCGCCCCGGTGACGGCTCCGACCGGCGCCGCCATCTTCCCTCCCCGCCCTCCCGCCGCCGCCCTGGCCGCGCCGGCCGCACACTGCGCAGGCGCGGGACCACCCCCGGAGTGCGTGCTGATGGGGCGGGAACGGGGTGGTGACGTTCTGGTATCGCCATGATGGGAAGGTCAAGTCTACTATCCGCAGTGCAGAGAGGGGACCGCCATGTTTGGGTGGTCTCGCCGCCATGTTGGGATGGTCATGCTGCCATGTTGGGAGAGGCGGGCGGGCGAGGCCGCCATGTTGGGGAGGTCGACGCTGAGGCGGAGGTGCCAGGGCGGATCCCGTCGCCTGTCCCGCTCTCTCCCCGCACCTGCCCGGTTCCCATCCTCATCCCCAGCCCCGGGAGGCGCAGCCGGGGCACGGGGACCCGCCCTGCCTTCAGGGGTGCCACTCAGCGCCTGCTGCAGCCCCGCCATGCGTACCCCTCACAGCCCCGAAGCCCCTGAGGGCTCAACAGGGAGGCGGGATGTGAGCTGTTCCCGGAGGGCTGTGGTGCCCCTCTTTCCATGGCGGTGAGGAAAAGAGAGAGCGGAGCCCACAACATCCCTGTGCGGGCTGTATTTTGCCATCAGGTCCTGCTGGCGAGTCGTTTGGGGACTTTATTTTCAGGGAAAAGGGAATCACTGCCGCCCTGTCTGTCTCCCACAGCGCTGCATCCCACACGGAGGAGCCTGCTCAGCATCCCGGCCAGGCGCCGCGCCCAAGGGGATGCCCCAGGAGCCTTGTGGAGAGCTGGGAGTGCCGGGGAGAAGCCATGGGATGGAAACCTTGTGGAGGGCTGGGATAACCTGAGGGGAGACGTGGGGTTTGTCCTGCAGCAGGTGAGTACCCAGCGCTCACCTTCGGGGTGTCACACCAATGCCACCAACGCCACATTCCCAAAGGATCCCGCCGGGTTTGTGGGATGCGCGGGTCAGACAGGGCTGGGAAGGGGATTTCTTAAAGCAGGATGGAGGGAGATGTCCGAGGGAACGCTGCTGGAACGCTGCAGGGGATCAAGCCAACCATGCCAGGCTGTTGGGAAATTTGGTTCTTGTTGCCTCCTGGAAAAATCCCAGAGGATGGGCAGGAACAGCCCCAGGCTGCTGCAGCTTTTCCTCCAGCAGCAGCATTCCCAAGGAGGGAAGCACTGTATCTCACCCCTCTGAGCTGCCAAAAGAGATGAAATCCAAAGATTTAACACTCCCAGAGCAATGCACACCCCCAAACCCCCTCCAACAGCTCCAGGTTGGATAAACATCCCCCAAAAATCCACCTGTGGAGGAGTCTGGAGTTTCCCTGCCCAAATTTCGGGCTTGGCAGAAGAGACGGAGGCTCAGGGTCTGGGCACACCACGGGCATCAGGATTTATTTCAGCTGGAGGTTTATTGTCATATTTTAGGAATCCAGTCGCCATCTGCCGGCAAACTCTGGCTCTTGGGTAGGAATTTAGGTGAAAAAAATAAGGATTTAGGGGTAGTTTCTATAACTCCCTATGTGAAAATCGGGAGTTTTTTGGGTGCTGAAGGGGCAGTTAATTTTGGAGTGAGGAAAAGGAAATGCAAATCTCACTCCAAAAAGCTTTGTATGGCTCCGGGTTCAAAGGAAAACATTGGTGTGGTGAGTATCTTGGATATAAATGCAAAAAGTTTTAAGAAATTATGGGGGTTTGGGGAATTTTTAATGTTTTTAAAGGTTGTGCTCCATAAGAGCAGCTTTGGGCTTAAATGAAGATGTACAAATTGGAGGATGGAACAACACATCTGGGTGCCTGCAGGAGGGATGAGAGGTTGGATTGGTGGCTGAAATTGCCTAAATTTGGGGGCTGATTTGTCCAGTAACACAAAATTAAGGGAAGGTACCTCAAATTAAGAAAAAGCACCCCCGAATTAAGGGAAAATACCTCAAAAATGTGGAAAAAACACACCAAAATTAAGGGGGAACACTCCAAAGTTAAGGGAAAGCTCATAAAAACGATGAGGAAACGCACCAAAATTAAGGGAAATACCCCAAAGGAAGAACACGCCCAAACTAAAGGAAAACATCTCAAAATTAAAGGAAAACACAAAAATTCAGGGAAAACGCCTCAACATTAACCTGCCCTGGGTCCGGTCCTCCCGGCCGCCAGGGGGCGCTGTGGCGCAGCCATCCCGCCACCACTTCCCGCCCTTTCCGCGCGGTGCGCGTGCGTTGCCGGGCGCGGGCCGGGCGGGCGGCGCGCGCATGCGCGGGGCGCGGGCCCGGCGGCGGACGGGAATTAAAATGGAAGATGAGGAGGTCGCGGAGAGCTGGGAGGAGGCGGCCGACAGCGGGGTGAGGCCGGCGGCGTGGGGCGGCGCGGCGGGCCCGGGGCGGCGGGGGGGCGCGGGCGGGCGGCGCGGCGCTGCCTGAGGAGGCGGCGGGGCGCGGGCGGCGGCGCGGCGGCCCCGCGGCGCTGCTAGGCCTCTTAAAGGGACCGCGGCCTCGCTCGGCGCGGGGGGGCTGCGGGCTGTCCCCAGCCCCACTGCTCGCCGGTTCTTCAGTTCCCCTTCAGGACCCTCCTTGGAGCGGCTCCATGCCCGTCCTTCAATCCCACGTGTGGTCCTCGGTGTCCAAACCCCCACCCCTCTCCGCCCGGCGGGACTGCTTCTGGGGCGGCAGCGGCAGCTCAGCGGGGTCGCGGCCCAGCCCCGCATGGAGCTCCGGTTGCCCGGGGGGTGGAGGCAGGAGGGGGAAGGGCGGCGGGCAGAGCCAAAATGTGCGTGCCCAGCATCGCAGTGACCGTGGCAGGGCTCTGGGGACAGCGCGGGGCTGCGGGTGCACACCCAAACCCTTTTCCCCCTCGATCGGAACGTGCTCCCTCACTCGGGCAGAACCGGGGGAGTCCCAGCGTGGCCCAGTAGAGCTGAAGTTCCCCCCTGCTTTTAACAGCTACTCAGGAGCTGGAGTTGGCGTCGTGTCTGTCACGCTGAGAGACCCCGAGGATTTGTGTGTGCTGTGCTTGCAAATAAAGTGACTGTTTTAGCAGGAGCGTGGGCGGGTGCTCTGCGGGGTGTTCACATGGAGAGAAAACTCCACCAGGCAAACTCTGCTTTTAATGAATTCCTCGGGGTCGTTGAGGATCAGAGGGCAGAAGGACCTCCTGACAGGGCCTCGATGAGGAGCCTGAACGGGATTGTGGGCAGGGGATTGGGTTACACCTGGCCAGAGCCAGGGGAGCAAAATAGAGCCTGTAACTCAACGCCCGAGAGGGGCCAGTGCCAGGCTGGCAGCGGAGCCGCTCGCCCGTCTGTCTTGCCAAAGTCGGGGGGCTGTGCCCAGCGGGAGCCTCGTGCCCAGCATCAGAGTTAATTCCAGCGCTCCCAAAACCGCTCCATGAAGGGACACGGCTGGAGTCTCGGGAGCTGATGACTGTGGCCTTGAGTAATGGTTTAAAATGGTCCAGCTGCTCCAATCCTGCCCATGGAGTGTCTTCCCAGTTTGTCCTTCCTGCTGGTACCTCTCAGGTGCTTTTCCTTAGAAGGAAAATTCCCTGTCACTTGTCCTTTCTCACATCCTTTTTCAGTCCAAACTGCTTGGAATTCATGCTCGTAACCTCAATGGTGCTTGTGCTACTGAGCAAGGAAATCTCCCGGGGAATCACACAATCATTAAGGTGGGAAAAGCTCTCCAGGATCATCGAGCCCAACCTCTGCCTGGTCCCCACCTTGTCCGCAGCCCAGAGCACTCAGTGCCACCTCCAGGCCTTCCTTGGACACCTCAAGGGATGGGGACTCCAGATCTCCCCAGGCAGCTCCTGACAAGGCCTGACCACCCTTTCCATGAGGAAATTCCTCCTGATGTCCAACCTGAGCCTCCCCTGGCCCAGCCTGAGGCTGTTCCCTCTCCTCCTGTCCCTGTTCCCTGGGAGCAGAGCTTGACCTGGCTGTCCCCTCCTGTCAGGAGTTTTGGAGGGCCACAAGGTCCCTCCTGAGCCTCCTTTTCTCCAGGCTGAACTCCTTTCCCAGCTCCCTCAGCCATTCCTTGCAGAGGAGCAGCTGCTGTTGCAGTTGTTGGCGTCTGGATGCCTGTGGAAGCAGTTGGGACAGGCAAAGTGAGCTGCCTTTGTGGGGCAGGAGAGGGGGCAGGAGCTGCCCTCTGGCATCCCTGGGGCTCAGGAAGAGGATTTCGCACCACGCCTGGCATGAAGGAGCCCTTGTGCTGCTGGTGGTGCCTGCAGGAAGCAGAGAGCTGAGCGGGATAGAGCAGAGGAGAGCCCAGCCTGCCCTTGGCCAGGGGCTCCTATGGTCCTGATGGGTGCTGGGGACATTCAGGTGTCCCTGTTGCTGCAGGAGGCTCAGCTACAGGAGGCAGCAGGTGGGCAGAGAGGAACGAGGGCAGGAAGAGGCTGTGCTGTAGCACCAGCAGTGACTGCAGAGCCTCCTGAGGGGCAGCTCTGCTCTCTGTGACCAAGAACAGGATCCAGGGAGCAGCTGGGGCTGTGCCAGGGGAGGGTTAGGTTGGATTTTAGGGAAAGGTTCTCCCCTCAGAGGGTGCTGGGCACTGCCCAGGCTCCCCAGGGAATGGGCACAGCCTGAGGCTGCCAGAGCTCCAGGAGTGTTTGGACAATGTTCCCAGGGATGCCCAGGGTGGGGTTGTTGGGGTGTCTGTGCAGGGACAGGGGTTGGACTCTGATCCTTGTGGGTCCTTTCCAGCTCAGGCTATTCCATGACTCTGTGATTTTCTTCCAACCAAGGCAGCACAAGATGGATCCCAACATGAGGGCACAAGGCTTGACAGTCGTGGTTGGTGCTCAGGAGGAGATTGCAATAAAACAGAGACACCAAGGAGCAGCTTCAAACACATCCTGTTCTAACAGTGCCAGGACAAGGGGGAATGGCTTCCCACTGCCAGAGGGCAGGGACAGATGGGATATTGGGAAGGAATTCTTCCCTGTTAGCGTGGGGAGGCCCTGGCACAGGCTGCCCAGAGCAGCTGTGGCTGCTCCTGGATCCCTGGCAGTGTCCACGGCCAGGCTGGACAGGGCTTGAAGCAGCCTGGGACAGAGGAAGGGCTTTAAGGAACTGGATGAGCTTTAAGGTCCCTCCAACCCATACTGTTTTGGAACCCTGTGATTCTGGTACTTCACACAATTGAGAACCTGAATTATTTAGATTTTTAGACCCTTCAGCACATGAGGGAACAGTAGAGATGTACCAGGAGATTCATGGGGTTTTTTGGGATACATTACCTGTGTCCCAGCAAATAATTATTTAATATTCCACCCAGAGGGTGTTTTTTGGGAAAGCAAATCCTTCAGATTTTTAGTGCTGGGGTTTTTCTTTGTGGTTTTTGCTGTTAGGCTGAGAAAATCTGCTCGAGGCCTTAAAGAAGGGGGTTGTCAGCAAGAGGCGGCTCTGGGCTGAGCAGGGATCCCATGGCCTCCTAATTAAAATTCACTTCATTTCTCTCTTGCAGCTCTCCCAAATCAGGCAGCAGGAAAATCTCATTAGGTTGAAGACAACCCCCAAAAACCCGACACAGCCTTTCTGCTTTGGTTTGGTCACTCAAGGAGCTGTAAAACAGATCCTAAAGTGGTTGTTAAGGTCTTTAATGTGGCTTCTGCTTGTCTTTTGGTCTTGTGCCATCAGAATTGCCCCGAAAACAGAGCAGCTCCTTGATGATGTGCCACCCCTGAGTGAGCATGCCAGGCAGGTGCCCTCCGCTCCAGCAGTGTCCCCTGTCCCAGGAGTCCCCCAGGCTCAGGGTGTTGGTGCTGATGCAGCAGAACTCCGTGTAGCCTCTGGATCCCTGTCACCTCAATGGTGTCTAATTAGAACCTTAGAATGTCTGTGAAATGGGGAGGTTTTCTTTGTCCAGGAGTTACAGATGGAAAACTAGGGTGTGAGTAACAAGTGAGTTGTCTGAGTTAGGAGTAAGAATGGAGAGAGCTTCAAAGACCAGGCTGGGTCAGAAAATATAATGGAGCTTAATTCCTGGTTTGTTTTTGTGTTGTGCTGGAAAACACGAATGAGAGGTCAGTTAATGGCCCTCAGGTCTGTTTACCTGGTTAAACCAATAATTAAACATTAGGTGGATAGCTGGGCTCCAAAACTGGAGTGTGTCCATGAGACTGGGTGATCCTCAACCTGGAATTGGTGCTTTACAGATGGATTCATTGGTTTTTTCCTTTGCCAACTAAAATTTGAGTGTATCAAGTCTTAGGAACTGATTTCAAGCCAGAATGTCTTTTCAGCTTCATCCTGAGGGGCAGGGGAGGGACAGCTCTGGTCCCTGCTCAGTGTGACCAGGGACAGGATCCTTGGGAATGGCTGGAGCTGTGCCAGGGGAGTGTGAGGTTGGATCTCAGGAAAAGGTTCTTCCCCCAGAGGGTGGTGGGCACTGACCAAGCTGCCCTGGCAATGATCACATTCCCGAGGCTGCCAGAGCTCCAGGAGCATTTGGACAGTGCTGCCAGGGATGCAGAGGGTGGGATTGTTGGGTGTCTGTGCAGGGCCAGGGGTTGGACTGATGATCCTTGTGGGTCCCTTTCAGCTCAGAACCTATTCCGTGGTTCTGTGCAGGTCAAACATGACTCTGGCAATCCAAAACAAGTTAAAAAAACCGTGGAATTGATCTCTTTGTGTGTCTTTTTCCCCCCTGGAGTTTGCAGATTGAGCTCCCAGCTGCTGTCTCCAACTTCCCCAGTGGCACCCAATGATCCCAGCTGTACCTCACCAATCCCCCCAGGAAGGGAAATCCTGCCCCATTTCCCACTTTTTGGGCACTCCAGGAGGATGGGAGCAGCCAAAGGCCTGGGAGTGAACTTTGTCTTTGCCTGGGGGCTGGGGATTGTCACCTGCTTGTGTCCAGTGCTTGGGGAGGACAGGTCACCTGAGGTGGCAAAACGCCTCCTGTCTGTCACCTGCATGAATCTGTCAGGGTAGGGTGGGTGTCACCTGTCAGCAAAGGCTCCAGGTCACTGCGTCTGAAGGGTTTGGCTCCTGTCACTTGGAGTTGCTGAATGGGATCAAAGTCCAGCAGAGTTGTAATGGAAATATTTTGGAGTGTGACGCTGTGACCTCCCTCTGCTAATGACCAGTGTGGTCAGAGACCACAGGAACGAGGTTTGGGTGTGCAGGAGCTGTATCCGTGGGGAAAACTGGGTTTTGGTGTCAGGGCTGTGAGGGTCATGGAATCCCAGAATGGTTTGGGTTGGAAAGACCGTAAAGCTCATCCAGTCCACCCCCTGCCATGGCAGGGACACCTTCCACTGTCCCAGGTTGCTCCAAGCCCTGTCCAGCCTGGCCTTGGACACTGCCAGGGATCCAGGGGCAGCCACAGCTTCTCTGGGCACCCTGTGCCAGGGCCTGCCCACCCTCACAGCCAGGAATTCCTTCCCAATATCCCATCCATCCCTGCCCTCTGGCAGTGGGAAGCCATTCCCTGTGTCCTGTCCTTCCATCTCTTGTCCCAGGTCCCTCTCCAGCTCTCCTGGAACCCCTTTAGGCCCTGGAAGGGGCTCTGAGGTCCCCCTGGAGCCTTCTCCAGGCTGAACAATCCCAACTCTCCCAGCTTTTCCTCCCAGCACAGCTGCTCCATCCCTCTGATCACCCTGGAGCCTCCTTTGGAGTCTCTCCAGCAGTTCCAAGTCCTTCTTGTGCTGGACCCAGGGCTAGAGGCAGCTCTGTAGGTGAGGTCTCACCTGAGCAGGGCACAGGGGCAGAATTCCTCCCCCTCCTGCTGCCATTGCACTGGGATGAGCCCAGGATGGATTTAGACTTCCCACACCAAAAGCATTTTGGGAAAACTTTCACTGAATGTTTGCTTTAGGTGCTGTAACAGGTCAAAAAATCTTGAAATTGAGAAATGGAAATTTGTGTTTCTGCTGCTCAGTGTTGCTTGGGCAGAGGGAGGTTTTTTGGTAATAAATGGGAAGTTTGGAGGTTGGGAATGAACAGTGGGAAGTGAGGGTCAGTTTGGGGATATTGCAGCAAGGGAGAGAAAAGGAGCTGCTGCCCTCCCAAGTGCTTCCCCCCATCCATAACACCTCCATGCTGGGAATACTCTGTGGTGCCAGCCAGGCTTGTTCCCAGAAATACTCCCGTGTCCTGTTTCTCAATCTCCTGGTGCTGAGGAGCAGGATCTACTTACAGAGACATAAACACCTGGGGCTTTCCTGGGACAGGCCACTGCCAGGCTTGAGCGTGGCACAGTGACTGGGAGAACTAATTAATGGGGCAGGCTGATTGCCAGTAGCCTCAGGAATTGGAATGTTGCAGTAATTAGTAGATTAATTTCTCTTTGGAGGAGAGAAATAGGTGGCTGATGAGGAGATCGGGGACTGCTCTTTCCTGATGGTGTTTTGGGGAAGCAGTTCCAGCTTCAGGTCCGCATCAACAGCTCTGGTGACCTCAGATCTTAAAACTTATTTTCTAAAGAAAAGAACATTAACCAGGCTTTGGAGTTTGTCTGCTTCTGGACTTGCCAGAGTATCCAGTGGTGCTTTAATGAGCAGGCAAGGCTGTGGTTTTGGGAGGATCCAGCTCCAGCCTGAATTCCCTCGTTCTGGGATTGATCTTCCCCGTTACTGGAGTGAGACGGGGTAGAAGGTTGTGCTGGGAGTAAATACAGCAGAGAACCTGGTTAATGGTTTTCCAGAGCTTTGGAATGTTACCAGATATGCAGGAGAGCACCAGGACTGCCCTGTACTCTGGGAGGGATCTTCCCTGGATTTCTGCAGAGGAACTTTGGAGAAAGAGGGGGAAATGTCCACCCAGTGTCAGTGATTTATACAAAGTCTCTGCCTTCCTCACACCTTCAGTCGTGGTCACTCACTAAACTTGGGATAAAAACCAGCCAGGGGTTATCTTGTTATTCCTTCCCCGGATCAGCTGAGCTCGGAGCTGGCAGTGTTTGTTCTGTTTGAACAGTCCTTGCTGGCAGGGATGGGGGATGATGCTTTGTACATGTCCAGTGCATTGCAGTTATTCCCAAAAGGTTCTTTGGACAACAGCATGGGCTGATTGGGCCACCCTGTTCTTTGCAGTATTCTGGAGAGCTGGTTTTGCTTCAGAATGTGTCTCCATCCCGTGGGAAACCATGATCCATAGGAATCATAGCAGCCACAGGGCCGTCCCTTTCTGAAGGACACGTTCCTGGGATGCTGTGGGGAGCATGGTCTCCAGCTCACCAGGAATCTCACCAAATTATCAGCTTTATTGCTGGGGTGGCTCTGTAGGATGCCAGGCCGTGGGAATGTGGGATCTGAGCAGCAGCTTTGTGTGCTGGGCGCCGTGTCTGCCTTCCAGAGGGGGTTTATGGGTCCTCTTTGCTGTTTTCCTCAGGGGTGAGGGTAGGAAGGATGCCTGGGATGGGGCTGCAGCTCAGTTTCCATGACGTCCTCGTCCACAAATGCAGCCTAAATGTCAGAGAACAGAGTCTCCTTCAGGCTGTTTGTTTGGGTCCTGTTCGGCATCCACAAATAATAGCCCTAAAAATAGGTGGGTGAGATTCCTCACTAATCTTTGGGGAGGGGGTTTGCATGGAGATGTGAATCAGGCTGAGTCTTTGATGATCCAGGTAAGTTTGTCTGGGAGGTGGGAGCTGGGAGAGCCCCTCAGGTGGTGGATAGCTGGGGTTTGTCCAGAGTGACCTGTCCAGGTCCTGGATGCCAAATCCAGCTGCTTCTGTGGACAGCTCATGCCTTTGGTGCTTGTAGTGCCTCTGGCACTTGCCCTCCGAGTCAGCTCCTAATTTTATCTGCTTACCCACACGGTGACAACGTGACACAGCAGTGGAGAGGGAATGACATCAGCAGATGGATGAATCCGTGCGGAGCAGCGGCAGGGATTTGATTTTAATTAAAAATGAGCAGTGCCAAGGTGATTCTGCTTTTAAATTGGTGCAGTGATCCTTGTCACGAGCTGGGAGGCTGCTCACGTCTGGGGCTGTCTCTGCACATGGTGTTCAAATGCTCCATTCCTACAATTCCAAACATCCTAGTAATGAACACTGAGTTTCCTGGAAAATGCAGAGTCAGTCCCTGTGTTTAAAAGAAAACAATTTCTGACGCATCAGGAGGTGTAAGGTGGGGAACTGCTTTTTGACCATCTATTCAAACACAAAGAGAGACTTTTTCTACCCAAATGTTGAGTGAATATCTGGAGGCAGCTGGAATCCTGTCAGCAGTGCCAGGAATTCTGTGGATCCTGCAGGAGTAACAGTTGTTTGGATGGGGTGGGAGGGATACGTGTGTTTGGTGTGAGTAGTTGGTTTATGTTATTCTGCCAGGATTTCTACGTGTGGAGGAAGCCTTGTGCTCCAGAGAGAACACAGTGGCTCCATCAGCTGCTGAGGCTGGAACTTAGCAAATATTTTAGCTGCTCCTTGCTTTGCTCCTTGTGCCAGCCTGGTGTGGGCACAGGCCCCGGGCTGTGCCTGTCCCCTGTCCTGGGGCACCTCCAATTCTGGGACCCTCATGGCAAGAAGGATCTGGAGGGGCTGGAGTGTGTCCAGGGAAGGGAACGGAGCTGGGGAAGGGTCTGGAGCACCAGGAACTGCTGAGGGAGCTGGGAAAGGAGCTCAGCCTGGAGAAAAGGAGGCTCAGGGGGACTTTCTGGCTCTGTACAACTCCCTGACAGGAGGGGACAGTCAGAGGGGTCAGGCTGTGCTCCGGGGAACAGGGACAGGAGGAGAGGCAAGAGCCTCAGGCTGGGCCAGGGGAGGCTCAGGTTGGATATCAGGAGGAATTTCTCCATGGAAAGGGTGGTCAGGCCTTGTCAGGAGCTGCCCAGGGAGGTTTGGAGTTGTCATCCTTGGAGGTGTCCAAGGAAGGCTGGACATGGCACTGAGTGCTCTGGGCTGGTGACAAGGTGGGGATTGGGCACAGGGTGGACTTGATCCTGGAGGGCTTTTCCAGCCTCAGTGATCCTGTGTGATCCTTGGTGAGGAGCTTCCCAAGCACAGAGCAGCTGCTGAGTGTGCTGGCAGTATTTTATGATCCAGAACCATGCATTTGCTCCATGACCACTGGCAATTTTGGGGGATTGGAGACAAAGACACCAAGTATTTTGCTGGAAGTGGCCCACTTCAGAGTGGGAAAGAGTGAAGCAGACTGTAAAGAAATCACAGTGGTTTTGAAGGATTTCTTGGAATAAATTTTTGTACTGAGCAGAGTAAAGAGCTTAATTTTTTCTTTCGTAGGGGAGGCTGCAGGTTGTGGTTGGAGTGTTCAGAGCGCACGGGGGCGTGCAGGTCTGTCCAGCAGCTCCCGGGCTCGGTGACAGTGCCATGAATCACCCATGCTGCAGGTGCTGAGGTGGGGGTGACGCTCTGCAATTACAGCACCTGCAGTTGGGAGTGCAGCCTCAGCCCTGGGGCTCAGCTCCAGAACCACCAGCAGTGCAGGAACGTGACTTTGGCCAAAGCCACATCTGCTCTGTTAGCGAGGAGGGAGCAGAACAGAGCCTTCCTTGGGGCTGCCGTGTGCATTGTCACACTTCCTTGCCCACAGTCCCACCTGAGGGCTCAGCAGCCCTGTTTGGTTCTGGAGTCACTGCTGCACAGAGTGAAATAAGTTGAGAAGCTCCTGAGTGTGTTTCCCCCACCTTCCTCCCCATTTTCCTGTTGTCTCTCTCCCCCATGCACCAAAATATTTATGAAGGGATATTCCAGGAGGCCCTTGGTGAACTTCTGGAAGCTGAACAAGTGGTTTCAAGACCACCATGTCACCTCGGCTGGCTCACTGATGAGCCACCTCCATCTCTTTGGCTTCCATTGTTTGCCACCAGCTGCTCCACAGCATCTTCATCCTCACTGGGATATCCACATCCCTGCTGCCTGTTCCCCGTTCCTGTCTCCTGGAGGGCAGGAGACAGCTGATACACATTTTCCTCCCTCCTGAGCAGCACTGGGATGGGATTTTCCTCTCCTTGAAGAGGAAGGAAACTGCAGGTGTTTTCCTTCCACGGGAGGCTCTGGCTAATATCTGTCTTGTGAAGCTCCTGCCTGGTTTTGTTACCTCCCAGGACAGAGTTTGGTAGGAAACTCAACCTTCCACCCACCTTTTATCTTCCTGAAATGATTTATTCCCTTCTAGGTGGAGGCAGCTGTGGCCTGTGTGTGACCAAGAGCAAACACTGTGGTTTGGCATCTTGTAGTGGCTTGTGTTCCTTCCCTGCTCACTGGGAATTTCTGTCCAAACCCGTTTCGTTCCTGAGCTGTGCCCGCTGTGGTTCCTGCCGGCAGCGTGAGGGAGCAGCCAGCTCTCAAAGCAGAGCAGTTGCCTCCTGCCAGAAGTCTGGAATTTCCTTCAGTAGTGCCAGTTATCAGCTGGCTAAACTAGGACACTCTCAGGTAGTGTTTTCCCCCCTTCCTTGACGGTTAAAATAAAACACAAAGAGCTGTTTCAGAGCCTCTTTTAACAGAGCTGTCGTGAGGATCTAAAAATACCGTCGGGGTTGGGGCAGGTCACCTGCAGGAGGGTTGAAACCTGGCTTCCTTCTCCTTAGCCAAGTTTCTCTGCGTAATTGCTGCCATTGCAACACCTGGACACCTTTGCAACACCTGGACAGCTTGGCTGGGGTGGATGCCAGCCTTGGGCAGAGGCTGACATGCTCAGAGCCCGGCTCTGTCAGGGTGATTAACGCGTCTTTCCGCGATGGGTGACTCGGCAGCGTGTGGAAAGGCGAGGAGCAGCACAGGGAGGCTCCCTGGCTGCGTGTGGGGCAGGGCAGGGACTTCTCCTGCCAGGAATGTGGCCCTGCCGGCCAGCCCTGCCCATGGCCGTGGGCTCGGGGCTCAGCTTCCCCTGGAATCCCTCCTGTGGATCATCCCGGCCAGCGGCAGCTGCTGCTCCTCTGCCTGGCAGGTTTGGCGCCGCATCCTGCTTGGATCTAGGAATACCTTGCTGTGGAATCCCGTGGTTTTTTACCTTCCAAGGTTTTTTTTTGCCAGTTGAAGTGGTTAAAATGAGCGATGAGTGCCCCGCGCCGTGACACACCGGATCCGCCGCCTGCTGTGGGTGTACTCCTGGTTACAGCAAAACACACGTGGTGGCTTTGCTTTTCTCTGCCTTGATTCCCAAGTCATCCTCAGATGGAATCACACGCTCCCTGCCCCCTTTATAGATCAGCTTTTGGAAGAGTTAAATGAAATGTGTGCCCAGACAGGCTCAAATTCTGACCTCCAAGCTGGTCTTCATTTTATAAAAACTTCATGTTTTTACTTTTCTCTCCTTCTTTTCTAGGAAATAGACAGACGGTTGGAAAAGAAGCTGAAGATCACACAGAAGGAAAGGTAAAATCCTGGTTTTCTGAGGTGCTGTTGGACAGCTGGAGGCCTGGGGAGTGGGAACAGTGGGGAAACAGCTTCAAACTGAGCGGGGAGTGCTGAGTTTGGGTTGAGAATTAGGGAGTCCTGTCTCCATGCCACTAGATGGCCCTTTGGAGCCACGGCAGGGCAGCAGAAAGCTTCTTGAGAGGGATTTTATTTCAGAGCCGGCTCCTCCAGACTGGATGTAGCTCCAGCTTGGGGAAGCCATGTAAGAAAAAGGCACTCACGGGAAGAAATGGGTGAGTCAGGTAATCCCAGCTCCTGGCCTGGATTGACTTGCTGCGTCTTGCATCAGGGAGAATTTCTCTTCCTGCTGCCTTGGTTCGGGGCAGGGGTGTGTTATTGTCTCCTACCAGAAATGTTTCTAATCGCTGCTGACAAGTCCTTTGTTTGTCCTTTGTTGTTGGGGTTTTTTTCCCCTTCGATTATGAAAGAGTCATGGGATTTATTCTCTGGGAATTCCATGCAGAAAAGGGACTGTAAAACATTCAGATGGTGAGATTGGGCTGAGGCTGGCTTTGAGGAGTGAAATGGCAGGGTTGGAGTAGAAGGCTGGGTGTCCTGGTGAGAGGAGCCCTAAAACTCTTGCAGGGACTGAAATCAAAGTGCTTACACCAGAATCTTTGACTAGAAGCGCTAAAACTTGATCCAGTGTCTGTTCCCTTTCCTTCAGTGGAGTTTAATGGTGTCAGACACAGCAGGGACTGATTTTCCATCCCTTTCCAAGCTAATCCACTGCTCTAGTTTAGAGTTACAACTATAATGAGGTCTTTAATTATTACAGGCTGCCCTTAATCACAGGATCGACATCTGAGCACGAGGAATTCACATGTCAAGTTGAAAACCCCCGTGGAAAACAAGCACCAACCTAATGTTTTTCTTTCCAACAGCAGAAAGTCCAAATCTCCTCCCAAAGTGCCCATTGTAATCCAGGACGACAGCCTTCCCGCAGGGCCTCCCCCCCAGATCCGCATCCTCAAGAGGCCGACAACCAACGGTGTCCTCAGCAACCCCAACTCCGCCAGCCGCCCGGCCTTCCCCGTGAAATCCCTGGCGCAGCGGGAGGCGGAGTACGCCGAGGCCAGGAAAAGGATCCTGGGCAGCGCCAGCCCCGAGGAGGAGCAGGAGAAGCCCATCCTGGATAGGTGAGAGGAGCCTCGGGGGCTCCTTGGGAATTCCTGCCTGGCAGGAGTGGGGAGGAACTCCTTGGGGAGTACAGCCAGGCCAGCAAGGAAAGAGGAAGGCTCTGTCAGCAGAGCTTGACCTATGTGGGAGTGAGGGGAAGTGCCTGATAAGGCTGTAAATCTTGGAATCATTAAGGTTGGAAAAGCCCTCCGCAGTCACAGAGTCCAATTGTTAACTGGCACTGCCGTGTTCCCCACTAAAGATGTCCCCAGGTGCTGTGTCCATGTGCCTTTGGAACACTGCCAGGGATCCAGGGGCAGCCACAGCTTCTCTTGGCACTCTGTGCCAGGGCCTCACCACCCTCACAGGGAGGAATTCCTTCCCAATATCCAATCTATCCCTGCCCTCTGGCAGTGGGTAGCCCCTTGGCCTGTCTCTCCAGGCTCTTGTCCAAAGTCCCTCCATCTTTCCTGTTGGTCCCTTCAGGCACTAGAAGGGCTTGCTTGGGTCATCCTGGAGCCTTCCCTTCTCCAGGCTGAACAATCCCAATTCTCTCAGCCTTTCCTCACAGCAGAGCTGCTCCATCCCTCTGATCACCCTCGTGGGCTCCTTTGGGCTTGTTCCATGTCTTTCCTGTCCTGGGGACCCCAGAGTATGTGACAACATTCCCGTGCTGCAGGGGTTTCCCAAGACACTCGGAATTCCACACTGAATTCCTTCCACCCTGCAGCTCCAGCTGTGCTCTGTGTCCCCTCAGGCTCCAGCTGTGCTCCTTGTGTCCCTGCAGCCCCAGCTGTGCTCTGTGTCCCCTCAGGCTCCAGCTGTGCTCCCTCTGTCCCCGCAGGCCGCCGCGGATCTCGCAGCCCGAGGACACCAGGCAGCCCAACAATGTGATCCGGCAGCCGCTGGGCCCCGATGGCTCGCAGGGCTTCAAGCAGCGCAGATAGAGGCGGATGCGCCGTTCCGCCAGCACGGACACACGGACCTGGGCGAAGGGACCTCCCGGGTTGATTTGCACTGTGACCCTTTTGCTCTGCCCACTGTGACCTTCAGCCCCACGCACTGTGACCTCCCCTCTCCACCCACTGTGACCGGCCATCCCAGCAGGGCTGTCCCCGCCAGCCAGGGGGACAAGAGGGGGCGTGCCGGACTCGGCCGGACGCAGGGAGTTGTGTGTGTCCCACTCGGGTCGGAGCGAGCGCCAGCAATAACGTTTGTTGTACTCGAAACCTGGCATTTAAGGAAAAAAAAAAAGATGGGAAGCCTCCCCAGCTGCGCATGTTGTCCTCATCACTTCCAGAGCGAGTTCTGTTTCCAAGGATTTTAGGTTCTTTTATTTGATTTTCTGTTTGTTTTCTGTATCTCGGATCGGCGGAGTGCGTGGGAAGGGTTTGAGCTGTTTGTTTGAATCCAGAGAGGTAGTTGAGTGTTCCGAAAGGAATTCCAGTGTATTTCCATGAACTGGATGGCTCGGGGCTGACAAGCTCATGCTTCTCCTTCTCCATTTCCACTGCCATGGAAGCGAACTCCTGGATACCCCCAGGTACCTCGGGGTCGGACCCAGTTTACGCCTTGCTCCTGTTAAAGCTTGGCTCCGATTCCCTGCTGGCTTTGAGGAAAAGCTTAAAATACATCGGTTTTGTGTTCTTTTGTATTTGGGGAGAAGGGAATGCAGAGTGATCCCATGAAAATGCCTGCTGTCCGGCCATGGAGGGTCGGGCAGTGAAGAATTAGGGTGATGTGGCGAGGAGGAGAGCATCCGGCGCCGCTCTGGCCGTGACGTCGGGCAGTGGGATATCCCGAGGCTCCAGTCCTGGGCGGCGCAGGGACGGTACAAGCTCTCCCCAGGAATCAAACCAGCCTTGGAGAAAGCCTGGATGATCCCTCTGGCTCCCTGGAGGCAGCGAGGCTTCAGGGAAGGGATTGTCCTCCTCCGGCTCCCGGGAAGATGACGGGGAGGCTGGTGCTCCTCAGGAACGGAGATGTTCCCCCTGGATGAAGCTGACTATCACTTGATATCAAGGGATTCGATGAACACTAAATGCTCTTCTTGGAGGGGATGGGACCTGGAAACCTGGGGGGTTCCCGACGGATTCCTGCATCCGGATGCTGCCTTCAGTAGGGTCAAAGGGGAACGAGCCAATCTTGACGTGCACGAAAAGCCCTGTGTGGAAATAAGGCTTAAATCCCACAGAAACGGGAAAATAAAAACTACCTGTGTATCCAACCGATCTGCCGGAACGTTCATGAGCGCCTTACAGCTGGTTCCAGGTGGGGCAGGATTCCCCAGGATTCCCCCCAGGATCCCCAGCCCCTGGTGATTTTTGGGGATCTCATTCATCCCCGTCATGCTGGGGGCTGGGATGAGCTCCGGGAGGGAGCGGGAGGGAGAAGGACATCAGCAATAACCGTAGTCACCGCGCCTTTCCTTAATTATTCCTAAAAATAGCATCGAATAGCCAAAAACTCCCAAATCCCCCAGATTTCTGCTGCGGCTCGTCAGTGTCACTTCGCTGCCTCTCCTGGCACCGAACTCTGTGTCCGGCACCAAAATCCCACCAGTGGCGCTGAGAACCTCTGGCACCAAAATCACCTTTTCCAGCACTGAAATCTCCTTCTCCAACACGGAAATCTCCCGGCTGCTCCCGCTGCGTCCCGGTGCCCAGGACACGTCCCGCCCGCGGGCAGGGCTCGGCGGCGTTCCTGTGGGAAGCGCCTTCATCCCGAGGAGGGGGAGGAGGAACACGGTACCGCGTGTTTTCGCCCCAAAAAACGTGCGCCGGAAAGAAAACGTTTTATAAATTGTATTTTAAATAAATGTCTTTAAACTTTTAACGGCTTTTACGGCTCTCTCCTTCATCCTCGTGGCTCCTGGGGTGGCTTGTTGGTGGCAGGTGCTTAAAAATCTGTCAGGAGGGTGAAGTCTAGGGGCATTCAGCCATAACGGTGCTGGTTTTACCCAAAACCAAGGGATTTTGCCCCATTTTTTAGGGTGGTTGGGTGGAGTGGTCTGAGGAGGGTGGGAAGGGCAGTGCTCCAAAGGAAAATGTGGATCCCAAACATGGATGTGAGCGCTGCCTCTCCATGGAGGGGAAAGAAAGGGATTAGTTAATTAAATTAATTAATTAATTTTAATTATTTTGTTCCTCCGTGCTGGGCTTCCGCATGGATGTTGTGCTCCATGATGTCCAGCAAAGGTGCTGCAGGCTCTTGGGATGAGGAGGAGTTGGGGAGCCCTGGCAGCTCCCCCAGGCCCCAGCTCCCTTGGAATTCTGATTTTTTTTTTTTTACAATTTCTTTATTTACAATAGAAATCATGTAATGTAATTAATGTATAATATAGAAGCACACATAAATATATTAAATATAGAACAAATCTATGATCTATATAATATATGATACATCTAATACATATATTTTATATATTATATATATCTTACAGAACGTATACTATAATATACGATATATAACACTATAATATAAATAACTATAAATAGAGGAATCAATTATTTGTATTATAAAAGCAGTAAAACCTGTGAGTTTCGTGGTTCGGAGTCCCGGGCCGGTTCCAGTTCCAGCAGCTCACTGGGCCCAGTGCACCGGGTCCTCCCGCCCGCCAGGGGGCGCCGCGGATGCGGAAGCGCCTCTCACCGGGGCGGCCGTGGAGACACCAGCGAGGCACCATCGAGGCGTGAGGGTAGAGCGGCGGCGCGGCCGCGATGGCGGCGGAGGAGGAGTACGAGTCGGTGCTGTGCGTGAAGCCGGCGGTGCTCGTGTACCGGGTGCCGCCGCGGGCCTCCAACCGCGGCTACAGGTGGGGCCCGCGCCTCCTGCCACCGGGGTATTCGCCCACTCCCTGTTTGTGGGGGGGTTTGTGGGGGGTCCCATCCCATAAGGTGTGTGGGGTCTGCCCCTCCTGGTGGGGTTTGTGGTTCCCAGGAGGTGTTTAGGGTCTGTCGCTGGCCCTGGGGCAGGAAGAACTGCCCCTCGTGGGGTATCTCAGCCAGCCTGAGGAATCTCAACCCCTCCTGAGAAATGTCAGTCCCCCGTGAGGTGTCTCAGCCCCCCGTGGGGTATCTCTGTCCCCCATCGCAGCCCCACAGGAGTGTCTCCATCCCCGCTGTGTTTTGGGCCTCCCATCCCCTCAGTCCTCAGCCATAGCGGGTCCTGGGCACAGCCGGGCTGACCTAACGCAGCTTTTGGGCTGGAAACACTGCGGAAAGGGAACCGAAACCTCCCTTGCAGCTCTTGCCTCCTCACCCCTGCAAACCCAGCAGCTGTTCTGGGGTGAAACGAGACATCTTGTGACAAATCCCCTCCTCCCTCTCGCCCCACCCTGGCCCCTCGTTACCGGCTCCAGGCACGGGAGCTCCGTGGGGCAGCAGCATACGGGGGCTGTGGGCGGCACAGGCAGCTCAGACTCTGCTTCCTGTTTTTCCAGAGCCGCGGAGTGGCAGCTGGACCAGCCGGCCTGGAGCGGGCGCCTGCGGATCACGGCCAAGGGCAGCACGGCTTTCATCAAGCTGGAGGACAAGACCTCGGGTGAGGAGGGAAAGCCAGGGCTCTGTGCTCCGCGGGGAGCAGGGGTGTGGGACTGTGCCCTGGCGTTACCCTGCTCCCATTCCTGTTTTCCAGGAGAGCTCTTTGCCCAGGCTCCTGTGGAGCAGTTCCCTGGCATTGCTGTGGAGAGTGTGACAGACTCCAGCAGATACTTTGTCATCCGCATTGAAGATGGGAATGGTGCGTCCCACACACCTGAGAGCTCCTCAGAGCCCTTGCTGCTCTCGTCTGGGAAGGATTCCTGCTTTCCATGATGGAATATTCCCTGCACAGGGAATTATCTCCCTCCCACGTGCTGGCCGTGCTCTGACCTTTGCCAGGAACAAAAACATTTGGATTTGGCTTGCTCAGCGTTGGCAGGAGGATGCAGGATCATCCCCCTGCTGCCACTTAATTAAAAAGCTGCTTTTACTGAAGTTGTGGGTGCAGCCAGTGAGGTGAAATACCTGGAGATGCCTTTTACAAAGGGAAGGCTCCAGTGTGACCTCATTGTGGCCTTCCAGTGCCTAAAGGGACTTAGGACAAGGGTCTGGAGTGCCAGGACAAGGCGGAATGGCTTCCCACTGCCAGAGGGCAGGGACAGATGGGATATTGGGAAGGAATTGTTCCCTGTCAGGGTGAGGAGGCCCTGGCACAGAGACCTGTGGCTGCCCCTGGATCCCTGGAAGTGTCCAAGGTCTGGCTGGATGAGGCTTGGAGCCACCTGGCATGATGGAAGGTGTCTCTGCCCATGGCAGGGGTGGCACTGGATGAGCTTTAAGGTCCTTCCAGCCCAAACCATTCTGGGGTTCTGGGATCCCCAGTCCCATGGCTCAGTCTCCTGAATCCCAACTCCCTCTGGAGGCAGCGCCAGGCACGAGGATGTGCAACATGGAGCATCCATCCCATCCCATCCCATCCCATCCCATCCCATCCCATCCCATCCCATCCCATCCCATCCCATCCCTCTTCCCCTGCTGCTGAGCATTCCAGCCCTGACTCTTCCTGCTTCCCCAGGCCGCCGGGCGTTCATCGGGGTTGGCTTTGTGGACCGAGGGGATGCCTTTGACTTCAACGTGGCTCTCCAGGACCACTTCAAGTGAGTTTGTGCCTCTCCCTGGCTCCCCTCAGCTCTGTTTTTGGCATGTGTCCTCCAGGAATGGTGGAGAAACAGGAGGTGGGATGGGCAGGTGTGGTGGGAAGAGGTGGAAGCTCCCCTTCCTTTGTGCAGGCAGCTCTTCCTCTCCCTGGTATTTCCCAGTCTGAATTAGCAGCTTCCCAAACCGTGCTTCCCAAGTCCAGAAGAGGGTGTCCAAATTCCCAGTCCAAATTCCCTGATTTATTTCCTTTACTTTCTGTACCAGCTGTGAGGGGCTGTCCATGAGGGGCTGGGCTGCTGCTCCAGCTGCTGGGAATGGTGGGGTTTTGGGGATGGATGGATGGGTGGATGTGGTGCTGGCTGGGGGATCTGTGTGGCTCCACAGCTGCTGCTGGGAGTCCTCCCTTCAGTGCTCCCTGGAGTGAGGGCTCAGATCACAGCCATTGCAGAGCTGCTGCCAGGCACAGGGGATGATCCTGAGCAGGATTTGTCCGGGAGAGCCTGGGGCAGGCTGGTGACGTCTCCTTTTCCATGGATTTAATTCCTGCAGGTGGGTGAGGCAGCAGAGCGAGCTGGCCCGGCAGGACGTGGAGCAGGGACCCAAACTGGATCTGGGCTTCAAGGAGGGACAAACCATCAAACTCAACATCGCTGTGAGGGGCTTTTCCAGCTGATCCCAGCTTTTCCTTCGGGTGGCTCAAGGAAGCAGAAGCTTCTCCCTGAAATCCCCGGGCATGGGCTCTGTCGGGATAATGCTGCCTGCAGGGATTTGCAGGAGCTCGTGGTGCAATTGCTGCTTCCAAAACCAGGCCTGTGGGGTTTGGGGGTAAAAGCCACTCTAGGTGTGACCCCTTTGGATGCACCAGCAGCAGGATGTCGCAGCGCTGCAGGATTTTATTCCCAAAATAAACCCATTTGGCTTCCAGGGTTCATGCTTCAGCTCTGGATTTAAATGTGATCCCACCCAAACTTCCTGCTCTGCTTTCAGAACATGAAGAAAAAGGAAGGAGCGACAGGGAACACCAGGCCACGTCCTTCAGGGCCTGGGGGCCTGAGCTTGCTCCCACCACCTCCTGGAGGAAAATCCAGCTCTGGAGAGCGCCCGTCCTCACTGCCCACACCCGCCCAGCTCCCAGGAACCCCCATCACGGGTCTGTGCTCACCCAGGAGAGCTCCCTGGGCTCTGCTTCATCCATCAAAGCAGGGAAAAAATGGGGGGAACCTGGGAATGGCAGTGGGAAATGACTCCTGGTGTTTTGTTCTCTCTGCCAGACTCTCTGCTGTCCTGGCCTCAGCCCTCTGCTGCTCCTGCCACCGATGTCTGGGGAGACTTTGCCAAAGCTTCGGGGTGAGCACGAGAGGGATTTGGGGGGTATGTGGATACCCCAAAACTGACTGATTTTGCTGGAAAACCCCACTGGGGTGGGGGCACTGCTCCATCCAGTCCCAGCTTTGGGATTCAGGAGCAGCTCTGTCTCTGGGTTGCCAATTCCCTGAGTTCAGGTCTGTGGGCACTTCCCGCTCTGCTGCTTCAGGAGAATTTTGGGGTGATCCTGGATGATCCATTTGCTGCCCAGTTTTCTGCCTGAACGCCCTTTCCATGTCTGAACCCTGTTTTTCCCTCTCTCCAGGTCAGCTTCTAACCAGGCTCAGGGGAACACTGGCTGGGTTCAGTTCTGATCCCAACCCCTCCTCCGCTTTTCCCCTCGTGGGTGCTGGGATCCTCGGGATTCCTTTGGGACCAAAGAAGCAGCTTCAGGACACCTCACTCCTGCCCTCAAATCCTGCACAGCATCGAAATGCTGGAATAAGTGCTGGGAAGAACCAACCACGTGCCTTAAAACACTCCACAACCTCTACCTGCCACATCCAGGGTCTGTTCCTGGATCATGGGAAACCTCAGAGGCTTCTCCTTTGGGAAAAACCATCAGGTCCAAAACCTCTCCTTGATAGGAGAGCAAGGGCTTGGGGTTTCCTCCGAGATTCCTCTGCCTTCTCCTTGTGCTTTTGGGCTGGATAAATCCTTCCCTGGATAAATACAGCATCCTCCTGGAGACATCCCACCTCCCACATCCAGACACACCTTTCCTTGCCAGGATGCCAAGCATCACCTGGATTCTTTTCTGAGCACTTAACTGGGATGTGGAGAGCCTGATACCAGCATTTCCATGCTGAAATTCCTCATTTCTTACTCTGGGAAGTCTGTTTTACTCCTCTATTTTGAAGACACGGTTTTTTACTCCTTTCCATGGACATTTTATTAAGGACAGAATGGAGTCGGGCTCTTGGACAGAGCTGGGGTTGAGATTCCTCTTGAAACAAATAAATATTTTCCTACCTATTTATACTGAGGCTTTTCTGAGTACGAAATCCCACTTATTTTGATCCAGCTGTTTGGATTTTCCTTTCCATTTCCAACTGGATGACAGGCATTTTGCTTTCAGAGCTTTTCCCTGGGCCTGGCAGCAATCCCAGGTGAGAATGTAATGCTTCCACGTGAACAATAAAATGGTTTTGATGCCAAACTGGAATTTCTTTCCTCCCCTGGGCGGGCTTGGAGCGGCTGGGATGAGCTTTTGTGATTCCCATTCCTTGCTGGTGCCGAGGGAATGGCATTGGACACAGAGCACAACAGAACCTGTTGCTTAGCAGTGCTTTCTGTTGGGAAGGACACCGGGAGGGGAAGGTAAGAGAAGAACTGGGGGGAAAAGGAGTATTTTTGGGACACAAATGCTCGGGGGTGGAACTGGAGGCAGCTCCCGCGTGGCTAGAGGCGTCCAGGACGGCGTAAATCCTCAATCCCGTCTGGCTGCTCCCTGTCCTGGGTAATCTCCGGCTCTCCGGGGGAGAAAGGGCACTTTCCCTGCCGGGGGGGTCGAGGGGAGAGCGGCCAGGAGATCCCATCCCCTCCCGGAGCGCGCTTGGGATCGCATCCCTCCCTTATCTCAGCAGCAGGGATGCCTCCAGCCCCTGCTCTGGGCGATTTTGAGCTCGGATCGGGGCTTTATCCCCACTTTTCCCCACCAGGGTGGGCGCAGACAGTCTTTAATTACCCGGGGGCTAATTAGAACCGGGGGCTAATGCGGGGTCCAGAGCCATCCCCGCATCCCGGGGGGCAGTAAAGCCGCTTCACCCCTCGGCAACCCCGGCTCGCTCCTCCCCGGAGCTTTTCCTGCCGGAGCGAACCGCGGGGCCTTAATGAGCTTAAGGAAAGGGCCTCTCTCTGAGCCCTTTCCCCCCCTCCCCAGGAGCCCTTTCCCCGCTCCGGGAGCCCTTTCCCCTCCCCAGGAGCCCTTTCCCCTCGCCGGGAGCCCTTTCCCCGCTGAAAGCCGCTCCATCCCGCCGGGTAAGGACTTCCCCACCCACCCCGGTCACGGGCAGCGCCGGGGGCTGGCATTTGTTGGTGTTTTCCTTCCTTTTCCCCGTTCTCCTCCCGCCGGCAGCCTCGGGGTGGGTTCGTTGGCCAAACCGAGGGATTTGGGGCGGGAGGATGGTCGGCGCCGGGCTCGGAGGCGTTGGGACCTCCAGGAAGAGGAGGGTCCCTGCTCCCGCCGTCACACGGGGAGGGGACGAGGGGTTCGGGCTGATCCCGACCCCGCATCCGCTTCCCGGCCACGGGCAGCGGGACCGAGCCGCCCCGAATCCCGGGACGAGGACTGGGGAGCAGGAGGCTGCGGCAAGGGGGGCTCGGGGCTCGGGGGATGCTCCGGGAGCGGCGCGGGGCAGAGGTGGGATGGGGATCGGGATAGGGATGGGGATTGGGATCGGGAATGGGATCGCGAATGGGATCGGGAATGGCACTCGGGCAGCGGGGCTGGGAGGGCACAGAGGGGTTTGTGGCGGAAAAATCGCGGATCGGGGCGGCGCCGTGATCCCAGCGGGGAATCGGGGGCGGGTTGTGGCCGCGGATGGGAAAGTGCAGCGGTTTGGGATCTCAAATACGAATGTGCAGCGGGCTTGGGATCTCAAATATGAATTCACAGTGGTTTGAGATCCCAAATCCGAATTTACAGTGGGTTTGGGATCTCAAATACCAATTTACAGTGGGTTTGGGATCTCAAATATGAATTTACAGTGGTTTGGGATCTCAAATATGAATTTACAGTGTGTTTTGGGATCTCAAATACAAATTTACAGTGGGCTTGGGATCTCAAATACCAACTTACAGTGGGTTTGGGGATCACAAGTCCTAATTTACCACGGTTTGGGGATCTCAAATATGAATTTACAGTGGTTTGGGATCTCCAATCCGAATTTACAGCAGTTTGGGATCTTAAATACAAATTTACAGTGGTTTGGGAATCTCAAATATGAATTTACAGTGGTTTGGGATCTCAAATATGAATTTACAGCAGGTTAGGGATCACAGCTGGGAATCTGCAGCAGGACTTGGGATTGCAGTTGGAAATCTGCTGCGGGTTTGGGATCACCAGGACAAATTTTTAGTGATTTTGTGGTAGCAATTATAAATCTGCAGCAGTTTTGTGGTTGTATCTGGGAATTTGCAGCAGTTTTGGGATCACAAATGCAAATGTGTAACACTATAATGATTGCGACTATAAATCTGCACTGGTTTTGGGATCACAGACATGAATTTGCAGAGGTTTTGGCATCAGAAAGGCAAATTTTTGTGACAGTTCTGTGATTGCAGTTACAAATCTGGAGCATTTCTTGTGATTGTAACTGGAAATCTGCAGCAGTTTTGGAATCAAATGGGAATTTACAGCAGTTTTGGGATCATAACTGAACTGCAGGAGGTTTGGGATTGTAACTGGAAATTTGCAGCAGGTTTGGGGTCACAAACATGAATTTTTAGTGATTTTGTTGTCGCAGCTGTAATCTGCAGCATTTTGGGGGATTTTGGTAACTGGAAAACTGCAGCAGTTTTGGGATCACAAACATGAATTTACAGCAGTTTTGGGACCACAATTTCAAATTTGTGGCAGTTTTATGACTGCAGCTATAAATCTGCAGTGGTTTTGTGATCTCAAACATGGATTTGCAGCAGTTTGGGGATCATAGCTACAAATCTGCACAAGTTTTGCTGTTGCAGCAATAAATCTGCCATGATTTTATGGTCCCAAACACACATTGTCAGAGGTTTTGTGTTGCAGCTGCACAATGAAGTGGGTTTGAATTACAGCTGTGAATCTGCAGCACTTTTGTGATCCCAAACAACGAATTTTGGCCATTTTGTGATGGCAGCTGCAAATCCCATGTGGTTTTTGTGATTGCAAATGTGGATCTGAGCGTCCCTGCAGCCCCAACTGCGAACTTGCAGTGGGTTTTTGAGCACAAATGTGCATTTCCAGCAGTGCTTCCCTCACAAACGGCATTCCTTGGAATGTCCCAGCCGTGGGAGGTGGCATTTCCAGCCAGGGCAGGGTCAGAGCACTCCTTGTGGGCTGGAGGAGACTCAGATGGAGGACCTGGTGGGATTTTGGTGGAAATCCCTCTGTTTGTGCTTGGTTGTTTAAATTGAAGAAAATCCCAGGGAAAGATCCCGAGGAAGGTTGTGGTTCCTATTCCTGAGGATTTTTTATACATTTTCCATGTGCCTGGGGAGGGCTTGGCTCTGTTCAAGGGGAACAAAGCAGCTCTCGGTGGCACAGGGCACCCTGGCTGTGTCCCAGGCTGGATCCCATCCCTGCTCCCCATCCCATCCCATCCCATCCCATCCCATCCCGGATCCCATCCTGGATCCCATCCCAGGTCCTTTCCCAGATCCCATCTCTGCTCTCCATCCCAGATCCTATCCCTGATGCCATTTCTGCTCTCAGTCCCGTCCCAGATCCCATCCCTCCAGTCTGTCCCATCCAGGATCCCATCCCTGCTCTCCATTCCATCCCAGATCCCATCCCTCCTCTCTGAGCCATCCTGGATCCCATCCTTGCTCTCAGTCCTGTCCCATTCCAGATCCCATCCCTCCTCCCCGTGCCATCCCGAATCCTGTCCCTGCTCTCCATCCCATCCCAGATCCCATCCCTGCTGTCTATCCCATCCCGAATCCCATCCCACATCTCATCCCAGATCCCATCCCTGCTCTCGGTCCCATTCCAGATCCCATCCCAGATCCCATCCCAGATCCCATCCCATATCCCATCCCAGATGCCATCCCTGCTCTCCATCCCCCCGCAGGGCCATGGCGTCGCTGCTGTCCCTGCAGGAGGAGAACAGGCTCCTGCAGCAGGAGTTGTCCCGCGTTGAGGACCTGCTGGCGCAGAGCCGCGCCGAGCGCGATGAGCTCGCCATCAAGTACAATGCCCTCAGTGAGCGCGTGAGTCGCCCAAATCCACCTTTTCCAGCCCCAAAATCCGGTGGTGCCAGCTCCAGCCTCGGTGTTCCCCGTGTTGGGTGGGAGAGCCACGCTGTCCCCGTGGTGGGAATTGTCCAGGCCGGTCCTGGCTTGCCAGGGCTTGTCCTGCAGGATGCACAGTGTCACCATCCATGCTGGGTTTGTTTGTGCTGCTGGGTTTTGGGATGGAACCCCCCACTCCTGGTGGGAATCCTTCAGTTTGGCAGTGCTTTGCCCTGGCAACCGGGAATTCAAAAGGGCTTTGGCCATTCCAGTGCAGAATGTGGCTCCTGGGCAGACCCAGACTGAGGGGATGATGGGATTCTGGAGGGAACTGTGTGATTCTGGAGGGAATGACAGGATTCTGGAGGGAATGATGTGGTTCTGGAGGAAATAATGGGATTCTGGAGGGAATCCCTCGGTTTGTGCCTGGTTATTTAAGAAAAAAGCACAAATACCAGGAAGATATCCCAAGGCAAGTTTTCACTGTTGTCCCCAAGGATCCTTTATCCATCAGCCACTCTGTGCAAACTGGGATGGAGCTCTGCTGACCCCACAGATTGGAAGTTGAGTTATTCCTAAAAGCACCCCCAGAATTCCCCGTTCATCCCCTCCATATGCGTGGAGAGACGCAGGAATATGGGAATTGCGGGGTTTCGGCTCTGGCTGGCTGGGATTTGCTGCAGAAACCTCTGCAAGCTTCACCAGGACACCACGAGTGCCTCCAGAGGATCCTCAGGGGGTGCTGGGGGTGCCAGCCTGGGTTCCTCCTGATCCCAGCTGGAGCAGAGCCTGCGGCTGGAGCCGGAGGAGCGGGAGGCAGCCGAGAGCCGGAGCCTGGCCCAGCACAACATCGAGCTGCGGAGGCTGCTGGAGGAGGAGCAGGCTGCCTACAAGAGGAAGCTCCAGGCTTACCAGGAGGGCCAGCAGCGCCAGGCCCAGCTGGTGCAGAAGCTCCAGGCCAAGGTAAATCCTTCCTGGGGAACGCCGGGATAATTTGGGATCCACCCCCCCATCGGTGTCACCCGCTGTCCCTCCTGCAGGTGCTGCAGTACAAGAAGAAGTGTGGGGAGGTGGAGCAGCAGCTGCTGGAGAAGGCGACGGAGCTGGAGCAGGAGAGGCTGACGGTGAGGGAGGGTTTGGGGGTCCTTCCCCACATCCCCAAATCGGGGGCATGGCCAGCGGGGGGATATTCCCACAGATCCAGCTGGATGCCAGCGGCTCCCAGCCCGAGGAGGAGAGCAGCAATGAGCTGGAGAACGCCCTGATCCGGCTGGAAGAGGAGCAGCAGAGGTGGGTGGGATCCTGGGGGAATGTGAGGATTCTCAGTGGGATGCTGATCCTGGAGATCCCAGGAGAGCAGAGCTGGGTGGGATCCCTAGAGGGGAGTGTGAGGATTCCTGAGGGATGCTGACCCCAGATATCCCCAATCCCAGGAGCAGCAGGGGTGGGTAGGATCCTGTGGGAATGTGAGGATTCCCGAGGGATGCTGACCCCAGATATCCCAAATCCCAGGAGCAGCAGGGGTGGGTGGAATCCTTGGGGGAATGTGGGAATTCCCAGTGGGATGCTGACCCTGGAGATCACCAATCCCAGAAGCAGCAGAGGTGGGTGGGATCCCCGTGGGAATGTGAAGATTCGCGAGGGATGCTGACCCCAGATATCCCAAATCCCAGGAGCAGCAGCCTGGTGCAGGTGAACTCGATGCTGCGGGAGCAGCTGGAACAAGCCAACGTGGCCAACGCGGCGCTGAGCGAGGACATCCGGAAGCTCACGGCCGACTGGTCACGGACCCGGGATGAGCTGGAGCAGCGGGAAGCAGAGTGGAGGCGCGAGGAGGAGGTTTGGGGACACCGGGGAGGGACAGGACCCGAGAGGGGACAGCAGCGGGGAGAAGGGTGTGAGGCAGAGGGATGTGGGGTAGGATGTGGGATCATGGAGAGGGATGTGAGGCAGAGGGATATGGGGTGTGGGGTCACTGAGGAGGGATGTGGGGGTGTGGGGGATGTTCCATGGGGCAGGATTTGGGGATGTGACACGGATGGGAATGGGATGTGAGGCAGGGGGATGCAGGGCTGTGCCATGGACAATTGTACAGGACCACTGGGAGGGGTGTGAAGTCATGGGGGATGCTGCACGGAGGAGGATTTGGGGGTTCAGGGGATGTGATGGGAAGGGATGTGAGGCAAGAACGTGTCCCCCACCCCTCTCTGTGCCCACAGGAACTGTGGGGGTGATGGGTGTGGCCGGGAGGAATTTTTGGGGATTTGGGGACCGTGGTGGGTCACTGATTCCGCTCCATCCCACCGCAGTCCTTCAACACCTACTTCAGCAACGAGCACAGCCGGCTCCTGGCCCTGTGGCGGCAGCTGGTGGCCTTCAGACGCCACTTCGGGGACATGAAGGCCACCACCGAGAGGTCAGCAGGGCCGGGGAGGGAGCTGTCCCTCGGAGGATCCCTGAGGGTCGCTGAGGGTCGCTGAGGACGCCATCCTGCCCGCGCAGGGACCTGGCGGAGCTGGGGCACGAGGTGTCCCGGACTGGCCGCGCTGCCCACGCCGCCTGCCTGCACCTGGCCGCCAACCTGCGGCTGGCCGAGAGCCAGGCGGGAGCGGCGCGGGAGCGGCAGGAGCTGCGCCTGGAGCAGCTCCAGGAACAGCTGGCGGCGCGGGCCAGGGATGCCGAGCTGGAGAAAGCCGCCCTGACAGCCCGGTATGGGTCTGGGGGCAGCGGAATGGGCAGGGGGAGGAATGGAGGGCAGGGGATGGGGCACTGGATGGGATAGGAATGGGAGTCAGAGGGATGGGATGTGGGAGCACCAGGAGGATGGGGACAAGGGGATGTTCCACAGGGAGGATTTTGGGGATGGGAAGGGGATGCAAGGTAGGAGGAGGCAGGGATATGCCACGGACAATTAGGGATGCAGGACCACCAGGAGGGATGTGGGACCACCAGGAGGGATGCAGGATCAGCAGGGGGGATGCAGGACTGTGGGGAATGTTTCCTGGGGAAGATTTTGGGAGTGTGACACAGGTGGGAAGGGGATGCGAGGCAGGAGGCAGGGATGTGCCATAGACAATCATACAGGATAACCAGGAGGGATGCAGGGCCGTGGGGGATGTTCCACAGGGAGGATTTTGGGATGGGACGGGGATGCAAGGCGGGAGGAGGCAGGGATGTGCCGTGGCCAGAGATTGGCTGTGTCCCGGTGCAGGCTGGAGGAGCTGACGGCAGCCCTGGAGCGGCGCCGGAGCGAGGATGAGGAGAAGGAGCGGGCAGTGGAAGAGCTGACCCTGCAGCTGCGGGAGCTGGTGGGTGTGGGACCGGGCGTTTTGGGGGATCAGCTCCGTCATTCCCGGCCTGATCCCATCCCGGGGTTCGCAGGAGGCTGCGCACGCCCGGGAGCCAACGCCGGAGCAGGTGCAGACTCTGCGCTCCGAGCTGGAGCTGCTCCGCCGGACACTGCACGAGGTCACCCAGGTGCTGCCACAGCCCGGGGCCACCCACGGCCAGTAGGGGCCTCTCCCTGCCTCAGTGTCCCCTCCCTGCCTCAGTGTCCCCTCCCTGCCTCAGTGTCCCCTTCCTTGCCTCAATTTTCCCTTCCTTGCCTCAGTGTCCCCTTTTTTTTGAACCAGTTTTGTCTTCCCTTGATTGTTTCCCCTCTCTCACCTCAGTTACTCCTTTCCTTGATTCAGTTTCCCATCCTGCCTCAGTTTCCCCTTTCCTGTACTCCATTCCCCGTTTCTCACCTCAGTTCCCCTCTTAGTTGCCGTAATTTCCGTCCCTGCCTCATGTTCCCCTGGGTTTCCCCTGGAGCAGGCGGTGCTGGCCGATGATCCCGAGACCCTCGCGCCCGCCGTGTCCCCTCCGTGTCCTGCCGTGTCCCCTCTCCGCAGCCTCTCGGCCAGCGCCGCTGCAGCTGCTGTGCATGCAGCCCTGAGCCGGCGGCAGCTGCAGCTGCAGGTGAGCCCGGGAGGAGGAGGATGGGGAGATAGGGATGGGATGGGATAATGGGATGGGATGGGATGGGATGGGATGGGATGGGATGGGATGGGATGGGATTGGAATGGGGCTCTGCTGAAGGCTGCCCCCGCAGGAAGCCCGCAGCCAGGCGGAGGCAGGCCGGGAGGCAGCCGGCAGCCTGCGGAGGGAGCTGGGGATGCTGGAGCAGCGGCTGGAGCAGCTGGGGGCTGAGGCTGGGAGCTGCCGGCGGGCGCAGGAGGAGGCGCAGCGGGAAGGGCTGCGGCTGAGAGCCCAGGCCCAGGGGCTGCGCAGGTACTGCCCGGCTCTGTGTCTGTCCATCCATCTGTCCATCCGTGTGTCCCTGCGTGTCCCTCTGCACCCCTCTGTCCACCCCTGTTTGTCTGTCCATCCATCCACACTGTCTGTAAGTCCATCCATCCACTCACCCATGTCCGTCTGTCCTTCCACCTGCCCACCAATGTCCATCTGTCCATCCACCTGCCCACCAATGTCCATCTGTCCATCCACCTGCCCACCAATGTCCATCTGTCCATTCTCCCACTTGCGTCCATTTGCCTGTCCACCTGCTCACCTGTGATCGTGTGTCGGTGCCTCCATGCCATGGTATCCACGTGCCCCTGTGCCCCTGTGTCCCTGTGCCCCTGTGTCCCTGTGCCCCTGTGTCCCTGTGTCCATGTCTGTGTTTCTGTGTGTCCCTATGTCCCTGTGGTGTCCCTGTGCCCATGTCTGTGTGTCCGTGTGTCCGTGTGTCTGTGTGTCTGTGTGTCCATGTCTATGTGTCCCTGTGTCCATATCCCTGTGTCCATGTGCCCATGTCTATGTGTCCATGTGTCCATGTCCATGTGTCTGTGTCCATGTGGCCATGTCCCTATGTCCGTGTGTCCGTGTGTCCATGTCCCTAGTCCGTGTGTCCGTGTCCATGTCGGTGTGTCCGCAGGGAGCTGGATCGCGCGGAGGCGGCTCTGGCGGAGGAGCAGCAGCGCGTGGGAGCTCTGCAGCAGGAACGGGAGCAGCTGCGGCGCCACAGCGAGGGCCTGGAGGATTCCCGGGATGAGGCTGCCCGTGACGCCCAGGCCGCCCGCCAGCAGCTGGAGCACAGGTGGGTGAAGGGACAAGGGGGACACAGGGGACGCAGGTGGGTGTGGGAACACAGATGAGCACAGGTGGGTGCAGATGGCCACAGATGGGCATACGAGGATTCAGGTGCGTGCAGATGGGCACAGGTGGGCATAGGAGAGTTCAGATGGGTGTTGGGGGGCACAGGTGGGGGCACAGGGGACACAGGTGGGTGCTGGAGGGCACAGGAGGGTTCAGGCTGGTGCAGGTGGACCCAGGCGGGTGCTGTCCCCGCACAGCCGGCAGCAGGTGCAGGAGCTGGAGGCGCAGCGGGTGCGGGCACAGCAGGAGCTGCTGGAGGCACGGGAGGCGCTGAGTCGGGTGCTGCTGGAGGCCGAGCTGGCCCGGGGCGAGCAGGAGGCACTGGCAGAGGCCCTGGGCAAGGTGGGCACCCAGACACCCCACCTGATACCCACTGTGGGGCTGGGCATGGGTACGGGGGCATCCCCATGGATATACCCCCAGGAATGCCAGTCCTGCAGCCCTGTGCCCCAGCTGCCCCCGTGTCCCAGTTCCACAGGTGCCCCCATACCCCAGGTGTCTCCTCTTCCCCTCGTTCTTCAGGTTCCCCCCATGCCCCGGATGGTCCCCATGCCCCAGGTGACCCCCAGGTACCCCCCACGCCCCAGCTGCTCCCCACGCCCCAGGTGCCCCAGATGCCTTCCAAGCCCTCCCTGCCCCAGGTGTCCCATATTCCCCACATGCCCCCATTGCCCCCATGCCCCTGTGTCCCCGTTGTCCCCCGTGTCCAGCCGGTGCCCCCAAGCCCCTGTCACCCCCGTGTCCCCCGTGCCCCGCTGGCCCCCGAGCCAGCCGGTGTCTGTGCTCAGGCGCAGGGCAGCTGCGGGGAGCTGGCGGAGGCGCGGCTGGCAGCAGAGTCGGAGGAGTCGCGGCTGCGGGACGCGCTGGCCAAGACCAGCGAGCTGGCGGCCGGGCTGGCCCGCGACAAGGCGGAGCTGAGCCGGCGGCTGGAGCGGCTGGAGCAGGAGCGGGAGCGGGGCCGGCTGCGCACCCGGGAGCTGTGCCGGGAGCTGGGGCTGCTGCGGGCGCGGCTGGAGCGCGGCCCCCGGCCCGGCAGCGAGCGGCGGGGCCCGGAGAGGGCGCGGAGAGAGCCGCGGGACAACGGGCCGGGGCTGCGCGACGAGCTGCGGGAGCTGCGAGGGCTGCACGGGCGGCTGCGCCACAGCCTCGGCCAGGTGGGCACCGGGATGGGACAGCCGGCAGGTGCTGGGGTAACTGGGAGAGTGTCAGGGGTAACTGGGAGGGTACCAGGGGTAACTGGGAGGGTACCAGGGGTAACTGGGAGGGTGGCAGGGGTGACTGGGAGGGATGGGGACGGGGCGTGGGGTAACTTGGAGTGTGCCAGGGGTAAATGGGAGAGTGCCAGGGAGAACTGGGAGGGGGGGTTGGGGCATGGGGTAACTGGTTGTCCATGAATGGTAACTGGTGGTCAGTGAGGTGTAACTGGCCGTCCCTGAGCTGTCCCTGGCGGTCCCTGAGCTGTCCCTGGCGGTCCCTGAGCTGTCCCCGGTGTCCCCGCAGGCGGTACAGGAGCAGAGCGCGGCGGGCGAGGCGCTGGCACGGGCGCGGGCAGAGCAGGAACGGCTCCGGGCGGAGCAGGAGCGGCTCGGTCGGACGCAGGCGGCGCTGGCCCAGGACAGGGCTGGCCTGGCCGTGCAGCTCGCGGCTGCCCAGCGCCAGGAGAGGCACCGCGACCGCGAGGCTGCCGGGCTCAGGTGGGTGCTGGGCTCAGGTGGGTGCTGGGCTCAGGTGGGTGCCGGGCTCGGGTGGGTGCCGGGTTCGGGTGGGTGCCGGGCTCAGGTGGGTGTTGGGCTCAGGTGGGTGCCGGGCTCGGGTGGGTGCCGGGCTCAGGTGGGTGCTGGCAGGTCTGGCACCATCCCAGCCCCGTGCCAGCCCCGTGCCCGGCACTCCGGCAGGTCAGAGAAGGAGGGGCTGGAGAGCAGCGTGTTCCAGCTGCAGCAGGAGCTGGCCCAGCTGCAGGCCCGTAATCAGCAGCTGGAGGCAAAGGGCCGGACACTGACCCAGGCCAAGGAGGCGCTGGAGGGTGAGGAGTCCAGGCCACTTGTGGGTCCCATCGGTCATGAGCCATGCCCAGCTCCAACCCATCCATCCCCGTCTTCATCCTCATCCCCTCCATCTCCATCTTCACCATCCATCCCCATCCCTATCCATCATATCCATCTTCATTCATGCCTGTCTTCATCCCTGGCCATCCCCATCCTCATCCTCAGTTCCATCCACCTGACAGGGGGTGTTCCTCACTGACTGGGGTGTCCTATGCTGAGGTGTCCCCATGGCTGGGTGTCCCATGGTGGGTGTCCCCCCATGACCCCCCCATGTCCCGCCATGACTGAGGGGACATTCTGGGGTATCCCATGACTGGGTGTCCCATTAGTGGTCTCCCCATGGCTGAGGAGTGTCCCATTCTGGGGTGTCCCATTGGTGGTGTCCCCATGACTGCCGGGTGTCCCCATGGCTAAGGAGTGTCCCCATGACTGAGGGGTGTCCCATTCTGGGGTGTCCCATGGATGGGTGTCCCATAGGGGGTGTCCTATGGCTGAGGGGTGTCCCATTCTATGGTGTCCCATTGGTGGTGTCCCCATGACCCCGGGGTGTCCCATGGCTGGGTGTCCCATGCTGTGGTGTCCCACACTGGGGTGTCCCCGTGTCCCTCAGCCGAGCTGGGCGCGGCACGGCGGGAGCAGGCTCAGGAGCTGCGGCAGCGGCGCCAGGCGGTGGCAGCGGCCGAGACGGCTGCGGTGACAGTGGCCCTGCAGAGCGCTCGCGATGCCCACCGGCAGCAGCTCGAGCAGATCCAGCGCGAGAAGGTGCGGACGGGGTGGGGGGCACGAGGATTTGGGGACACAGGAGGGATTTTGGGTACGGCGGTGGGATTTTGGGGTGCTGTGGTGGGGTTTTTTGGGTGTGATGGTGATTTTTGGGGCATGGTGGTGATTTTTTGGGTGTGATGATTTTTTCGGGTTTTGAGGACCATGTTGGTTATTAGGGAGCAATGTTGATTTATGGGGTGAAATGTTGATTTTTGGGGTGCAAAGCTGATTTTTGCTGCACATACTGATTGTCGAGGCACAGTGGTGATTTGTGGGATGCAACCTTGATTTCTGACATTCCCGCAGGCCGCTGGCACACAATGCCGATTCTCGGGGTGCACTGCCGATCGTTCGGGTTCACTGATTTTTTTTGGGTTCACTGCTGATTTTTGGATCTCACTGACGATTTTTGGGGTCGGCAGGAGGAGCTGGAGGCTGAGCGGGGCCGGCTGGTGCAGGAGCACGAGGAGCTGGTGGCCGAGCTGGCAGCGGCGCGGCAGCAGTGCCAGAGTGAGAAGCAGCAGGTGGGTGGCCCCGATGTCCCCCTGACCCTGTGTCACCCCCGTGTCCCCCCAGCCCTGTGCCACCCCCGTGTCCCCCAGGCACAGGCGCTGCAGGAGGAGGAGCGGGTGGCCCTGGCGGGGACGCTGGCGGGGCTGCAGCGGAGCCTGGATGAGGCTACAGCCGAGCTGGAGCAGCGGCGGCGAGAGGTCAGCGACCGCCAGGAGAAGGAGCAGGTGGGTTTGGGGCTCTCAGGGCCCCCCCGGGATGGAATACAACCCCACAGAGCCCCCACTTCAAGCCCTGATTCCCGGGTATCACCCCGCTGCAGCCCTCCTGTCCCCATTGCACCCCCCATGACCCCTTTCTTGCAGCCCCCCAGCTTCAGCTCCCATCTCCCCCGGCAGTGGGGCTCAGCTGTGGGACCTGAGCCCCCTCACTGCATCCCTGCACCGTGCCCATTGCCCCTCCTTTCCGGGACCCCATCCCCATTGCCCCCACCGTGCCCTGGACTCTGTCCCCATTACCCCCTGGTCTCCAGACCCCATTCCCATTTCCCTCCCTGTCTCCAGACCCCATCCCCATTGCCCCCGCCCTTCCCAGGATCCCAACCCCATTGCCCCCCCTGTCTCTGAACCCCATCCCTATTGCCCCCCTGTCTCTGGACCCCAACCCCATTGCCCCCCCTGTGTCTGGACCCCATCCCCAATGCCCCCACCCCACCCTTCTCTGGACCCCATCCCCATTGCCCCCCTGTCTCCAGACCCCATACCCATTTTCCCCACCCTTCCCGGGACCCCCGAAGGGCAGGGGGGTCTCAGAGTTCCGTGCCCCGCAGGGTTTGGCCGCGGAGCTGCTCTCTCAGCGGGCGCGGGCGGAGGAGGCTGCGCTGAGCCACGAGCGGGAGGCGAGGGCGCTCCGGGACGAGGCGGCAGCGGCGACCAAGCAGCGGGACAGCGCCCTGCGGGAGGTGAGAGCCACTCCAGAGCCCTTCCCGCCCCCCTGAAACCCCGCAATCCCCTGAACGGCAGCTCCGGCAGGCGGAGGAGGCGCGGGCGCAGCTGCGGCTGGCGGCGGAGGCGCGGGCGGCGGCGCGGCGGGAGCTGCTGGAGGCGCAGCGGGAGGCTCGGGAGAGCCGGGAGGGTCGGGATGCGGAGCGGCGGAAGGCGCAGGAGGCGCGGCGGGCTCTGGGCGACGCGGAGCGCGAGAAGGAGGCGCTGCAGCGCTCCGGCGAGGAGCTGCGGGCAGCCCTGCGGCGAGCCGAGGGAGAGCGCATCAGGTCGGGAACGCGGGACGCGCGGGGTGCTCGGAACGGGGGGTGCGGCGGACTGGGGGGATGCTCAGGGCTGGGGGGATGCTCGGGATAAGGGAATGGCCATGCTGGGAGATGCAGGAGTGGTGGGTGGGACAAGGGGCTGCCCGGGTTGGGAGAGGCAGGAGCTGGGAGATGCTCGGGATGAGGGAAAGCGGGAGTTGGGAGATGCGGGAGTTGGGAAATGCAGGAGTTGGGAGGTGCAAGAGTTTTGGGGGATGTTCAGGATGAGGGAAAGCAGGAGCTGGGAGATGCAGGGGTTGGGGGATGTAGGAGTTGGGGGATGCTCGGGGTGAGGGAAAGCAGAATTTGGGAGATACAGGAGTTTTGAGGGATGCTCGGGGTGAGGGAAAGCAGGAATTGGGAGATGCAGGGGTGACAGCCGCCTTGGAGGGCGACGCCTGGCGCACAGGGATGCTCGGGTCGGGATGGGGCAATATTCCAGGTCAGGATGACGGTCAGGACAACGCGATGGAATTTTGGGGATGGAGGGACGGCCAGGATGGGCACGGCTGAGGCAGGGCAGTGCTGGGGCACCGCTGGGGCTGGGGGGAGGCCGGGATCCCCCGAGATGCTGCCAGCCCCTGCTCCCGCAGCCTGAAGCGCTCCGGGGAGGACAAGGAGCAGCGTTTGGCGCTGCTGGAGGCGGCACGGGCGGCGGCCGAGCGGGAGGTGGCGGAGCTGCGGGCGGCACTGCGGGGGCTGGAGCGTGCCCGCCTGGAGAGCCGCCGGGAGCTGCAAGAGCTGCGCCGCCAGGTCAGGAGCTGAGGGGACATGGAGTGACATCGAGCCCTCTCCGGCCAGCAGGGACACGGGGTGGCACGGAGCCCTCCCTGGCCAGCAGGGACACGGGGTGGCACGGAGCCCTTCCCGGCCAGCAGGGGTGTCCCCGAGCCGCTGCTGTCCCCTCCCGGCAGGTGAAGGAGCTGGACAGCGAGAACAGCCGGCGGGGCCGGGAGCTGGGCGAGCTGCAGGCGCGGGTGGCTCTGGAGGAGCAGCGGGAGCAGCGCAGCCGCCGCGAAGCCTCCGGACTCAGGCAGAAGGTGGCGGAGAGCGAGGCTGGCACCGAGGCTGCCCGGAAGGAGGTGAGGGCATCCCCGAGGTCCCAGAGTGTCCCTGTCCCCCCAGAGCTGGCTATCCCGTGTGTCCGGAGGCGTCCCTGTCCCCTCAGGCTGTAGCTCGGTGCCTGTTGTCCCCAGTCATGGTGGTGTCCCGTGTCCCTGGGTGTTCCTGTTACCCCACTGCTGCATTCCCTGCATCCCTGGAGTTCCCAGTTACCCCATTGCTCCTGCCCGAGTCCTTCAGGGTCCTCCATCACCCCATTCCTCCATCCCCTGCATCCCTGGGGTCCCCATCACCCTATTGCCCCATCCTTGCGGATCCTCACCCCTCTCTCTCCATCCCCATCCCTCCATCCCCCATTCCCCATCCCTTCCGCACCATCCCCGCTCTGTCCCGCAGCTGCAGCAGCTGCAGCAGCGGCTGTGGGAGGCAGAGCAGGAGTTCCGGCGGCGGGAGCAGGAGCTGTCGCGGAGCCTGGAGGAGGCGCGGGGCAACGAGAAGAAGCTGCTGGCGGACGCGCGGAACCTGCGGCTCAAGGGGGAGGCGGCGCGGGCCGAGGTGGCCGAGCTGGGGCTGCGGCTGAGCGCGGCGCAGGGCAGGGCGCAGGGGCTGGAGGCGGAGCTGGCCCGCGGCGAGGAGCAGCGCAGGGCCAGCGAGTCCCGCCTGGGAGGGCTGCAGGCCACCCTGCGCCGCGCCGTGGCCATGGCCAGGGCCAAGGGTGAGCGGCTCGGGGCCACCGCGGCTCGGCTGGGGCTGGGGGGAAGGGATGTGTCCCCTTGAAGGGCTGCGGTGTCACCCCACGGATAAGCCCTGAGGGTCTGCAGCACCCCAGTGCTCCATCCCTGCATCCCTGGGGTCTCCCAAACCCCATTATTCCATCCCTGGGATCCCCAAAACCCGTTATTCCATCCCTGGGACCCCCTCAAACCCCGTTATTCCATCCCTGGGGTCCCCCAAACCCCGTTATTCCATCCCTGGGATCTCCCAAAGCCCATTATTCCATCCCTGGGACCCCCCCAAACCCTTTTATTCTATCCTTGGGGTCTCCCAAACCCCATTTTTCCATCCCTTGGCTCTCCCAAACCCTGTTACTCCGTCCCTGGGATCCCTCAAGCCCTGATATTCCATCCCCGCACCCCTGGGATCCCCCCTTCCCTGGGCTCCCCCGCTGCTCCGTCCCCTGCCGCTGTCCCCAGGCCACCCCGCTGTCCCCACAGGCGGCAGCCCGGAGGGCTCGGGCAGCCCTGGCTCTCTCCCCGATGCCGAGGCCGATCCCGCGGCGCTGCGGGAATTCCTGCGGGAGCTGCAGGAGGCGCAGCGGGAGCGGGTGAGTCCCCATGTCCCCCCCGTCCCCGCCACCCCAAAAAGACCTTTTCCCAGCCCCTTTCCCGGCCCAGGAGGAGCTCCGGGGGCAGCTGGGCAGCCTGAGCCGGCGGCTGGCCGAGGCAGAGGCGGAGCGGGACGGCGCCGGGGCTCGGGCGGAGCAGCTCCAGAAACTGCTGGAGGAGAGCGAGCAAGGTGAGGGGAGTCTGGGAATTGCGGGATTCGGGGGAATTCAGAGCCTCCACGGCGAGTGGAGAGAAATTGAGGCACCGGGAGGGAGGCGGGGCTGGCCAGACCGGAGGATGCTCCTCGGGATTTCCTCCAAAATCCTGCTGGAAAACCTCATAAATCCCAGTAAACCCCAGTGAAACTCTGCCGTGTCTCCTTTAAACCCCAATACAACTGGTAAAAACTTCCCTATACCCCTCTAGACGCAAAGAAATGGGTAAAAGCTCTCTGCATCCCCCATAAATCCCAGTGAAACTGGGAAAGCCCTCATGGATGACCATAAATCTCACTAAAACTGGTAAACTCCCCTATGGATCCCATGTAAATACCAGTTAAACTGGTAAGCTCCATAAAACCCAGTAAAACCAGTAAAACCCTCTGTGCAAACTCAATAAATCCCAATAAAGTGGGCAGAACCTCTGTGCATCCCATGTAAATCCCAGTAAAACGGGTAAATTCCCTGTAAACCCCAATAAAATGGCTAAAACCTCCTCTGCAAACTCCATAAATCCCAATAAAATTAACTTTAAAGACCAAAACATTAAAAAATAATAATAAAAAATAACCCATAAAGAAAGTATCCCATGAACTGCAGTAAAACTGGTGAACTCCCCTCTAGCTCCCGTGTAAATCCCAGTAAAATGGGTAAACCCCATAAATCCCAACCCCTGTGCAGCCCTCTTAAACCCCAGTAAACCCAGTGACCCCTCCCAGTTTATCCCCCATAAACTCCAAATAAACTCCAATAAATCTGGTAAAACTTCCATGCATCCCTGAGCCACCGCAGGGAAACTGGGAAATGCCCTGAGCAAACTCCATAAATCCCTATAAAGTGGGTAAAACCCCCCTGAATCTCCCTTAAACCCCAGGAAAGCTGGTGACCTCCAGTGGATCCCAAATAATTCCTGGTAAAACTGGGAAACCCCCCGAGGAAACTCCTTAAATCCCAATAAAGTGGGTAAAACCCCTCTGCATCCCCCATAAATCCCAGTAAAACCCCTCTGCATGCCCCGTAAACCCCAGCAGAACTGGGACTCTCCCCAGTGAAACCCAGAGAAATGGGTCAAATGCCAGTGCATCCCCACAAACTCCAGTGAACCCCAGTCAGCTCCTGCTGCATCCCTTTAAAACCCAGGAAAACCCCATAAATCCCAGTAACCCCCAGTAAACCCCATTAAAACCCCATTGCACCCCCATAAACCCCATAAATGCCTCTATCCCACCCACGCCCCAGTAAACCCCATGGATGCCCTGCACACCCCAGTAACACCAGTAGAGCTCTGTTCCCACCCTGTAATCCCAGTAAGGCCCCATTCCTGCTCTGTTATCCCAGTAGGGCTCTGTTCCCACCCCATTATCCCGGCAGGGCCCCATTCCCACCCCGTTATCCCAGTAACACCAGTAAGGCCCCGTTCCCACCCCATTATCCCAGTAGGGTTCCATTCCCACCCCGTTATCCCGGTAAAGCCCCGTTCCCACCCTGTTATCCCAGCAGGTTCCCATTCCTGCCCCATTATGCCGGCAAGGCCCTGTTCCGGCCCCGTTATCCCGCTGATCCCGGTGTTTCCACCCCGATCCCGCTGATCCCGGTGTTCCCACCCGATCTCGCTGATCCCGGTGTTCCCACCCCGATCCCGCTGATCCCGGTGTTCCCGCAGGACGGCGGGAGCTGAGCAGCTCCCGTGCCTCGCAGCTGCTGCAGGAGGAGTCCCTGCGCCATTCCCAGCGGGAGCGCCGCGAGCTGCGGGACAGAGTGACCGCGCTGGAGCGCAGCCTCCGCACTGCCGAGCGGGAGCGCCGCGCCGCCCAGGTGGGAACGGGAATTCCGGGTGGGAATGGGGAACAGTCCGGGTGGGAATGGGGAACAGTCCGGGTGGGAATGATGGGTATCCCTGGTGGGAATGTGGGGCAGTCCGAGTGGGAATGGGGAACAGTTGGGGTAGGAATGGGAAGCGGTCCGGATGGGGATGATGGGTAACCCTGGTGGGAATGTGGAGCAGTCCGAGTGGGAATGGTGAGTGTCCTTGGTGGGAGTGGGGCATTCCGGGTGGGAATGATGGGCAGCCCAGGTGGGAATGCCAGACAGCACAGGTGGGAACGCTGGGCAGTCCAAGTGGGAATGCCGAGCAGTCCAGGTGGGAATACTGAGCAGTCCAGGTGGGAATGCCGGGAAGCCCAGGTATGAATTCTGGACATTCCAGGTGGGAATGTGGGACATTGAAGGTGGGAATGCCGGGCAGCCCATGTGGGAGTACTGAGCAGTCCATGTGGGAACACCAAGCAGTCCAGGTGGGAGTGTGGGTAGCCCAGGTGGGAGTGTGGGCAGCCTAGGTGGGCACGGCCGCGCGCCGGGCACATCCCCGCTCCATGGCCACATTCCGCGGCTCCAGGAGAAGCTGGGCGAGCTGGAGCTGTGGCAGAGCCGGAGCTCGCGGCTGGAGCTGCAGCGGCAGGCGCTGGAGGGAGAGCTGAGCCGCGCCCGGAGAGCGCTGGCGCTGCGGGAAACGGAGGCGCGGGAAGCGCGGGAACGGGCGGAGCTGCTCCGGAAACAGGTACGGCACCGACCGCACACGTTCCAGCTGGATTGGCTTTGGAGAAATCCAGTTCCCCCTGAACCCAATCCCAGTTCCTCCGAACCCACTCCCAGTGCCTCCTGAACCACTTTCGAGTCCTAAAGTTCCCACTGAACCCAATCCCAGTTCCCCCTGAACCACTTCCCAGTCCCAAAGTTCCCCCTGGACCCAATCCCAGTTCCCTCAAACCCACTCCCAGTGTCTCCTGAACCACTTCCCAGTCCCAAATTTCCCACTCTACCCAATGCCAGTTCCCCCTGAATCACCTCATGGCTCCCACAGTTCCCCCTGAACTCCTTTCCCGTTCCCCCTAAACCGCCTCCCAGTGCCCCCAGTTCCCCTAAACCCCCTCCCAGTGCCCTCAGTGGCCCCAGTGCCCCCATTCCCATAACAATTCCCGGCTGCAGCTGGCGCAGGCCGAGTCCCGCTCCGGGCTCAGCTCCCATGGGGACGCTCCGGCCGCTCCCGAGGGATCCCGGCTCCACGAGAGGCTCCTGCAGCTCCAGGACGCGCTGGCCGCCGGCGAGACGGACCGGAGGATGCTCCAGGTGGGATCGGACTCCCCTCCCAGTGCCCCCGGTTCCTCCTGAACCCATTCCCAGCTCGCTCAGTTCCCCCTGCACCTATTCCCAGCTCCCCCACTTCTCCCTGAACCCATTCCCATTCCTCCCTGGGCCCATTCCCAGTGCCCTCTGTTCCCCCCGAGCCCAATCCCAGCTCCCCCAGTTCCCCCCGCGCCCGTTCCCAGTGCCCCCAGTCTCTGACCCGGCCATTCCCGGTGTCCAGGAGGGGCTGGAGGAGGCGCGGCGGGCGCTGGCCGAGGCGCGGCGGGAGAAGGGAATGCTGCGGGAGCAGCTGCGGGAGCAGCGGGAGCCGGGAATGCTCCGGGATCAGGGAATGCTGCGGGAGCCGGGAATGCTGCGGGAGCCGGGAATGCTCCGGGAGCCAGGAATGCTGCGGGAGCCGGGAATGCTCCGGGATCAGGGAATGCTCCGGGAGCCGGGAATGCCACCAGAGGTTCCACAGAAATCTCGGGACCAGCAGCAGGAGGTGAGAGGGATCCCCTTGACGCCCTATGGATCCCCTATATGGATCACCCTATAGATCCCCCATAGAGCCCTGCACCCTTATGGTCTAATGATCTAATTAATTATCTAGTTACTAACCATCTGATTAATATCTAATAGCTATATTATCAATTATAGCTAATTTTCTAATATTATATTAGATAATAGATATATGATCTAATATATATATTTAAAACACATATTTAAATACATATTTTACTCTAATGTATTTTCCGGGTTTATCTATATTTCTGTATATTTCTATATATTTATATATATAGAATACATCTAATAGATATTTAAATAGTGCATATGATGTAATATATTCTGTTAATATGGAGAATATAAATATTTTAATAATTGTATATAGAATAGAGTTATTATATTGAATTACTATTATTTATTAGGTATAGATACATATATAAATATATAGATTTTAAAATCTATCTATAAATTTATATAAAAACGGAATTCCTGTCTCTCTCCGTGTCGGCAGGAGGAGCAGGAGCCTCCCGGCCGGGCTGGATCCATGTGGCTCCCGGAGCGCTCCGGGGGCTCGGCTGAGCGGGAGCTGGAGGAGGCTCGGAAACGCATCCAGGAGCTGCGGGTGAGTGCCTGAGCCGGGAGTGATCCTGATCCGTGGGAATGATCCTGATCCGTGGGAATGATCCTGATCTGTGGGAGTGAACCTGATCCGTGGGAATGATCCTGATCCATGGGCTGGGAGTGATCCTGATCCATGGGAGTGATCCTGATCCGTGGGAATGATCCTGATCCATGGGAGTGATCCTGATCCATGGGCTGGGAGTGATCCATGGGCTGGGAGTGATCCTGATCTGTGGGCTGGGAATGACCCTGACCCAGCAGCTGGGAATGCTGCTTCAGGAGCTGATCCTGATCCATGGGGCTGGGATTGCTCCTTTGGGCACTCATCCCAACGGGAATGATCCTGGTGCTGCTGCCAGGATGGGACTGGGCTCATCCCGACAGGAATGATCCCAATGCTGGCACTAGGATGGGACTGAGCTCATCCCTATGGGAATCATCCTGGTGCTGCTGCCAAGATGGGACTGGGCTCATCTCTATGGGAATCATCCCGGTGCTGCTGCCAGGATGGGGCTGGGCTCATCCCAGCCTGGAGCGATCCCGTGGCTGGCACGGGGCTGGGCTGGGCAGTTTTTGGGATGCCCATCCCGGTCCCAGCCGTGCCCAGTTCAGGGTTCTGCCCCTTCCCAGGCAGTTTTTGGATGCCTGTCCCAGCCGTGCCCAGTTCGGGGTTCTGTCCCTTCCCGGGCAGTTTTTGGGATGCCTATCCCGGTGCCAGCCATGCCCACTTTGGGGTTCCCGTTGCCCAGGCGCAGCTGTCGGTGCTGGAGCTCCGTTCCCGGCCGCTGCCCGAGGCGCCTCCGGAGCTGCGGCGAGAGCTGGAGCGGCTGCGGCTGGGCCAGGGCGGCCTGGAGGGGCAGGTGAGAGGGACACAGGGGGACACGGGGACACTGCCCGGCCCCACAGTGGCCCCACAATGTCCCCTCCCTCCCCCAGATTGCGCTGCTCAAGGAGCAGGAGCTGCGGCGCCATCCCAATGGAATGTAGGGAATTCCAGGATATCACCAGCAGAGTCCGGCACAGCTCAGCCCAGGGATGAGCGGATGGATCCATCCCAATTCCCATCCCAAAATCCCGAGCACAACCTGGCACAGCTCAGCTCAGGGATGAGGGAATGGATCCATCCCAATTCCCATCCCCATCCCAAAATCCAGAGCAGAGCACAGCCCAGCTCAAGGATGAGAGGATGGATCCATCCCCATCCCTGTGCTCCAAACCCACAATGATTTTTGTCTCCTCATTCCCTTTTCTCCGGGAAAAAGCTGTATTTTCCCACGAGATGACCAAATTTGTCTATTTTTGATACAACTAGGGATCCATGGATGGTTTTCCTATTTTCCTGTAGCAATTTTTAATGAAAAAATGGGTGATATTCCCTTTCCTTAGCCCCAGCAGACCCAACTGATTTATTCCCCTCCTGCCTCCCAAGTCCTGCCACTAACCACGTCCTAATTTTCCCCTTTTTCTAACAGAAAACTCGCTGGATTTGTGTTTTTGAAGGATTTTTTTGGAACTAGCAGGGGTTTTATATGGATTTTTTGGGAACTGGGGGTTTTTACTGGTGCTCTGGGGCAGCCCGAGGTTGGGAAAACCACGGGAAGGGAGGTCCTGGTGGGAATAAATGTGGATAAATCCAAAGTGGATGTTCTGATTTTTCTGGGGGGGATTTTGGCATTTTGGGAATGCCCAAATGGGGGCTGGGTATTATCCCTAAATAATGATAAATAATAAAAAGAAATAATAGTAAGTAATAAAAATAAAAAATTAATAATTGATATAAATAAACAGTAATAGCCAATAATAATTAATGAGAAATAATGAAGAATAAAGGATAGAGGATAAGGAATAAATAGCAAATAATAATGATAATAAAGCTGTATCCTATAGATGAGAGAGAAGCTTTAGGGGTGAAATATATCCTACAGGGGGGAAATATACCTTATAGAGGGGAAATACACCTTATAGAGGGGAAATGCATTCAATGGGGGGAAATACACCCTATGGAGGGGAAATACATCCTATAGGGAGGAAATGCACCTTATAGAGGGGAAATACATCCTATAGAGTGGAAATCCATCCTATAGAGGGGAATTGTACCTTATAAAGCGGAAATCCACCCTACAGAGGGGAAATACATCCTGTGGAGGTAAAATCCACCCTATAAGGGGGGAAAATCCACCCTGTAGAGGGGAAATACATCCTATAGGGTGGAAATGCATCCTATGGGGGAAAATGGTCCTTATAGAAGGGCAATACATCCTGGGGAGGGAAAATTCACCCTATAGAGGGGAAATGCATCCTGTAGGGGGAAATCCATCCTATAGAGGGGAAATACACCCTATAGAGTGGAAATGCACCCTATAGGGGGAAATGCACCTTATAGAGGGGAAATCCATCCTATAGAGGGAAAATGCAGGACGCAGGGTTCCCTCTCGGCGACAGAATCCAGGCAGCCATAAAAAAACAATAAACCCCCCCTTCTTTAATCCTTCTGTGCACAAAACAAACAACAAACAACAACAACAAGAACCCATGGGATTTCGGTGGGATTTTCTCTCATGCACGGGAGCTTCGGCGGCGCGGCGGGGAGGAGGAGCCGGGAAGGGTGGGGATGGCGGGATGGATGTCACCTGGTCCCGGGATGGATGTCACCTGGTCCCGGGGTGAGCTCAGCAGCCGCCGCAGCTGCGGGCGCAGGAAGCTCCCACGCTGGGGCAGAGGCCACTCGTGGCCATCACCCCACACTTGGAGAACTTGTCCCGGCACAGGTCGGCTGTGGGAAGCAAGGAATTACCTCCTGGAAAACCCCGGGAGAACCATTTGGGATCCCCCGTTGGGATGCTACTGCGTGAGTGTGGCTCAGCCCCGATCCCAAAACGCGATCCCGCTTCGGTTTTGGGTGATATTCCCTTTTTTTTAGCCCCAGTAGACCCAAGTGATTTATTCCCCTCCCGCCTTCCAACGTCCTGCCGCTCACCACGTCCTGATTTTCCCATTTTCTAACACAAAACTCCCTGGATTTGTGTTTTTGGAGGACTTTTTAGGAACTAGCGGGGTTTTTATATGGATATAAATATATATATTTTCATCCGTGTATAATAGGATGGCGGCTGGAGCAGCTCGGATGATCCAGCGGGATTTTCCCTCCCCAGAACCGTGGGAAAAGGGGTGGTGTGGATGGGGACTGTCCCGGTTTTTTGAGGACGATCCCAGTTTTTGGGGACAATCCCGGTTTTTGGGCATGATCCTGGCTTTTCTGGATGATCCCGGTTTTTGGGGACAATCCCGTTTTTTGAGGACGATCCTGGTTTTGGGGCCAATCCTGATTTTAGGGGCCGATCCCGGTTTTTGGGGCTGATCCCAGTTTTTGGGGACGATCCCAGTTTTTGGGGCCGATCTCGATTTTAGGGGCCGATCCCGGTTTTTGGGGCCTATCCCGGTTTTTCCTCACCTCTCAGCAGCTCCTCGTGCGCGCACACGGTGCGGACACAGATCTCCTTGTTGATGACGTAAACCCGGCGGAGGCTGGAATTTTGGGGACAGGAAGAGCTGGGATGTAATGTGGAGTGGATTCCCGAAATCCCGGGTGGGATCAGGGATATTCCCAAAATTCCAGTCGAAATCAGGGATATTCCCAAAATCCCAGCTGGATCAGAGATTATCCCGGCAATCCCGGCAGGATCAGGGATATTCCCAAAATCCCGGTTGGGATCAGTGATTATTCCTGAAATCCCAGTCAGAATCAGGGATATCCCCTCAATCCCCGGCAGGATCAGGGATATTTCTGAAATCCCAGTCAGAATCAGGGATATTCCCAAAATCCCAGGTGGGATCAGTGATTATTCCTGCAGTCCCGGCAGGATGAGGGATATTCCCAAAATCCCGGTTGGAATCAGGGATATTCCTGCAATCTCAGACGAGATCAGGGACATTCCCACAATCCCGGCAGAATCAGGGATATTCCCTCAATCCTGGTTGGAATCAGGGATATTCCCGCAATCCCGGCAGAATCAGGGATATTCCCAAAATCCTGGCAGGATCAGGGATGTTCCCCGCAGGATCAGGGAAGTTCCCCGCAGGATCAGGGATGTTCCCTCAATCCCGGCAGGATCAGGGATGTTCCCCGCAGGATCAGGGATGTTCCCCGCAGGATCAGGGATGTCCCCAGCCCCACACGCACCTGTAGAAGCAGATCTCGTTCAGGCACTGCTTGCAGGGTTTGTGCACCGAGTAGAGCCGAGTGCAGGGGTACTGCTCCTCCCGGCAGTCTGCGGGCGGCAGAATTCCAGGGAATTCCGGAGAATTCCAGGGAATTCCCGGCTCCCCGGGGGCCAGCACAGCCTTCCCCGGCGGCTCCAGAGGGGTGAGAGGGATCATGGAATGGGATCATGGGATGGGATTGTGGAATGGGATGATGGAATGGGATCGGCACTCACCCAGCGGTCCTGGCTCCGTGGGCTCCGTCTCGGGAAGCGCGGCTGAGGGGAGAGGGAAGGGAATTTTGGGATGAGTAGACGACAGGGAATACGGGATGGGGAGAGTGGAAGGAATTTCGGGATGGGAGAGACGGGAGGGAATTTCAGGATGGGGGGAAGAGAGCGAATTTCGGGATAGGGACAGAGGGAATTCCAGGATGGGGAGAGAGGATTTCGAGATGGTAGAGAAGAGGGAATTTTGGGAATGGGCAGAAGCAGCACCCTGCCCTTTCCCTGGATTTTGGGGTTGGAGCATCCCTGGCACCCAAGAGCTGGGGGTGCAGGGAAGGGATGGAGACCCCAAATCCTGGCACTGGGAGGCCTGGGGGGGCTGTCACCCATTTTTGGGGGCTGTCACCCACCTGGGGTCGGGGCCGGCACGGTTTCCTGCTGGGATTGCTGCTGGGATTGGAAGCGGAACTGCTCCTCGGGGGCGCGGGGGGTGACATCTGCAAGGAGAGACCCCGTGCAGGGACATCCCAAAATCCCCAAATCCCCCCTTCCCATCCCCCCGGGAAACACTCACCATGGTAGTCGTAGTAATCCTGAATTTCTGGGGATCAAACAGAACACAGGGTGGGGTTAGGGAGGAAACTCACCCCATCGGGGTCATGGGATGGGCTGGGAATGGGATTGGATGGGAATGGGATTGGATGGGCTGGGAATGGGATTGGATGGGGTCGGAAATGAGAGCCCTGGAATTGTGTGTGGGGTGGGAGAGGTGGGGAAACTGCAGGGATGAGCCTGAGCCACTTCCCACTGGGTGGGGTGTGAGGTGAGTGAAGGGTTAATAAAGAATTGGATAAAGGTTTAATAAATTATTGGATAAATGTCTAATAAAGAATTAGATGAAAGTTTAATACATTATTGGATAGAGGTCTAATAAAGAATTGGATAAAAGTTTATTAAAGAATTAGAAAAAGGTTTAATAAAGAAATCAATAAAGGTTTAGTAAATAATTAGATACAGGTTTAATAAAGAATTGGATAAACGTTTATTGATTGGATAAAGGTTTAATAATTGGATAAAGGTTCAATAAAGAATTAAATAAAGGTTTAATAAATAATTGGAGAAAGGTTTAAAAAAGAATTTGCGGCAAAGGGAGAGGGAGCAGCAGATGGGAAGGTTGGGAATTCCAGGGGCAGCAGGAGAAGACTGGAGCACAAGGAGGGATCAGAATTCTGCAGCTGTTTGTCCAGGGAAAGCAGAATTCCAGGGAAGGAAACAGGGAATGAAGCAGGAAAGGCTCCCCAGTTCCGGGGAGTCACTTTGGCTCACCTGACTGCTGGTCGTACTGGGAGTACTGGACTGGCTCGGGATAGGTGATGCCCTCGAAGCGGCTGTACTGCGCCTGCACCAGCAGCACTGCGGACAGGGAACAGTGTCAGCGGGGACAGCGAAACCCCATGGCTGGGATTGCACATGGAAACCCCATGGCTGGGATTCCACATGGAAACCCCATCCCGGGATTGGACACGGAAACCCCATTGCTGGGATTGGACATGGAAACCCCATTGCTGGGATTGCACATGGAAACCCCATTGCTGGGATTGGACATGGAAACCCCATTGCTGGGATTGCACATGGAAACCCCATTGCTGGGATTGGACATGGAAACCCCATTGCTGGGATTGCACATGGAAACCCCATCCCAGGAATGGACATGGAAACCCCATCCCGGGAATCGACATGGAAACCCTATCCCGGGATTGGACATGGAAATCCCATCCTGGAAATCAGGGCTCCTGCTCCCGGCAGCCCCAGTCCCAGCCTGGTGTGCCCGGGAGAGCCGGAAAGGGGTTGGGGTGCTTGGGGACTGGGATTCTCAGGGATTGGGGTGCTCAGGGACTGGGGCACTCAGGGATTGGGACGTACAGGGATCAGGATTCTCAGGCACTGAGATGTTCAGGGATTGGGATTGCGATGTTCAGGGATTGGGATGCTCAGGGATGTTCAGGGATTGGGATGCTCAGGGATTGGGATGCTCAAGAATTGGGGCACTCAGGGACTGGGATGTTCAGGGATGAGGATTCTCAGGGATTGGGATGTTCAGGGATTGGGGTGATCAAGGATTGGAGTGCTCAGGGTTTGGGGTGCTCGGGATGCTTGGGGATTGGGATGTTTAGGCATTGGGATGCTCAGCAATGGTGGATCAGCACCAGCCCGAGGTCCCTGCATCATCCAGGTGCTGCTGGAGGTGATCCCAGGGGATCCCAAATCCCTGGAAAAGGCTCCAGCACCCTCTGACCCCTCAAATCTGATCCCAGCTGGCTCCAGGGGGAAATGGGCTTCAAACCCAGCCTGGAAGAGCTGAAGGGATCAGAATCCTTGGGAATGGGGGATCAGAGAACCCCTATGCCCAGGACACAGATCCATCCTTGGGCTGGGAATGGGACTGGCTGGGTTTGGAATGGATGGGTGGGGAATGGGATTGGATAAGGATGGGATTGGATGGCTTAGGAATGGGATTGGATGGGAATGGGATTGGATAGGAATGGGATTGGATGGGAATGGGATTGGATGGGAATGAGATTGGTTGGGAATGGGATTGGATGGGAATGAGATTGGTTGGGAATGGGATTGGATGGGGATGGGATTGGATGGGTCAGGAATGGAATTGGACGGGATTTATCTTTCCCTCTCCCCCAGCCTCACCCTGGAATGTTTTCTGTGTTTCTCCAGCCTTTGTGCAGAGCTGGTTTCACCCGAAATTTCCTGGCTCCAAGCTCCATCCCCTCCCTCCGCATTCCCATCCCACCCCTGCCAGCCTCCCAGGGGGATAAACATCATTTTCCTGGATTTTGTCCCAGTTTTGTGCCACCAGAGCAGGAGGGACTCAGTGCAGAGCTATTCCCGGCCCAAAGATGAGCCTGGAGTGAGATTTTGGGTGAATTTTGGGGAATAACAGGGAATGAGTGAAAAAAATCACTGGGGGTTGTGGTCACCTCCTGTTCATCCCTCAAGTGATGATTTGGTACCAAAAATTAACACTTTGTCCCCTAAAAATGGAGTTCTGGAGGCTTTGGTCCCCAAAATGAGACTCTGGAAGCTAAAAATGATGCTTTGAGCCAAACCCCCAAACATTTGGGTTTGTAAAAAAACTTTGGCCTCTAAATCCGAGGCTTTGGACCTCCAAAACCAGATTTTGGGCCTTAAAAAGGAGGATTTGGGCACTTAAAATGAGCTTTGAGACCTCAAAAAATGCATTTGGGACTTAAAATGAAGGTTTGGACTGTAAAAAAATGAGGCTTTCAACCACAGAATCAGAGCTTGGGGCTCCAAAAAATCCAAGTTTTGGGACCTAAACCTGAAGTTTTGGGACAGAAAAATGAGGGTTTGGGACCTAGAAATGAAGTTTTGAGATGTAAACATGAGGGTTGGGGACATTAAAAAAAATAGGGTTTTAGCTCTAAAAGTGGGGTTTACACCCTAAAAATGAGAGTTTGGCCACTGCAGATGCATCTTGGGGTCTAAAAATGAGTTTAAAAGGTAAAAACGGAGTTGGGAAATGAGGATTTGGAGGATTTGGGGGGTTTTCGGGGGTGTCACCTGGGCTTGGGGACACTGACCTGGCAGGCAGAGCACGAGGAGCCCTGGCGCTCTCATCCTGGTGGAATTGCGGGCAGGGAGCGGCTGGGATGCAGCCGGAGGAGTCTGGAGTGGGAAAAGAGGGAATTCTGAGGGATCGGGGAGGGCAGGAGAGGACAATCCCCAAATTCCCACCCCGGGGGTTGGATCCAAAGGAATCCTCCCCGCGAATCCTCAGAAAGCAAGGAACTTCCCCAAAAAAGGCTTCCCGCCGCTTCCCTGGGGATTCGCAAGGACCAAGCCATGGAATAACCCGCGGGGAGGAAAAATGCCAGGAATTTCACTCCCGGGATAAGGGAGCAGAAAAGCTGGGAATTCCGGGATGAGGGAGGAGAAACACTGGGAATTCCGGGATCACTGCCGGGATGACGGTGGACAGGGCCGGACCCCCCGGAGTGGAGCTTTGGGGTTCCTCTCCGGGGTTTTCCAATTCCTTGGGAAGGGAATTGTTCTGGGGAGATGCTGTGTTTCCTCAGGCACCCCCTAAATCCAAAGGAATGTGGGGATTTGAGGAGAAAAACGGGGATTTTAAGCCGAATCCAGCGGGGCTTGGCAGCCGTGGGCCAGGAAAGCTTCCCGGCCTTTTCCAGGTCTGCTTTTCCCGGCGGGAATGCTGCCCTCATCCCAGCCGGTTCAAGGGTGAAAATGGGGAGGAAAAGAGAATTTCTCCCCCCAAACTCCTCAGAAATCCAAGGGAAGGGCTTTGAGGATGAATCCCGCTGGAATTCCCGGCGCTCCATCCTCTCCGGGCTCTCCTGGCTCTGCTGCCGGCGCGGGGAAACTGAGGCACGGCGGAGAGGAACCCTTTGGAATCTCATTCCTGCGGAGTGGGGAGCGGCCGGGAAGGATTCCCAGCCCGGATCCCGCCGGGAATGCGGCTCCATTCAGTCCCGGAACACTCGGGAAGGGATCAGTGGGATCGGCGGCACGAGAGCCAGAGTGTGGGATCTTCAGGGATCACATCCTGCTCCATCTCCAGAGTGTGGGATCTTCAGGGATCACATCCTGCTCCATCTCCAGAGTGTGGATCTTCCAAGGATTACATCCTGCGCATTCCAGGGATCACATCCTGCACCTTCCAGGGATCACATCCTGCTCCGGAGTGTGGAATCTTCAGGGATCACATCCCTGAATCACATCCTGCACCCACCAGGGATCACATTCCTCTCCATCCCCAAAGCTGCATTTTCTGGCCACCAAAGGTGCCTTCCAGGGACACATCCTGCACCAATTCCATTGCTCTCTCCCAAAAATTCCTTCTGGTCACCACATTCTCTCCATCACCGTCACAGCACCTTCCAGGGACACATCCTGCACCAATTTCATCATTCTTTCCCAAAAAATTCCTTCTGGTCACCACATCCTCTCCAGCACCTTCCACGGACCACATCCTACACCAATTCCATCGTTCTCTCCCAAAAATCCTTCTGGTCACAGTGTCCTCTCCAGCGCCTTCCAGGGACACATCCTGCACCAATTCCATTGCTCTCTCCCAAAAAATCCTACTGGTGACCACATTCTCTCCATCACCATCCCAGCGCCTTCCAGGGACACATCCTGCACCAGTTCCATCGTTCTCTCCCAAAAATTCCTTCTGATCACCAGGTTTTTTCCAGCACTTTCCATGGACACATCCTGCACCAATTCCCTTGTTCTTTCCCAAAAAATCCCTCTGGTCACAGTGTCCTCTCCACCACACCCTGCAGCACCACCCAAACAAAACAAAGCCCCTTCCCACCACAGCTCACCCTTTGGGAACCTCACCCTCCCCATTCCAGACTGGGAATTCCCATCCCAGCAGCCACTGGAGATGTTGACTCGCAGCCCGTTCCCAGCTTCGGGAAATCCATGGAGCCTGAGCTGGGATCACAGAGCCCAGCCCAGCTGGGTGTCCCTCGGTGGGACAGGTCCTGTCTGCTCCCCACGGCCCCAGAAACCGCAGACATGAATATATCCCGGGATAAAAGTGTCCCGGAATAAAAGGGATTGCAGGGGATGAGGAGGATCAGCTCCTCCCTGGGCTTTGCCGAGCCTTAGGGCTGCTGGCAGAGCTGGGATGTGGGACAGTGGCTGGATCCTGGCCAGGGGACCCGGGGGGACCAGAGGGGCTGGGGGGACATCCTGAGCTCTGCTGGTTCGCCAGAATCCAGGATCCCCTGGGAGGCCAGAGCTGGAATCCTGCGGATCCAAATCAGCTGGATTCAGTGCCTGTGTGCCAGCGGGAGAGCCTGGGGAAAGGCTGAGGGATGGATGGATGGAGGGATGGAGAGATGGAGGGATGGAGGGATGGAGAGATGGAGGGATGGATGGAGAGATGGATGGATGGATGATGGATGGAGGGATGGATGGAAGGATGCATGGAGGGAGGGATGGATGGACGGAGGGATGGAGGGAAGGATGGATGGATAGATGATGGATGGAAGAATAGATGGAGGGATGATTCCATGGATCCATGGATGGAGGGACAGACAGAGGGACACACGGACACCTCCTCCAGAGCCATCCCCCCCCTCCCAATCACACAGCTCCGCACTGCCATCCCTCCATCCCTTTCCCAGCCTGCTCAGCTTCTCCCGAGCTCCATTCCCCGAGTTTCCCCCAACTCTTGGCCGGAGCTCGCGGCTTTGGCCGCCGTTGGGGACACTCGGGTCACGTCTGCCCCGGCGGCGCCGCTAGCGGCTGCTCCCGGCGAGACCCCGGAGCGACGCCCACGGCCCCGCGATGTCCCCACCATGTCCCACTCCACCCCAGCCCGAGGGGACGAAGCCCCCTCCGCCTCCCCGTCCCCGCCGTTCCCGCGGGAGGCCCCGGCGCTCCCCTCCCCACGCTGCTCTCCCTCCGCGCAGGGGTCCGGCGGCTCCGACCGCGCCAGATGTTTTTGCAACTGCACATCTGGGAACAATCAGCCCGCAGAAAGAGCACCACAGTCCCTTTCATTCTGCTAAACCCCACCTTCCCCCAGCCTATCCCCCCTCCCCCAGCTTTTTTTCCCCATTTTCCTTTCTTTTCTTTTTTTTCTCTTTTTTTTCTCTTTTTTCTTTTCTTCTTTTTTTTTTTTTTTTAAGTTCTCCCGTTGCCAGAGAGTGAGAGAACAAAGGGAATATAAAAGGATTCCAATTATTTTTCTTTGGCCCCCGACCAGAGGTTGTAAAAAAACTCGGCGCCCCCATCCCCGTTTTCACACATCACCTTTCCCTCAGGGACCCGTCCCCCAAAATAAATCGGAATAAAGGATCCCTTTTCTACAATCTCTTTCCAGGATGGAAAAGAAAAAAAAAAGAAAAAAAGAAAAAAAAAACCAGCTAAAAAGAAATCCCAACGGTTTCCTTCAGGCTTTGGGGTATTTTTAGACTTTTTGGAAGTGATTAAAAATCTCCTCCAACAACTGTCAGGCCTCCGAGAAGTGCCCCTCCCCCCCTTCCTTCAGCACCCCAAAAATCCAGGGCAGTTTGGCTTTATGGGGTTAAAAACGGGAAAACAACTTTTCCAAGCTCCCAGCCGATGGAGGTTTTGAGGTGATTTCGTAAAGCCCCCAAAATGGGGTTTCAGCCCTGTTTGCTGCTGGGGGGATCCCCGGAATTCCTGGGAATTCCTGGGAATTTGGGGGTTTCCCTCGCCTGCTCCTTACCAGTTGGTGCGGCTCTGCCCTCGCCTCGGTCTCCTCTCTCTGCTTCCCCAAAACTCTTGAAATGGGAGTAAAAAAGAAAAAAAAAAAAGCCAAAAAAACAAAAAAACCAAAAAACCTCCTACCTCCAGCACGGGGGATCCGCTGGGTCCTAAAGCCACACCTGGGCCAACCCCTTCCTCCTCCCGCGCCGCCTGCGAGGGGAAAAACCGGGAATAACCCAAAATCAGGGAGAGCCTAGAGCCGGAGACAGGCAACTTTGTGGTTCTCGGTGTCTTTTTTGGGGTTTTTTTTTGTGTCTTTTCTTTGGGATGAGTTTGAAATCCATGGAAAAGCGAGGAGGGAGGAGGATCCAGCGCGGGGTCTGAGCTGCCGGGGGGGAGGGAGGGATGGAAGGAGCAGCTCAGGGAATTTTTCTGTCATTTCGTCAGCTTTTGGGGGAAAAAATAAAAATCACATAAGCCCCGGAATTTGGGATCCCGGGATTGCATCCCCACTCCTGATCCAGGCTCGGTGCTGGATCCGGATTCCCGTCCCAGCAGAGGATGCTGCAGCCCCGTGGGGGTTTTATCCCGGGATGGAGCGGGAAAAAGAGACCAAATCCCGGGGAAAAAGAGCCCAAGTTCCGGGGAAAAAAAGGCTCCCAAATCCCGGGGGAAAAGCGCCCAAATCCCGAGGGAAAAGAGCCCAAATCCTGGGGGAAAAGAGCCCAAATTCCGGAGGAAAAAGCACCCAAATGCCGGGGAAAAAAGACTCCCAAATCCTAGGGGAAAAACACCCAAATCCCTTGGAAAAACACCCAATCCCGGGAGAAGAAAAAGCCCAAATCCCGGGAAAAAGCCCCAAATCCCGCAGTTCCCACCCCGGCAGGGCTGCCCGAGGCTCCGCAGCCCCCGGGGGCAGCGCCAGGGCCGTGGGGCCTCCTTTCCCCGCGGCTGGCGGCGTTCCGGGATTCTGGCTGGGATTCCCGGCGGGATGGGGATGATCCCAAACCACCGAGCTCGGCACGGACACGGAGCCAGGGCTTTGGGGCGAATCCTGCGGGTTTGGGGTGAAAAACCAGCAAGGGAGCAAAGGGATGGAGCTGGGAGAGCTCTGGAGATGGGAATGGGATGAGCAGAGGTTTTGTCCCATGGGATTGGATTCCAAGCAGCCCACGCTGGGTTGTGCTGAGCTCTGAGCACCAGGAGAGGGTCCGGATGCTCCGAAACTCGGGAAAAAAGGGATTTTCGGAGCGGGGGGAGAGGCAGAAGGGGTGGGAAGGTGCTCGCAGCTCCTCTCCAGCTCGGTGTTCCAGCACGGATAAAACCAATCCAGAGAACCCCAAATCCATCCCCGCTGCTCCCACCGAGGTTTGCTGGCCTTCATCTCCAGCACTGTCCTCATCCCAGCCCTGCTGAGGGGCCAAGAGCCGCCTGTTAATCATTAATTGGACTTTAATTAACGTTTAATTAACACCCTCCCGGCCCATCCCGGCCACACCCCCCGCAGCGCGCGGAAATTCCAAACTCCTGGGCGCTTTTGCCTCGAAAACCGCCAAGAACGGGCAAAACTCGCCGCGGCTTCCGCGTGTGCGGAGGGAGGGATTTTCCGGGCTCGGGAAGCCTGGGTTAACAGCGGCAGCTTGGCCGAGCGCTCAGGAAACCTCTTACCTCTGCTTGTGCCTCATTTCCTGCCCTAATCCGCAGCTCCCCGAGGGCAGAGAGGCGCCGCCGGCGCTCGGAGGGGGCTGAGATTTTCCATGGAAGAGAATCCCGGCAGGAATCAGCCCGGGATCGGAGAGTCGGGATTGGAAAATCGCGGGAAGGGGTGCGGGAGGTAAAACCCCCTGCCCAGGAGCTGCTCTGCCCCGCTCGGGGTGAGCAATCTCCGGAATCTCTCTTTTCCTCGGAGCGAGGTTTCGGAGCCTCGGCCAGGACACCTGGGCTTTTCCAGCAATTATTGTTATTTTCGAGGAAATTCCAGCTGGGGAGAGGTTATCCAGCTCCGTTTTGGGCGGCAGGAATCCCAGCGGTGTCATCCCTGGCTCCGATCCCTGCTTTCGAGCATCGAGCTGAGCGTTTTCCAGCCCAGCTGGGAACGAGGTGACCCCGAAACCTCCTCGCGGCTACCCTGTCCCTGGATACTCAGCCGTGGCATCCCAAATCCGTGCCCAGCACGCAGCACGGACCAGCAGCCAAGAAAATAAGTGTTAATTTATTAGACAAGACCCGTGACAGCCCCGGCCGGGGTCTCCCCCCCACCGCCGCCTCCCCGACGGCTCCCGCGGCCCGGGGCGCCGGGAAAGAGTTAAAAAATAAAGAATTTTGGGGTCTGCGATGCTACAAAGGTCCCATCCCAAAGCGGAGGGGCTCTGCCCGAGCGTTCTGAGCGGAGAGGCACCGGGGATGGAGCAGATCCTTGGCAAGCCGGGAACGGGGATTGTAAACATCCTACACATCTAGAGGGGATGGGGGATCACAGTGACACCGAGCTTGGGGACAGCGGGGACAGCCGGCCTGGCTCGGGCCACCTGGGAGAGGCTGAAGCAGCCCAGAGGGTTGGAGCAGGAGGAATCCTGGAGAAGGGCTGGCCTGGATCCTCCTCTTCCTCTGGATCTTCTCTCCCGTTCCTCCTCCACCACCTGCTCCTCGGGGCTGTGGCCATGGGGTCACTGTGGGGTCACTGCAGCTGTGGGATCACCATGACCATGGGATCACCCTGGCCACGATGGAATCAGCATGGCTATGGGATCAGTGTGGCCATGGGATCACTGTGGGATCACTGCAGCTGTGGGATCACTGTGGCCACAGGATCACCGTGGCTTCACCGTGGCTGTGGGATCACTGCAGCAGTGGGATCACCATGACCATGGGATCAGTGTGGCTGTGGGATCACCATTGCTGTGGGATCACCATGACCATGATGAGATCACTGTGGCTGTAGGATCTGCATGGTTATGGGATCAGTGTGGCCATGGGATCAGCATGGCCATAGGATCCCCATGACCATGGGATCACCGTGGCTGTGGGATCACTGTGACCATGGGATCACCACAACTGTGGGATCACCATGACCATGGGATCACTGCGGCTGCAGGATCAGCGTGGTTATGGGATCAGTGTGGCCATGGGATCAGCACGGCTGTAGGATCCCTGTGACCATGGGATCACCGTGGCTGTGGGATCACTGCAGCTGTGGGATCACTGTGACCATGGGATCACCACAACTGTGGGATCACCATGACCATGGGATCACTGTGGCTGCAGGATCAGCGTGGTTATGGGATCAGTGTTGCCAGGGGATCACCATGACTGTGGGATCACCATGACCATGGGATCACTGCGGCTGTGGGATCAGCATGGTTATGGGATCAGTGTGGCCATGGGATCACCATGACCATGGGATCACCCATGTGACTGTGGATTCACATCAGTGATGCCGAGGGACCCTGCCCACTGCATCCCTGCTTTTTCTGGGATCAATAAATTAAGGAAGTGTCCAAGGGCTGGTGGCACTGCTATCTCCCGGCCAGGGACATCGTGGGAGTGGCAAACAGGGGCTGCTCCAGGGGTGGCCATGGCTGCTGCTGGCTCAGCTCCTTCTCCAGCCTCTTGAAAAGCTTCTTGGAGGCTTTTTTCCGGCGCAGCCTTCGGAAGCAGCTGAGCAAGCCGTGATCCAGGGCGGTCTGGGGTCAGAATGGGGACAGAAACGAGGTTTGGGGAGGAAAGGAGAGCCCTGATCCCACCTGGAAAAGCTCCAGGAGGATGCCCTGACCCAAATCCCCCCAGCCCACCTCCAGCACGAAGGCGGCGAAGAAGTTGAGGGCGGCGATTCCCAGCAGGAGCAGCTTGAAACTGAAATCCTCGATGGTGTGCAGCTTCAGCAGGGATTTGGGGAAGCCCAGCGGCTCCAGGGTCAGCCAGGTCATCAGGGAGAACAGCAGGATGAGCACGAGCAGGAAGAGCACTGCGGGGAGAGGGGCAGGTGAGGAGGATGAGGAGGAGGAGAAGGATGAGGAGGAGGAGGAGGATGAGGAGGAGGAGGAGGATGAGGAGGAGAAGGATGAGAAGGATGAAGGTCAGCAGCTCCGTGTCGCCCTGGCCTCACCGTTGGTGTAGAGAGGCTCCCGGAAGGGATAGCCCTTGGACATGGCCACGGCCAGGATCAGGTACTGGAAGCCAGAGACGCAGAACAGGACGGTGTTCTCGTAGTTGGGAAGGTTCTGGGGCGCGCTCACCGTGCTGTTCAGGGGGACGAACCTGGCCAGGGGCATGGGGTCAGCAGGGGGATGGGTATGGAGTCAGCAGGGGGATGGGCATGGGGTCAGTGGGTGGACAGGCACAGGGTCAGCGGGGCATGGGCATAGGATCAGCAGAGGGATGGGGACAGGATCAGCAGGGGGACGGAGTCAGCGGGGGGACGAGAATAGGGTCAGTGGGTGGACAGGCACGGGGTCAGCAGGAGGCTCCCAACACCACCCCACAGTCCCAGTGCTCTCCAGCAGTTACAGCTCCTCATGAAGGAAAGAGCAGGGACAGCTCCTGGGATCAGGGATGGACCCCCTGGGAATGGGAGCTGAGCCAGGGTTGGATATCAGGGAAAGGTTCCTCCCCCAGAGTGTGGTGGGCACTGAATTTGGGGTAATGACCACATTCCTGAGGCTGCCAGAGGTCCAGGAGTGTTTGGACAATGACCCAGGGGTGCACGGGGTGGGATTGTTGGGGGTCTGTGCAGGGCCAGGGGCTGCATTGGATGACCCCCTCCAGCTGAGGACATTCCATGGCTCCCTGTCGGCCACCAGATCCCAAATCCAGATCCCAAATCCCAGGACAACCACTGGGGTTACACCACGACCTCCGCGCTGTTCCCATCACCAAACCCACAGGAAACCAAGGGAGGTTTAGATGGGATATTGGGAAAAATCCCCCACAGGAAGGGTTGTAAAGCACTGGAACAGCCTGTCCAGGGCAGTGCTGCAATCACCACCTCTGAAGTGTCCAAAAAACCTGCAGAAGCACCACTTGGAATTTAGCGGTGAACATGTCGGACTCGGTGACCTTTCCAACCCCGGAATTCCGCTATTCCTGGATTCCCAGCCCCTCACCAGCTCTGCGAGACGGTGATGAAGTAGCTGAGGAGCTGCACGGTGACCAGCAGGGCTGTCTGCAGCACCAGGCTGCCCAGCACGGCCGCGCTGATCAGAGCTCCCTGCGGCCGCCGCGCCCCCAGCTCCGGCGCCGGCCCCGCGCGCCCCATCAGCACTGCCACCGTCGTGGTGATGGCCAGGTCGAAAAACAGGAACTGGAAATCGCTCAGGTTGGTGTTGAGCTGGGCAGGAGGGAAGGGATGGGGTCAAACCCGGCTGGGAATTATGGGAATTCTGGGGAAAAGCGGGGATTTGGGGCGGGACTCACGGTGTAGAGCAGCAGCACGGACACGAACTGCACCAGGCTGTACAGCGCCATGTACTTGAAGACCCCGAAGGAGGTGACCAAGGAGCAGCGTCCCTCCCTGTGAGGACACGGGGTCAGCATTCCCAGGATTTCCCCGGGATTCACAGCATTCCCAGGATTTACCCACTCACTCACCGGATGAGCCTGGGCACGCACTCGATGGTGGCCACACGGGAGGTGAAGGGTGACGCCACAGACGCCTCGGCCTCGGACAGGGACACGCCAACATCAGCTGCCCGCAGTGCCCCACAGTCATTGGCGCCATCCCCGCACATCCCCACGCAGTAGCTGCGGGAAAGGGAGCTCACGTTCCTCAGGGAATTTGGGAATCACTGCGCTGGTTTGGCACAGCCTGCCGGAGTGGCTGTGGGTCTCCATTCCAGGCTGGAGCAGCCTGGTGACAGTGGCCCTGCCCATGGTGGGGGGCAGCTGGGGATGTCTGAGGTGTGTCCCAACCAAACCATTCCATGGTTCTGGGATCCATGAATCCATAAATCCAACCTCTCTGGGATCCATCCATACCCCTGGGATCCATCCATCCCTCCACAGATCCAACCCTCCATCCATCCATCATCCATCCATCCATGGATCCATCCATCCCTCCCTCCTCCCCAGGCTCACTCGAGCTCCTGCAGGCTGCACACCAGCTGTGTTTTCTGCTCGGGCAGCATGCGGGCGAACACGGTGGCACGGAGCAGGATCTGCAAACAGAGAGGCTCCGTGTCCATCCTGTGGCATTCCCAGCCTGGAGCATCCCGGGAGCCAGGCAGGGAACAGGGAAATGTCGGCAGGGACAGGGAATCTCCAGCACTGGAGGATTCCCAACCTCACCTTCCCTTGGGTGGACTTACAACCTCGCTGGAGATTCCCAATCCCAGCAGAGCATTCCCAACCTCACCAGAGGATTCCCAACCCCTCTGGATGATTCCCAACTTCGCTAGAGGATCCCAAACACCTCAGGAGGATTCCCAACCCCAGCAGAGGATTCCCAACCTCACCAGAAGATTCCCAACCTCACCAGAGTATTCCCAGTATCACTGGAGATTCCCAAGCCCTCCAGAAGAATCCCAACCTCTCTGAAGGATTCCTAGCCCCGCTGGAAGATTCCCAGCCCTGCTGGAGGATTTCCAACCTCACCAGAAGATTCCCAACCTCACCGGAGATTCCCAACCCCTCTGGAGGATCCCCAACCCTGCTGGACAGTTCCCAGCTGGACTCACCCTGGGCAGGAGGTCACTGAAGTGCTCACAGAGCACCTGGAATGATTTCCCGTTGAGGGCGAAGTGGCAGTGTTGGGCTGGGAGAGAGGAGGAGCTGTCCTGGGGCTGCAGGCCCTGCTGGGGAAAACAAGCAGCTCCAGGGAAAACAGCTCTGGGAAAAACAACTCTGGGAAAAAAAGCTCTGGGAAAAACAGCTCCAATCCCTGCGGAGCCCCCAGAGCAGCAGGGAAAGCTGCTCCCCTCAAATCCCAATTTTGGGTTTCAAATGGTGATGTTTGGGGTAAAACAACTCTGAGCTAGCCCTCTGTGCCAAGCGTGGAGCAGGAGCATTATCCATGAGGAGGCCGTTTGGAGCTGCCATTCCAGAGATTTGAGGGAAAGGCAGGAGCAGCTGAACTTCTCCCAGCTGATTGATTTATGGGGAGCAGGATCACTCCTGAACTGCCGCCAGGGAGAAAGATGGAAAACCATTTCCCAACCCTGGAAGTGCTCCAGGCCAGGATAGGGGAAGGTGTCCCTGTCCATGAAGGGTGGGACCGGATGGGCTTTGGGGTCCTTTCCAACCCAAACCATTCTGGGATTCCCAGGACTGGAGGGACTCCATTCCTCAGATATTGGGAAAAAAATCCACACCCTCTTCCCTGTGAGGGTGGGGAGGCCCTGGCATGGAATTCCCAGAGGAGCTGTGGCTGCCCCTGGATCCCTGGCAGTGTCCAAGGCAGGCTAGACAGGACTTGGAGAAAGCTGGGACAGTGGGAGGTGTCCCTGCCATGGAACAGGATGAGCTTTACAGTCCCTCCCATCCCAAACCACCCCGGAATTCCGCAGTTCCACAAAAAGCCAATCCCCAAAAGGTGTCACAGGCTCTCACCTGTGGCTGCTCCTCGCCCTGGGAGTGCTCGGCCGGCAGGAATTTGAGCACAGCGGCTTTGCCGTGGCCGGGCGGAGCGGCCGTGACGAAGATCACAGCCTCGCCAGGCTCCACCATGCGGCATCCCCGCGCCACGTTCAGCGCTGTCAGCATGTTGTCCCCTGCCGGGACAGTTGGGAATGCTCGGGAATGCGGTTTGGGAATTTCCAGGACCTGCTGTGTTGCCTTTCCCACGGGGTGGCTTTGCTTCTCCGCTTTCCCCCAAAACCTCTTGTCTGCCCTATCCTGAAGGAATTTTCCATCTGAATCCCATCAGGAATCCCACCAGGGATCCCACTGAGAATCTCGGCAGGATTCCATCAAGAATCCCACAGATAATAGCACTGGGAATCCCCCAGGAATCCCATCAGGAATCCCACCAGGAATCTCACCAGGAATTTCATCAGGAATCTCACCAGGAATTTCACCAGGAATCCCATCAGGAATCCCACTGGGAATCTCACCAGGAATCTTATCAGCAATTCCATCAGGAATTGGTGGCATCTGAAGGAATCCTGATGGGATTCCCAGTGGGATCCCTGGTGGGATTCCTTGGGGAATTTCTGGAGGATTTCCAGTGGGATTCCTGATGGGATTCCTGGGAGATTCCCTGTGGGATTGCCAGTGGGATTCTTGATGGGATTCCTGATGGGATTCCTGGGGGATTCCTAGGAGGATTCCCAGGGAGATTCCTAATGGAATTCCTGATGGGATTCCTGTGATATTCCCCATGGGATTGCTGGTGGGATTCCTGATGGGATTTCTGGTGGGATTTCCTGGTGGGATTCCTAATGGGATTCCTGGGGGATTCCTGATGGGATTTCTGGTGGGATTCCCAGTGAGATTACCAGTAGGAAAGCCCTTCCCTGCTCACCCACACCTGGGCCTGTCTGTGTCCCATCCCCGTGTCCCATCCCCTTTTCCCATCCCCATGTCCCATCCCGTATCCCGATGCTCCGCGGGTCACCTGTCACCATCACAGGCCGGATGCTGGCACTCCTCAGCAGGTGGATCACCGGAGCAGATTCCGGCTTCAGCACGTTCTTCATGACCAGCAGCCCCAGGAAGGTCAGGCCGCTCTCCACGGAGTCCCTGCAGGGAGACAGGGAACCTTCATCAGGGGGTGAAAACAGGGAAAAATCCCTCTGGAATTCCTTCAGCAGGGATTAGGGTTTAAATCCCAAAATGCTCCCTGGGGAGAGGAACCAACCTGGGTAGCTGCAGGGCCTCCTCGAAGGTGGCCACTGAGCCCAGGGCTTTGGTGGCCAGGGCCAGGACCCGGAAGCCATCGGTGGTGTAGTGTCGGAGCATCTGGGAGAAATCCAGCGGCACTGGAAAAGCGAGGCCAGAATGGCTCCTGAGGGAACTTCTCCCCACTGCCAGGAGCCTGGAAATCCCATATGGGGCTGGAGGAAGTTCTCCCTATTTCCAGGATCCTGGAAATCCCATACTAGACTAAAGGAAGTTCTCCCATTTGTGGGATCCTGAAGATCCTACACTGGACGAAAGGAAGCTCTCCCCATTTCCAGGAGCCTGGAAATCCCATGGGGCTGGAGGAAGCTTTCCCAACCCAAGAAGTCTGGAAATCCCATGATGGGCTGGAGGAAGTTCTCCCATTTCCACAAGCCTGGAAATCCCATACTGGACTAAAGGAAGTTCTCCCCACTTCCAGGAGACTGGAAATCCTATATGGGGCTGTGTGAAGCTCCCCCCATTTCCAGGATCCTGGAAATCCCATACTGGACTAATGGAAGTTCTCCCAGCCCAAGGAGCCTGGAAATGCCATCCTGGGCTGGAGGCAGCCAGAGGAAGCACCCAACCCCATTCCCTGCCTCCTGTTCCCTTTCCCTCCCCATGGCTGCAGCCAACCCTTGGGATCTACCCCAAAGCATTCCCGAGCACAATTCCCATGGGATGAGCCACGGGGACACAGCCAGCCCCCAATCCCAGTACGAACCAGTTTCCTTCCTGCACAGACTGGCCACCATCTCCGGGGCGCCCTTGACGAAGGCGTGGGCCGAGGGCTCTCCGGGCAGTGCCACCAGGACACTCATGCGCTGGCAGGACGAGGAGAACGGGAACCGCCGCAGGATCCCCACGGGGACATGGAGCTTCTGGGGAGAGAGGGGCAGGGGGGGATTTATCCAGGAGCACAACAGGGAAACTGGTCCATGGGACTGCCCTGTGCTGTGGGATTGCCCTGTGCTGTGGGATTGTCCTATCCCATGGATTGCCCTGTCCCACAGAGTTGCCCCGCCCCATGGGATTACCCTGTCCCACGGGATTATCCTGTCCCATGGAACTGCCCTGTCCCATAGATTGCCCTGTCCTGTGGATTACTCTCTCCTATGGGGTTACCCTGTTCTGTGGGATTACCCTGTCCTGTGGGATTGCTCTATCCTGTGGGATTACCCTGCCCCATGGATTACCCTGCCCCATGGACTACCCTGTCTCATGCATTACTCAGTCCCACAAGATTGCCCTGCCCCATGGATTACCCTGTCCTATCAGATTTCCCTCCCCCATGGATTACCCAATCCCATGGATTACCCTGTCCCATGGATTACCCTGTCTCATGGATTATCCTGTCCCATGGATTGCCCTGTCCCACGGGATTATCCTGTCCCATGGATTGTCCTGTCTCATGGATTATCCTGTCCCATGGATTACCCTGTCCCATGGCTGCTCCTCCTCAGGCGGAGGCTTCACCACAGCCAAGACCTTCATCCCGAACTGCTGGAATGCCGGGAGCTCCCCATCCTCCTCCTCCTGCATCTCCAGGCACTGAAACCGAGAGGGCAGAGCCCTGCTGAGCTCATCCACCCGTGGAGGGCAGCAGGTGACATTCCCACAGTCACCTCCCTCTCCCGAGGATTCCCAACTCCACAGGAAGATTCCCAACTCCACCCGAGGATACCCAATCCCACAAGATTCCCAACCCCCCCCGAAGATTCCCAACCTCACCAGAAGATTCCCAACCCCTCCAGAGGATTCCCAATCCTACAAGACTCCCAACCTCACCAGAAGATTCCCAGCCCCACCATAGGATTCCCAATCCCACAAGATTCCTAACCCCACCAGAGGATTCCCAACCCCTCCAGAAGATTACCAACCTCACCAGAGGATTCCCCACCCACAAGATTCCCAATCCCACAAGATTCCCAACCTCACCAGAAGATTCCCAACCCCAGCAGAAGATTCCCAACCCCACCACAGGATTCCCCACCACCTCCCACCTTACCCAGCCAGTGGACTCCAGCATTTTGAGGTCCACAGGGTCCCCGACGAGCTGTCCCCGCAGCAGGGCCAGGCCATGGCACGAGGCCAGGGCGTGCAGCAGAGCCCCGGCGGGCAGGCAGCGTGGCTCGTGCACCACGGGCAGGAAGTGTCCCCTGTCCAGGGGCACCACACCCCACACGTCCAGCCCCTCCTCGGTCAGCGTCCCCGTCTGCGTGGGGACAGTGTGGAGGTGATGCCTGATGGCTTTTTGTCCTTTTTATACATTTTTGTACCATTTTTATACATTTTTATACCCTTTCCCTCTCCTGGTACTCTTCATAAACACTCTTTGTACTTCCGCCCTATATATTTATGACTGTCATACTCTGATATTTAGCTTAGTTTGGGGTTCTTCAAAGGGGAAGATGAAACATTCATAATTATCTCAAAACTAGAGGCTCCAACCTTGGCCGGAGCCACCTCTCTGGAACGTTTGTGTAAACTAGGCTGCAGTCTCACTTGGGGAGGTGATGGTTTTTAGTCCCTCCTTTTTATACCCTTTTTATACATTTTTATACCCTTTTCCTCTCCTTGCACCCTTCACAAACACTCCTTGTACCTTAGCCCTGCATGTTTATGACTCTTGTAGTCTGAGATTTAGCTTAGTTTGGGGATTCTCCGGGGGGAAGATGAAACATTCATAATTATCTCAAAATTAGAAGCTCCAACCTTGGACAGAGCCTCCTCTCTGGAACATGTTTTTGTAAACTAGGCTGTAGTCTCACTTGGGGAGGGATAATTAGAATAGGGAGACAAGTACTTAATTTGCTAAGTTTTTCATTGGGGGAATTTTAGGTAGATTTGCTAATTCGAAAAGCCCATAAAATTATACACGCGTTGTACACAAGGTGTGCTCTCGGCATGTTTCCACCTTTAACCAGCTGAGCACCTGGGATCCTACTAAACCAAGGTAAAACCCTTTTTCCCTACCCTGCTGTGTCTGCCTCATATTTTTCCAGCTTTTAAGGCATCAGGGGTCCGGAGAGCCCACGGAGCACTGTCAGAGCTCACCACCCAGCCCAGCTCACCTTGTCGAAGCAGACGAGGCGCAGCTTCCCGCACAGGTTGATGCGGGGAGGGCTGATGCAGAAGATGCCCTGCTTCTTCAGCCGGTTCTGGGCGTAGATGGTGCCCACGGTCATCGCGGCTGGCAGGGCCGGGGGGACAATGACAGTGACCAGGTCCAGGGCGCGGATGATGATTTGTCCTACGGGGACCTGGGGGCGAGGAGGAGGAGGATGGTCAGGGATGTGCTCCTGCCCTGCTGGATCCCTGGGGATTCTCCTGGCCTGGCAGCCCTACCTGGTTCCTGATGAGGATGAGGATGCTGTACAAGGTGCCAATGAAAGCTGTGCGGGCAGAACAGGCTGGGTTAACACGGGCAGGGTGGGTTCTGCCATCCCGAGGAATTCTGCCATCCCGAGGAATTCAGCCACCCCAAGGAATTCTGCCATCCCAAGGAATTCTGCCATTCCCAGGAATTCTGCCATCCCAAGGAATTCAGCCATCCCAAGGAATTCGGATGCTCCCGGACCCAGAGCAGGCCTGGACCTACCCAGGACGGCGAGGAACAGCACGAACTTCACGGCGTCCTTGTAGAACTTGAAGCTCACGGGTTTGGGGTAGAGGATGGAGCTGATGAGATCGCCCTTGGCCGTGCAGAACCCTGCGGGACGGGGCTGGGTGGTCACCATGGCACTGCTCCCAGGGCATGGAAACATCCTGGGATCCATCCCAGGATTCACCCCTAGCCCTCACCTGTGCGGGTGACCACGGCCAGCACCTCCCCGCCCACATAGGCCTTGGCCTGGATGACCTGTGTCCCGCAGAACAGCGTGTGCCGCCGGTGCTCCTCGGGGGAATACGCGGCTCCGGCCGCCGGCAGCGGCGTCTTCATCACCGGCACGCTCTCCCCTGCCCGGGGGACAGTCCCAGCGGGAATTACCCCCTGGATTCTGACCAAATCCCCGGGAACGGGCGGGTGGAGCTCTCACCGGTCAGCAGGCTCTCGTTGACCATGCACTCGCCGGTCAGCAGCGCGGCGTCGCAGGGCAGCAGCGTGCCGGCCGTTGGCAGCCGGATGCAATCCCCAGGCACCAGCTCTGCGGAGCTCACCTCCAGCTCCTCTGGAAAAGGAGAATTCCCTGCTCAGGCCTCGGGAAATGGGGTTAATGGGAAAAGGGATCCCTGCAGGATAAGGCGTGAACGGGAAGGGGTTCATTCCAGGATTTGGGAATCCCTGGCCAACAGGGAGATGCCAGGCCCAGGATAACTGATCCAGACAGGAATTCCTGCCATGGCAAAGTGGGAGGAAGGAATGGCACTAACAGCTAGGATTTGGGATGGGAAATGGTACCACCTGGGGATTCCTGGCACCGGGAAGAGCAGAGGGAAAAGGGCTGGTGGGATATGGCAGGGATCCATGGTGGGGAGGATTATCCTTACAATTTATGTCTCTCTCTCTTTCCCTTTCTTTCCCTCAAATTCCCTGCTAAATCAAATCTACCTCATTGGCTTTGGAATATGGTCTCGTTTGCACCTTCATGCGGGCAGAGGCCTCTTTTACTAACTGGACCCCAAAGTTATTCTGGTGTCTCATAATGTTATTCCCAGGTATCATATAATTATTCCCATGTACCACAACATTATTCCCTTGTATCATAATGTTATTCCCATGAATCCCAACATTATTTTGGTGTCCCATAACATTATTCCCATATATCCCAACATTATTCCCATGTACCACAACATTATTCCCATGTATCCCAACATTCTGGTGTCTCATAGCATTATTCCCATGTATCATAACATTATTTCCATGTATCATGTAATTATTCCCATGTATCCCGTTACTCCCATGTATAATTTTTCCCATATATTGTAACATTATTCCTATGCATCATGTCATTATTCCCATGTATCATAACATCATTCCCATGTATTGTATCATTATTCCCATGTATAATATAATTTTTCCCACATATCATAACATCATTCCCATGTATCATATAATTATTCCCATGTATAGTATAATTTTTCCCATATATCGTCATTATTCCCACGGATTCCAACATTATTCCTGCATATCCCAACATTATTCCAATGCAGAACTGTGGTCCCGAAGGACACGCCAGCCCAAGGACAATCCCAAAAAGTGTCCCTCTCACCGCCGCTGGGCCTCCGCAGCTGGACACCCACGGACATCCTGGCCATGTTCCGCAGCGTGGTGCTTTGCTGGAAGGGATGGAGAGGTCAAAATCCACCCAAAACCCTGGGAAAGCATCCATGAAAACATCCCTGAGGGCTTGGAACCAGGGATGGAGGATAGAGACCTGGGTGAGGGCTGTCCTCACCCGGCTGGGCTGAATTCCTGGGAATTGGGCTGTTCCAGGGGGATTGCATCCCAACGGAGTTGGGAACCAGGGATGGAGGAGAAGGAGACCTGGGCTTAGGGCTCAGGGTTAGATTCTTGGGTATTGGGCTGTTCCACGGGAATGCCATCCCAAAGGAGCTGGGAACCAGGGATGGAGGACAAGGAGATGTGGGCTCAGGGGTCAGATTCCCGGGAATTGGGCTGTTCCATGGGGATGGTCAAATTCCCAGGAATTGGGCTGTTCCAGGGGGATTGCATCCCAAAGGAACTTGGAACCAGGCATGGAGGACAAGGAGATGTGGGCACAGGGGTCAAATTCCCAAGAATTAGGCTATTCCATGGGGATGCCATCAAGACTTGGAACCAGGCATGGAGCACAAGGAGACCTGGGCTCAGAGTTCAAATCCCGGGAATTGGGCTGTTCCATGGAGATTTCATCCCAAAGGAGCTTGGAACCAGGGATGGAGGAGAAGGAGATGTAGGCTCAGGGGTCAGATTCCCGGGGATTGGGCTGTTCTATGGGGATGGTCAAATTCCTGGGAATTGGGCTGTTCCATGGGGATTTGATCCCAAAGGAGTTTGGAACCAGGGATGGAGGAGAACGAGACCTGGGCTTAGGGCTCAGGGGTCAGATTCCTGGGAATTTTGCTATTCCATGGGGATTTGATCCCAAAGGAGCTGCCAGCACTGACCTTGCGTGTCTCGTGGAGGGAGAGCCCCAGGGAGAAGGTGGAGATGAGGAAGATGCAGGCAGCATAGTAGTAGTAGGCATCACACACCCAGAGAGCCATGCTGAGCACTTGGAAGATGTAGAAGGGATTGAGCACCTGGAACGGGGAGAAAGTCCGGGTTTGGGAGAGGGGAGAGCTCCGGACAGATCCATGGGATCCCTGAGGGCAGGGAGAGTTTCCCACAGCCCATCATGGGATTTCCAGGATCCTGGAGATGGGAGAGCTTCCCACAGCCCATGGTGAGACCTCCAGGCTGATGGATGCAGAGGAGAACCTGGGCCTTCCCTGGGGCTGACATCCCCCAAACCCTCCATCCTTCCTGGATTTCCCTCTGGATGTTGCTCCTGAGGATGCTCAGCCTCCTCTACAACCCCTGGGGCTGCTGCTGCCTGAGCCAGGAGGGTCAGGGAGGGCCAGGAAGGGTGAGGGAGGATCTTCTCCCCAGCTCTGCCTTCTCCCACAGCCCTCCCTGCCTTCCCAAGGCTCCAGGAAGCACTTCCAGTGAGGGATATGGAGCAGGGAGAGGATCCACGGAATCCAACCCTGGATCCACAGAATCCAACCCCAAACCCACAGAATCCAACCCCATACACACAGAATCCAACCCCAGACCCACATAATCCAAAACTGGATCCACAGATTCCAACTCCAGACCCACAGAATTCAATCCCAGACCCACAGAATCCAACCCCAGATCCACGGAATCCAACCCCAGACCCATTGAGTTAAACTCCAGACCCACAGATTGCAACCCCAGACCCACAGAATCTAAAATCCCCTGGGGAAGCTCAGCCCAGAACGCACCTCCTCCACCAGCAGCCTGGCGTAGGACTTGACAGGCACCTCGATCAGGTTGGGGCCATAGATCCTCCTTCTGCAGGGGGGAGAGGACAGGGAAGGGATTTTATCCTCGGAAAGGAGAGGGAAAGAGTTTCATTCCTGGTAAAGCAGAGGGAAGGAAATTCATCCTTGGGAAAGGAGAGGGAATGAATATTATCCTTGGGAAAGGAGAAGGAAGGAGTTTTATCCTTGGGAGAGAATATTATCTTCAGGAAAGGAGAGGGAAGGAAATTCATCCTTGGGAAAGAATTTTATCCTTGGGAAAGGAGAGCGAAGGAGTTTTAACCTCAGGAAAGAAGAGGGAAGGGATTTTATCCTCAGGAAAAGCTGTATTTCCAACTCAAGGGAGCTCCATGAGGAGCGTGGTTTTGCAGAGAAGCCAACCCCAGGAATTTATCCCACGTAGCGGTTTGGGGTCTGAACACAAGGAGCAAGGAGTCTCCAGGATTCCCTGCTCCTGGAGAATCCTGCTCTGTGCTCCCCAGGATTGCCCACCTGGCGCTGTGCTCCTGCTGGTCCAGCCCAGCCCGGCAGAGGTGCAGCTCTGCGCAGCTCCAGCCCTCGGCCAGCACGCTGGGGAGCCAAAAAAACAGGGAAAGCGAGTCAAACCCAGCGGGAACAGCGGAACAAACACCACGGGGACAACACAACCCCCTCAGGGACAGGGACAGCGCCGTGTTCCCTGGCCTCAGCCAAACTGCAGCTGCCAAGGAGAGCCAACAAAAGGGCTCAGTGGGAGAGCCGGAGAGTCCAGCTTGGCCAAACCGCTCCGGCCGGTTCTCTGAGCCCGGAGTGACATCCAGGATGGTGTGTCACTGGGCTCCAGAGGCCTGGGAGTGTGCAGGGAAGGGTGGGGATGAGGCTCCCGGGGCTCAGGAGGATCCTGAGGGAGCAGGGAAGCTGGGATTTGGGAATACCTGACTTTGCAGAAAGCCTGGCGCCGCTCCAGCCAGACGTAGCGCATTCCCTGGAAGAGGTAATACCTCAGGATGTTCTTCTGGCGGACAGGGAGGGGAAAAGGAGCTGTCAGCGGGGTGGGAAGGGGAAAGGATGGGGTTGGGAGGCAGGGGAGGGCTGAGTGTCACCTCTTCCTTGGCGTGGAGCTGCACGGTGTCACGGCTCTCCTCCTCATCCATGCCCACAGCGATGCTGCTCTGCTCCTCCGGCCTGGCGCCGGGCTGCTGCTCCAGGCTGCCCGGGGGGAACGGGGTCAGCCTGGCCTTCCAGACCTCCTTCACTCCAGGGTCAGCCTGGCCTTCCAGACCTCCTTCACTCCAGGGTCAGCCTGGCCTTCCAGACCTCCTTCACTCCAGGGTCATCCTCTGCCCTTCCAGCCTTCCTTCCCTCCCTCCAGCCTCATCCCTGTCCCTCCAGCCCTCCAGTGTCATCCCTGCCCTTCCAGCCCTCCTTCTCTCCAACCTCATCCCTGCCCTTCCAGCCCCACTCCAGCCTCATCCCTGCCCTTCCAGCCCTCCTTCTCTCCAACCTCATCCCTGCCCTTCCAGCCCCACTCCAGCCTCATCCTCTGCCCTTCCAACCCTCTCTCTCTCTCTCCAGCCTCATCCCTGCCCTCTCAGCCTCTCTCCATCCTCATGCCTGCCCTTCCTTGCTTCTCTCCAGCCTCAGCTCTACCCTTCCAGCCCTCCTTCTCTCCATTCTCAACCCTGCCCTCCCAGCCCCGCTCCAGCCCAGAGCAGATCCGTTCCCAAACCCCACAGAGCTCACCTGGCCTCGCCCAGCGGCTCTGACAGCACTGGGGTGGTGAAGCACTGCCCAAAGCGGTCCTGCAACACAGGGATTGGGGCTGCAGAGGGAAGCTGGAGCTCCCTGAGTGCTCCCAGGAAGGCAGGATGGCTCTAGCCACCCAACCCAGGTGGTGGCTGAGGGTTGGGGACAATGGAGAGGAATTCAAAGCCAGGGTGGCTGGGATGGAAGGGGGAAATGTGGAGTTGTGTTAGGAATAATAAATTAATAATGGTTGCTGGAATGATAATAGGAACAATTCTAGGAATAATAGTAATAATAATGACAATGATAATAAATCCTTAGAGTAATCTGGTGCTGGATGAAAGGAGATACCAGACAAGTGAAGGAGGACAAGCAGCAAGGAACATCCCCAGGGCCCTGTTGGAAGTTGGGGACAGAGCCCAACCCTGGATCCACAGAGCCCAGCACTCCCAAACCCACAGAATCCAACCCCAGACCCACAGAATCCAACCCCAGACCCACAGAACCCAACCCCAGACCCACAGAGCCAACCCCAGACCCACAGATTCCAACCCCAGACCCAGAGAATCCAACCCCAGACCCACAGATTCCAACCCCAGACCCACAGATTCCAACCCCAGACCCACAGATTCCAACCCCAGACACAAAGAATCCAACCCCAGACCCACAGAACAGAACCCCAGACCCACAGAACCCAACCCCAGACCCACAGAACCCAACCCCAAAGCCACAGATTCCAACCCCAGACCCACAGAATGTGACCCCATATCCACAGAATCCAAACCTGCATTCAGAGATTCCAACCCTAGACCCACAGAGCCAACCCAAGACACAAAGAATCCAACCCCAGATCCACAGAGCCAACCCCATATCCACAGAATCCAACCCCAGACCCACAGAATCCCAGACTGGGAATGCCCGAGGGGCTCCCAGCAGGACTCACCCTGATGATGACCCAGTCTGCCTGGCCCAGGGCACAGGGTCTGCACTTGGCCTGCACCTCCAGGCTGGGTTTCCAGTGGAACAGCAGCAGCAGCAGCCCTGCGCTCAGCACGGAGCCTGCATGGCACAGCAGCACTCGCCACGTCCTGGTCTGGTAGCCTGTGACCTCCTGGGAGACAGGGAACCACTGGGAATCACTGGGAATCACTGGTGGGCTGGTTTTGCCTAAGGGTTTTAAACCCTTTTTGAAGGGTTTAAATTTCTCTCAGGTGTTAAAGATACCTGGCTGATGCTCTGGGCTAAGCAAAACCACCACAACTGGGAATCACCCAGACATGGTGCTCAGCCATAAAATCAACCCCAATCGATTATCAACCATTAAAACCATGAACTCTGAAAATCCCAGCTGGACACTAGGGAGAGAAACCAAGGGGGTGGGAAAGCCATGGGGCTGGGAATGCCAAGGGGTCAGGAATGCCAAGGAGCCAGGAATGCCAAGGGGTCAGGAAAGCTAAGGGGGCAGGAATGCCAAGGGGCAGGGAAGGCCATGGGGCTGGGAATGCCAAGGGGTCAGGAAAGCCAAGGGGCTGGAAAAGCAGCTCTAGGTGCTGGCGGTGTGGGAAGCACAGGGATGTGGGGTCATCCCACCGGGAATTCCAGACCTACCATGCGGGATGGATCCGTGTCCGGCTGCAGTGTCCCGTAGCCGGGGCGCCGAGCCCCCAGCAGCCTGCTGCTGTCTGCGAAGCCAGAAAAAACAGGGAAAAGTGCTCAGAAGAGGAGCTGTTTATGCCCAGGATGGGCTCCCAGCGATGCCATCCCCGGGGTGGCTCCTGTCCCCTGCCCTGTCACCTTCCCGGGCACGTGACGGTCATGGGAACAGCACCACGGAGCAATGCTGGCGTTACCCCAGCGGCTGAGCGAGCACAGGACAGAGCAGGGCTGGGCCACAGCCAGGGAGCTCTCCCTGCCACTTTTCCAGCTCGTTTGCTCCTTGTTTGCTCCTTGGGTTTGCTCCTGGCCGCCAAAAAATTGGCATTTCCTGGTTTTAACCACAGCCGGCACCTCCGATTCGCAGCCTGGGAAATTGGGATCAGGGATCATCCCTGTGATCCCCCAGGTGGGATCTCAATCCCTCTGTGTCAAGGGGCTGACCCTGCTCATTCCCTAAATCCAGGATGGATTACAGCTCAGAGCATTCCCAGCACCGGAATCAGGATGGGATCTCAATCCCTTCATGCCGAGGGACTGACCCTGCTCATTCCCTAAATCCAGCATGGATAACACGTCAGGGCATTCCCAACGCCAGGATCGAGACTGGGATCTCATCCCTCTGTGCTGAGAGGCTGAATCTGATCACTCCTTAAATCCAGGATGGATTGCAGGTCAGAGCATTCCCAACACCAGGATTGGGATCTCAATCCCTCCATGCCGAGGGGCTGAACCTGCTCATTCCCTAAATCCAGCATGGATTGCAGCTCAGGACATTCCCAACACCGGGATCAGGATGGGATCTCAATCCTTCCGTGCTGAGAGGCTGAATCTGCTCACTCCTTAAATCCAGGATGGATTACAGCTCAGGGCATTCCCAATTCTGGGATCAGGATCTCAATCCCTCCATGCTGAGAGGCTGAATTTGCTCATTCCTTAAATCCAGGATGGATTACAGGTCAGAGCATTCCCAATGCTGGGATCTCAATCCCTCTGTGCCAAGGGGCTGAATCTGCTCACTCCTTAAATCCAAGACGGATTACAGCTCAGGGCATTCCCAGCACCGGGATCAAGATGGGATCTCAATGCCTCCATGCTGAGAGGCTGAAGCTGCTCATTCCCTAAATCCAGGACGGATCACAGCCCAGGGAATTCCCAACACCGGGACTGGGATCGGTGGGGAGAACACGTGGCACAAGCAGCAAACCCGGAGCTCAACCCCACTGCAGGAACACGTGGATATTTCCTGGCCAGGCCCGGGTCAGGTTCTACACTGGAAAAACCACCCTGGCTGGATTCCTGCTGCTCCCTGTCCGGCCCCAGAGCTGCTCCGCGGGGGATAAACGCGATTAATTCAAACCATTCCCGGTTTCTGCTGATCCCCGCGGTGGGGGATCCACCTGCCCGGCTCCCGGGATGCAGTTTGGGGCGCAGGAATTGGCCAGGAGCCACGAGCAGGAGGGGAGAGGGGAGATGTCCCCAGCGCCAGCCCCAAATCCCGCAAAAAGTGGGGATTCCAGGCGGAATTCCAGGCCAGGAACATGTGCTGCCCTTCCCCAGGGCAGGACAAAGGCAGCGCCTGACACAAGCGATTTCCCCAGGATTTGCAGGAGGGTGGAAAAGTCGCCAAACAACCTGAAAACGACCCGAATTCCTCCCCGAAGCCTCCAGGCAATAGGAAACCCGGCTCGCCCCTCTCCGGGACAGAGCTATCCCGGATTTTTTTGATCCCAAAGCGAATCCTCCGGAGGAACCGAGCGGCTCCCGCGGCATTCCTCCTCTCCCCTCCCGTCCCGAGCCGCAGGTGAGGAGCAGCTCCGGGTTGGACTCACCGCACCTCATCCGGCCGGCAGGGCGAGCGGAGCTGCTCCCGCTGGGGAGCTGGGCACGGAGGCCACTCCTCTGCGGGCAAACACGGCTCCGGGATGGCCCTGCTCCCGCCCCGGATCCAGGGAATTTCACCCGGGAAATTCCCCCCAGAGCTCTGCTTCCCGCTGCCCTCCCCGCCGCGAAAAATTGGGATTTGAGAGGATCCGGCAATCCTGGAGTGGCGATGCGCCAGCCCGGCTCGGCCAGGGAGGAAATCCCGCACTGAGGAAGGATTTCCACGGCCAAAGTCCCACCGGGAATCCCTGGCTCCGAGCCCAGGCTCTGCCCTGCCCTTGGCACAGAACTGCCTGTCAAGGTCCTCATGGGGGAAACTGGGAAGAGGCTGCTCTGGATGCTCCAACATCATCTGTCCTGGGAGAAGGGATGGATAGTTTGGCTATGGAATGTGGAGCTGGAAGCTGGGAGCTCCAACCATCCGTGGATCCATCCATCCATCCATCCATCCATCCATCCATCCATCCATCCATCCATCCATCATCCATCCATCCATCCATCCCTTATCCATCCCTCCATCCATCCAGCCCTCCATCCATCCATCCCTTATCCATCCATCCATCCATCCCCAATCAGAGAGGGATGCAGCTCCTCCTGGAAAAACAGCCCAAGGCTGGGAGAAACCAAGGATGAGCCAGGCTGATCCAAGGTGGGAACGCGGAAAACTTGGATTCCAACTCGCCATTGCCCGGAAATCCACCCTGGGGCACCAAACCTTGGGATGGGTGAGGGAATAAACCCCTCAGAATTCCCGGCAGCCCTGCCCACCTCCCCGGCTGTGGTTGGGGTTGCTGGATTGGGAAGGACCCTCTGTGATTCAGCTGCGATCCCAGCATTCCAACCGGGAATTCCCCGGGAATTCACAGTGGGATCCTGCCCTGCTGGGACCTTCCCAAATCCAGCTGCCAATCCAGAGGGAAGCGCCAGGGAACATCCTGACTGGGACAACCAGGCAAACAGGGGGTTTGTACCCCGATCCAGGATTTCCCCAGTTCCATCCCATAAGGACTCCTCTGGCTGTGCCTCTCCCAGCCCCACATTCCCGGCTGGAAGTGAGAAACCAGGATGGGAACATCCGGAGCACGAGTCCAACCCTTAAATTCAGGAGCTCAGGGGAAAAAGGGGAATTTTGACCCCTGAGTGCTGCTTTGCTGCGGATCGGGATTGGGATCAGGATTGGGATCGGGATTGGGATCAGGATTGGGATCAGGATGGGGATTAGGATGGGATCAGGACTGGGATCAGGATGGGGATTAGGATGGGATCAGGACTGGGATCAGGACTGGGATAAGGATTGGGATCAGGATTGGGATTGGGATCAGGATTGGGATCAGGACGGGATTAGGATGGGATCGGGATTGGGATCAGGATTGGGATCAGGAAAGGATCAGGATTGGGATCAGGATTGGGATGAGGATTAGAATCAGGATTGGGATCAGTATTGGGATCAGGATGGGATCAGGATTGGGATGAGGATGGGGATTAGGATGGGATCAGGACTGGGATCAGGATGGGATCAGGATTAGGATCAGGACTGGGATCAGGACTGGGATAAGGATTGGGATCAGGACTGGGATCAGGATGGATCCAGAGGGATCCCAGCAGGGTCACCGCAGGGATGGAAGCACCCGGTCAGCCCAGGGATGTCACCCCGTTCCCCTTCTGCCCCAAGGGTGCTCCTCTCTCACCCCTTCCGTTTAAAATTTAAAACCAAAAAAGGGAAATGAAGCCAAATGAAAAGGGGAAGTGAAGTGCAATAAAGAGACATAAGAGAAGCGGGGAAAAATTTAAAAGCTAAATAAAAGAAAAAAAAGGAAAATTAATTGAAGTGAAAAACTGAGAAAAATGAGAATAAATTACTGAGAAAAAAAAAAAAGCCAAATGAATTGAAGTAAAAAAAGGGGGAAAATGAGAATAAATTTCTGAGCCGAGGGTGGCAAATCTGGCAGGAATCAGAAATTTGGGAATCTCAGGGATCTGCAGCCTCTCCCAAAAACCTGGATGACTTTTTCCCACCCAGATCTTTATCCATGAAAACCCCCCTGGGATTGCTCTGGGATAGGACTGGAAAAGCAGGATGGAGAGATCTCAACCCTAAAATCCACCACGGTAAAAAACCCCCTGAGAATAAAAAAGGGAAGTGAAACAAAATAAAGTGAAATAAAAGAGAAACGGGGAAAAAAAAGCTAAATGAACAAAAAAAAAAGGGAAATGAAGCAAAAAAAAAGCAAAATGAAATTAATTTTTTCATTCATTTTACTCGCAAAATGAATTCGAGTGAAAGGAGAAAAACAAGAATAAAAAAAGGGAAAGGAAGAAAAATGAGAAAGCGAAATGAAGTGAAAAAAGTAATGGAGCAAAATAAAAGAAAAAAAGTGAAACGGTAAAACACATCAAGAGAAAAAAAAGAACAAATGGAAGGAAAATAAAGGAAGTAAAAAAGTGAAACAAAGTAATACAAAGCAAAGTAATAAAGGGAAATAAAGGAAAATAAAGAGGCAAAACCCCCCAAAATTGAGAGACAAAAATAAAGCAAAATAAAGGAAAATATAAAAGTGAGAAAGCAAAATAAAGCAAAACAATGAAGCGAAAGAAAGTGAAATAAAGAAGTGAGAAAGCAAAGCAAAACCCCCTAAAATAAAGCAAAATGAAAAACGCCAAAATAAAACACAATTAAAAACAACAAAGCAAAATACAGAAAAAATAATGGTGCCAGGTATAAAATAAAAAAGGAAAGGCAAAAACCAACTGCAAAAAGAAAGAAAAATAAGGATGCAAAGAAGTGAAATGACACAAAATAAAGTGAAATAATAAAGAGAATTAAAGCAAAATTTAAAAGAAAAAAAAGTTTTTTAAAAGGCAAAATAATGAGAAATAAATAAAGCAAAATAAAAAGGCAAAATTTAAAAAAGAAAGGCAATCGAATAAAATAATTTTTTTTTAAAAAACCACACCAAAACCAAAATAAAAATGTAAAAATTAACAAAAAGGCAAAAAGGCCATGAAGCAAAATTTAAAAACAAACAAACAAACAAAAAAAGCAAAATAAGGCAAAAGGAAAGAGCAAAATTTTAAAAGAAAGGCAAAATGAAAAAGCTGAATAAATGGGAATAAATGGGAATAAATGGCAATACATGGGAATAAATGGCACCGAAGGCGCGCCGCCCCCCGGGACACCCCGGCGGGGTTTGGGGTGCTCAGCCCTTCAGGGGCTCCTGTTCCCTCATCCCATATCCCATATCCCGACCCCAAATCCCAAATCCCAAATCCCACATCCCATATCCCATCCCTGACCTGAGCTCATGGCGCGGCCCCGCCGCCCCGCGCGCGCCGGAAGGGGCGGGGCTGGAGCCGCGGGGCATGCCGGGAGTTGTAGTCCGGAACCCCAAACCCGGGGGTGTGACAAGCAGGGAATGCTGGGAATTGGAGTCTTGGCACCCCAAACCGGGGGTGTGACACACAGGGTCTTGGAGTCCGGAACACCCAAAATGAGGGTGTGGCAAGCGGGGATGCCGGGAGTTGGAGTCTGCAGCACACCCAAACCCGGGGGTGTGAGATCCTGGGAATGCTGGGAATTGGAGTCCAAAAGCCCCAGAAACGGGGGTGTGACAAGCAGGGAATTCTGGGAGTTGGAGTCCGCAGCACACCCTAAACTGGGGTGTGACACCCCGGGAATTCCAGTCCGGAACACCCAAACCGGGAGTGTGACAAACAGGGAATGCTGGGAATTGGAGCGTGGACACCCCAAAAACGGGGGTGTGACACCCTGGGGATGCTGGGAATTGGAGTCTGCAGCACAACCAAAACTGGGGTGTGACACCCTGGGGATGTCAGGAATTGGAGTGTGCACACCCCAAAATCGGGGGGTGGGACAAGCAGGGAATGCTGGGAATTGGAGTTCAGAACCCCCAAAAACAGGGTGTGACACCTTGGGAATGCCGGGAATTGGACTGAAAACTGGGAATATAACTCAGGATCCCATGGGGTAGGACAGCATGCCTTGTTCCTGGTGGATCTGGAGGTAAAAACATCACAGAAAAGAGAATGATTCGACCCTAAAAAATTCCATTTTATTAGGATTTGGACTGAAAATCAGGAATGTAATCCCAGATCCCACAGGATGGGACAGCACACCTCACTCCTGGTGGATCAGCACTGGGGTTTTGCCCAATCCCACACCCCAGAGCTCCAAATCCTCCCTCTGGGGATCTCAGGATGGAGATTTCCCCTCCATCCCCTTCTCCCAGCCAATCCCAACACCTCCCAGCCACAGCTCTGAAGGATTTGGGATCACAGAACATCCCATAAATAACAGATAAAGGATCCACTCGGAGCTGTTCTTTCCAGCCTTTATTGAAGGTGCACAGAGAATTCCCTGCTGGAGATGCCCCAGGTGGCAGTGACCCCCAGGAGAGGGGGCTGGGGTCCCTCACGGTCACTCTGGGTCACTCATGGTCACTCTGGGGTCACTCAGGGTCACTCAGCCCTCACGCCGTCGCTGCCTTCTGCTTGTAGGTCGCCATCATCTTCTTGATCTCGGCGATGGCTTTGCCTGGGTTGAGGCCCTGCAGGAGGAGTGGGGTTAGATCCTCAGGAAGGGCTGGAGCAGCTTCCCAAAATCCCTCCCTCTCCCAAATCTGCTGCTGTTCCACCCTTTTTCCCCCAAAAAAATGGATTTCAGCTGATTTTGTGCTTCCTTTCAAACACTGGCAGGTCACAGGATGGATTAAAGTTGTAGCAAACTCACAAATCTGCTGCTGTTCCACTTTTTTCCCCTCTAAAACCTGGATTTCAGCTGATATTCTCCCTGCTTTCAAATCCTAGGAGGTCCCAGGATGGATCCAAGTGACAGCAAACTCCCAAATCTGCTGCTACTCCACCTTTTTTCCACCTAAAAGCTGGGATATTGTGCTTCCTTTCTGTGCTGGGCTGTCAGAGCAGGTGCTCAGCATCCCATTTTTCCCAAAAAGCAGGAATTCCTGGCCTGGCTGGAGCACCCTGGGACAGCACAGTGGCAGGGCTGGCACTGCCACCACCATCCCTGTCCCCAGCCCATCCTGGCACTCAGGATTCATTCCCAGGTTGGGAATTAATGGCATTAATTAATTTCTGTGGGGGCACAGCCATACCTTGGGGCAGGTGCGGGTGCAGTTCATGATGGTGTGGCAGCGATACAGAGAGAAAGGATCCTGCAGCTGCGCCAGGCGCTCCTCCGTGAAGTCATCGCGGGAATCGATCATCCAGCGGTAAGCCTGGGGACAGCCACAGGGACAGGGGTGGCACCAGGCAGGGACAGTGACAGGGGTGGCACCGGGCAGGGACAGTGACAGGGGTGGCACCGGGCAGGGACAGTGACAGGGGTGGCATCGGGCAGGGACACAGCCAGGGATGATGCCATCAGGTAGGGACACAGCCAAGGATGATGGCATTGGGCAGGGACACAGCCAGGGCTGGTGGCATTGGGCAGGGACACAGCCAGGGCTGGTGGCATTGGGCAGGGACACAGTCAGGGATGATGGCATCAGGCAGGGACACAGCCAAGGATGGCATCGGGCAGGGACACGGCCAGGGCTGGTGGCATTGGGCAGGGACACAGCTAGGGCTGGTGGCACCCAGCAAGGACACCAACAGGAATGGCACCAGGCAGGAACACCCACAGAGCTGATGGCACTCGGCAAGGACACCAATGGGAATGGCACCAGGCAGGAACACCCACAGAGCTGATGGCACCGGGCAGGGACACAGCCAGGGCTGTCACCAGGGGGGATGGCCAGAGTGACCCCTGGCTCAGGAACCCCAGGGGACGCAGGGGACATGTCCTCACCTGCATGAGCACGGCAGGGCCCAGGTACTTGTCACCATTCCACCAGTAGCTGGGACAGCTGGTGCTGCAGCAGGCACACAGGATGCACTCGTACAGCCCGTCCTAGGGACAGGGACACAGATTGTCACCCTGGACTGGGATACAGGGGACACAGCACATTGTCACCCCACACTGTCACCCCAGGCTAGGACACAGGATGCACTCGTACAGCCCATTGTCACCCCAGAAGGACAGCAATTCCCAAAGGGAACAATCTCAGCCCTGCTGCTACAGGACAGCAATTCCAGCAATTCCTGGGGACAGCTCTGAGTGCAGCCCGGGTGTTGGGGTTTAACCCAGGGGGTTTGGGGAATGGCAAGGTGTTGGGGTTTTGGAAATGGGAAAGTATTGGGGTTTAACCCACGGGACTTGGGGAATGGGAAGCTGTTGGGGCTGAACCCATTGGGTCTCAGGAATGGGAAGGTTTTGGAATAGGAAGGTGTTGGGGTTTATCCCATGGGATTTCGGGAATGGGAATGGGAAAGTGTTGGGGCTGAACCCACTGGGTTTCACGAATGGGAAGGTTTTGGAATAGGTAGGTGTTGGGGTTTAACCCATAGGATTTGGGGAATGGGAAGGTGTTGGGGTTTATCCCAGGGGGTTTGGGGAATGGCAAGGTGTTGGGGTTTATCCCATGGGATTTGGGGAATGGGAAGGGGTTGGGGTTTAACCCATGGGATTTGGGGAATGGGAAGGGGTTGGGGTTTATCCCATGGGATTTGGGGAATGGGAAGGGGTTGGGGTTTATCCCATGGGATTTTGGGAACGGGAAGGTGCCGAGTGCCGGGGTTTAACCCTTTCAGGGCTGCCCGAGGGGCTCAGCAGCACAAAGAGCAGTGACCAGCTTCTGGCGATCCTCGATGGACTGTAGGTACTGCGCCTTGCCCTCCTTGGACTCGTCCTTCTTCCTCAGGTAGGGCTGGATGGACTTGTACTGCGCGTAGAAGTTACTCAGGTCCTGCAAAACACCGGCTTGGCTCATGGGCTGAGCATGGAAACACAGGGATCATGGAAAACCCTCGGCTGGAAGGGAATCCAGCCCCACTCCAAAACCCCACCCTTAATGCCCAAGCCTCGGGGCTGTGCTCATCCCTGCAATCCCATCCTCTGGGGGAAGAGCCTTTTCCCAAAATCCACCCTAAATCCCCTCTGGCAGAGTTCCATCCCAAATTTGTATTTCCCCCAAAATCCCCCTCAGCACAGTTCCTACCCCAATATCCCAAATTTACATATTCCCCTAAATCCCCCCGTGGCACAGTTTCACATCCTAATATCCCAAATTTACACATCCCCCAAAATCCCCCTCAGCACAGCTCCATTCCAAATTTATACTTCCCCCTAAATCCTCCTCAGGACAGCTCCACACCCCAATATCCCACATTTATATTCCCCCTAAATCCCCCCTGGCACAGTTCTGTCTCAAATTTACATTCCCCTAAATCCCCCCCAGCAGAGTTTCATACCCCAATATCCCAAATTTAAACATCCCCCTAAATCTCCCTCAGCACAGTTCCAGGCCCCAATATCCCAAATCTGTGCCCCAAAACCCGCCCAGGAGGTGGCATTCCCTCCACATTTGTGGCATTTGCCACATTCCAAAGGACAGGTTCAGTCACTGGGACCCACCCAAGTGTGAGGGACACCAGAACGGTGACACCTGAGCTTGGTGGCACCTCCCAGTGTCACCTTCCCACCCCAGAGTGCCCCTGCACACTGTCACCCCATGGTGGCACCTCCCAGTGTCCCTCCCACCCCAGTGTGTCGCTGTCACCCATGGTGGCACTTCCTACCCTCCCCAGTGTCCCTCAATGTTGTCACCCGTGGTGACACCTCCCAACATCCTCCTTCCCACCCTAAAGTGTCCATGAATGCTGTCACCCCTGGTGGCACCTCCTTCCTACCCACCCCAGAGTGTCCCCAGAATGCTGTCACTCCTGCCTTCCACCCCAAAGTGTCCCTGAATGCTGTCATTCCTCCTTCAAACCCCAGAGTGTCCCTGAATGCTGTCACCTGTGGTGGCACTTCCTTCCCACCCCGAAGTGTTGCTGTCACCTGTGGTGGCACCTCCCAACATCCTCCCACCCACCCCAAAGTGTCCGCTGAATGCTGTCACCCATGGTGGCACCAGGTCCTTCCCTCCCCAGAGTGTCACTGTCACCCCTAGCGGCACCTCCCAACATCCTCTTTCCCACCCCAAAGTGTTGCTGCCATCTGTGGTGGCACTTCCTTCCCATCCCAAAGTGTCCCAGAATGCCGTCACTCCTCCTTCCCACCCCAGAGTGTCTCTCATCACTGTCACCCACGGTAGCACCTCCCAGTGTCCCTTCCACCCCAGTGTCCCTGGCATGCTGTGACCCCAATGGCACCTCCCAAATCCTCTTTCCTACCCCAAAAGAGGTAGGAAAGAGGATGTTGCTGTCACCTGTGGTGGCACCTCCCAATGTCCCTCCCACCCCAAAGTGTCACTGTCACCCATGGTGGCACTTCCTTCAAACCCCAGAGTGTTTCCTGAATGCTGTCACTCCTCCCTCCCACCCCGAAGTGTCCCTGAACACTGTCATGTGTGGTGGCACTTCCTTCCCACCCTGAACATCCTCCTCCCCACCCTAAAGTGTCCCTGAACCCTGTCACTCCTCCTTCCCTCCCCAGAGTGTCATTGTCACCCATGGTGGCACCTCCTTCCCACCCCAAAGTGTCCCTGAACGCTGTCACCTGTGGTGGCACCTCCTTCCCACCCCAAAGTGTCACTGTAACCCATGGTGGCACCTCCCAGTGTCCCTCCCACCCCAAAGTGTCATTGGCACCTGTGGTGGCACCAGATCCTACCCACCCTGGAGTGTCCCTGTCACCTGTAATGGCATCTCCTACCCACCCCAGAGTGTCCCTGAACACTGTCACCCAGGGTGGCACCATGTCCTTCCCACCCCAGAGCGTCCCTGTCCCCCTGGTGTCACCTCCCACCCCCCAGTGTCCCCACCACTGTCCCTGCTGTCACTCACCGGCACCAGGTCCTTCACCACGTACATGTGTGGCAGAGGGTAGATCTTGGTGACCTTGCTGAGGTCACTGTCGATTTTCTTGATGCAGGCCAGGGTGTTTCCCCCGGCGATGTTCATGGCGCAGGAGCCACAGATCCCTGGGAAAAATAGGGAAAAGCAGGGGATTTCAGCCTCTTGGCCCCAAAAGTGTCCCTGGAGGAGCTGCTGTGACAGGGACATGGCAGGGATTGACACCAGGGCTGAATGGGTTTAACTCTGATGGAGATCGAACACAGGAGATGCTTTGAGCAAAGCCTGGATGCATTTTCTGGATGCACTTTCTGTGGGGAAGTTTTCCATTTTCCATGGGGAGATACTCTGTTTTCCATGGAGAAATTTTTTATTTTCCATGAGGAAATTTTCCATTTTTCATGTGGAAATTCTCCATTTTCCATGAGGAAATATTCCATTTTCCATGGGGAAATTTTCTGTGGGGAAGTTTTCTGTTTCCACAGGGAAATTTTCCATTTTCCAAGGGAAATTTCTCCACGGGGATATTTTCCATTTCCCATTTTCCATGGGGAAATTCTCCATTTGCTGTGGGGAAATTTTCCATTTTCCACAGGGAAATTCTCCATTTTCCATGGGGAAACTTTCTGTTTTCCATGGGGAAATTTTTTGTTTTCCATGGGAAAACTTTCTGTTTTCCAGGGGGAAATTTTCCATTTTCCATGGGGAACTTCCTTCCTTACTGGAAAACAACGCAGCTTGGGCACCTCATTTGTTTTTTGTGTGATTTAGAGAGAGGAGAACGCCTAGCACGAGGTGGGAGCTGAGGGAAGCAGAAATACAACAAAAATAAGATTGTAACTTGGGAAATTGCTGCGCCTTCACGAGGTGGAATGTGTGTGGTTTAGTTTGTGGCTCTTGCTCCTTGTGCTGTCTCTGCCACTGGAAATTATTAAAATCCACATTCAACTTATAATTTCCACTTTCAACAACAAAAACCAAAAGAACAACTGAACTGAACAGAAAGAACAAGAAAAATTCCCTATTATAAAATCCACAAATAACATCACAAGAGAAAAATCTGGGACGATCCTCTGACAATCCTTGGGAAAATTTATATGGATTGGTGTAATTCCCTGTCAGCCTTCTCATCTCTGGAATACCCAGGCCCAGCTCTCATGGTCTCTCCTCACAAAAAGGGGAATAAACAGCCCAAAGCACCCCTGAAATTCAGGAATCCAACCCCAAACCCCTCAGTTAGGAGCTCCTTTCCCTTTTCCCCATTCCCATGAAACAAACTGTACTCCCAAAAGAAGAGAGAAGAGGCACAGTCCCCTGAAATTCAGGAATTCAACCCCAGAGCCCTGAGGATTTTCCCTTTCTCCATTCCCAGGGCACAAACTGCACTCCCAAAAATGAGAGGACAGAATCCCCTGAAATTCAGGAATTCAACCCCAGAGCACTAAGGATCTTCCCTTTCCCCACTCCCAGGGCAAACTGTGCTCCCAAAAATGAGAGGAGAGACAGAATCCCCTGAAATTCAAGAATCCAACCCCAAACCCATCAGGCAGGAGCTCCTTTCCCTTTTTCCCATTCCCAGGACACAAACTGTGCTCCTAAAAAAAAGAGAGGAGAGGCACATTCCCCTGAAATTCAGCAATTCAATCCCAGAGCCTTAAGGATTTTTCCTTTCCCTTTTCCCCATTCCCAGGGCACAAACTGAACTCCCAAAGGTGAGAGATAGAATCCCCTGAAATTCAGGAATCCAACCCCAAATCCCTCAGACAGGAGCTCCTTTCCCTTTTCCCCATTCCCAGGACACAAACTGCGCTCCCAAAGGTGAGAGGAGAGCCCAAAAATAGCCCAAAAAACAGGTGGAATGCCAGCTCCAACAATGGAAAAGGTTACTCCTCCCACGATGGAAAGGCTTCCAAGCATTTTGCAGGCAGCTGGAGAGGGAAGTAGAGCTGCAGGGCCACGCAGCAGGAATGTGGGGTTGGGAACGTGGGGTTGGGAACGTGGGATTGGGAATGTGGGGCTGCTCTCCCTGCGAGGCAGGAATGGGGCAGGATGGAACCAGCCTGGCCTGAAAAGCTGTCTGCTCCAAGGAAAAATGTCCAGGGCAGTGGATTCTGGCTTGGGAAGGGGTTTGGCACTGGAGCAGCACTCCATGTGGGATTCTATGCAGATTCCAGAGGAATCCAGGCTTCCCATTTCCATCCCAGCCACAACATCTCCAGGCACACACTGCCCTGAAATTCTCCTGCTCCCACCTCATTAAATCCAGATTCATTCCAGCCAGGAATGCATTTCCAATCTCTCCAGCAGTCCCACAGCTCAGCATTCTGGTGTGACCCATGAGTCAGGAGTTTTTCCCATTTCCATCCCAGCCATATCTCCAGGCACAGACTGCCCCGAAATTCTGCTCACAATCCCACCCCATTAAATTCAGATTCATTCCACCCAGGAATGCATTTCCAGCCTCCTCTCCTGCATTCCTACAGCTCAGCATCTCAGAGTAACCCGTGAGTCAGGAGTTTTTTCCATTTCCATCCCAGCCAAAGCATCTCCAGACTGCCCTGACATTCCCCTGCTCTCAAACCCACCTTGTTAAACTCAGACTCATTCCACCCAGGAATGCATTTCCAGCCTCCTCTCCTGCATTCCCACAGGAGTTTTTTCCCATTTCCATCCCAGCCACATCTCCAGGCACACACTGCCCTGAAATTCCCCTGCTCTCAATCCCACCCCATTAAACCCGGGCTTATTCCACCCAGGAATGCATTTCCAATCACCTCTCCTGCATTCCCACAGCTCAGCATCCCAGTGTGACCCATGAGTCAGGAGTTTTTCCCATTTCCATCCCAGCCATATCTCCAGACACCGACTGCCCCAAAATTCCTCTGCTTGCAAACCCACCCCATTAAATCCAGATTCATTCCAGTCAGGAATGCATTTCCAGCCTCCTCTCCTGCATTCCCAATGCTCAGCATCTCAGAGTAACCCGTGAGTCAGGAGTTTTTCCCCATTTCCATCCTAGCTGAAACACCTCCAGGCACACACTGCCCTGACATTCCCCCTGCTCACAATCCCACCTCATTAAACCAGGGCTCATTGCAGCCAGGAATGCATTTCCAGCCTCCTCTCCTGCATTCCCACAGCTCAGCATCCCAGCATGACCCATGAGTCAGGAGTTTTTCCCAGGGAAAGCCAGGACAGTCCCAGATGTGCCACCTGCACGAGGAGCAGCCGCAACCCAAAACCACAGCAGTGCCCTTTTCCTCAATCCGAGGGCCAACACTCCTGGAGCGATTCCTAGAAATCCCAAGCACTCTCCCATTCCCACAGCAGCCCCCACAACTTGCTCCCATTCCACCTCTGCCCTCCTGCAATCTCTGCTCGGATTTCAGGATGAACCAGACTGGGAGAGGAACTGGGACGGCTGGGAGCTGTGGAAGGAACTGCTGGAGCTGTGTCACCACACCCTGTGAGCACCAAGCCTCACTCCTGGATCCATCCAGGTGTTTTTCCCACTGAGGTGGAAGAGCAGGGTGGGAGCTGAGCTCTTCCACAGCTGGCACTGAGCAGAATTCCAGGGAATGTCCTTACCCTCCCTGCAGGACCTGCGGAAGGTCAGCGTGGAGTCCATCTCGTTCTTGATCTTGATCAGGGCGTCCAGCACCATGGGCCCACACCTAGGGCAGAATTCCCACAGTCACTGAGCCTGCAGAGCCCAGAATTCCCACAGTCACTGAGCCTACAGTCACTGAGCCTGCAGAGCCCAGAATTCCCACAGTCACTGAGCCGGCAGAGCCCAGGATTCCCAAAATCACTGAGCTTGCAGAGCCCAGAATTCCCAAAATCACTGAGCTTGCAGAGCCCCTAAAGCAGAATTCCCAAAATCACTGAGCCTGCAGAGCTCCTAAAGCAGAATTCCCAGAGTCACTGAGTTTCCAGAGCCCAGAATTCCCAAAGTCACTGAGCCTCCAGAACCCCTAAAGCAGAATTCCTTCAAGCCCATCCCATTCCCATGTCCAGGGACACCTTCCCCTATCCCAGGCTGCTCCAAGCCCTGTCCAGCCTGACCCTGGACAATTCCAGGGATCCAGGAGCAGCCACAGCTTCCCTGGGAAATCCATTCCAGGGCCTCCCCAGCCTCACAGGGAAGAATTTATTCCCAACATCCCATCTGAACCTCTCCCCTCTCAGTTTAAACCCCCCTGTCACTATTCCCACACCTGCCAGGTCAACATTTATCCATGGAAAAAGCTGTTTTCCCTGCTTTCCTCCCTCTTTCTCAGCAGCCCCCAAACGTCCCATATAAATCAAGTTGATTGGTGCCACCAGCACCTCCTGAATCCATCCCAGGACATGGACAAACCCCAGGATGTCCCAGCACTGTCCCCTCCTCCTGCTGGGACAGCAGCACTGGGGACACCTGTGGGGTCAGGGAGGGGGGGAAAACCCCACAGGAAAATCTGCTTTTTCCCCTTCCCAGCCATTCCAAGCTCCCAGAAACCCCTGGAGCTGCCATTCCCAGGGATGCTCACTTGTTGAGATCCACCTCGTAGGTCTGCATGCGGGGTTTGTCCCCAGCCTTGTCAGGGTCCCATCTGTAGATGGCGAATTTCTTCATCCGCGGCGCTGCTGCTGCTGTCTGAGCCCCCCGGAGCACCTGAAACCCAGGGAAAACTGCCTCAGAGCTGCCTGGATCCAGGGAAAACTGCCTCAGAGCTGCCTGGATCCAGGGAAAACTGCCTCAGAGCTGCCTGGATCCAGGCAAAACTGCCTCAGAGCTGCCTGGATCCAGGGAAAACTGCCTCAGAGCCGCCTGGATCCAGGGAAATCCCACCTCAGATCCCACCTGGATCCAGGGAAAACTGCCTCAGAGCTGCCTGGATCCAGGGAAAACTGCCTCAGATCCCACCTGGATCCAGGGAAATCCCACCTCAGATCCCACCTGGATCTAGGGAATTCCCACCTCACATCCCACCTGGATCCAGGGAAAACTGCCTCAGATCCCACCTGGATCCAGGGAAATCCCACCTCAGATCCCACCTGGATCCAGGGAAAACCCCACCTCAGATCCCACCAGGAGGGCTTGGAGGGATCCAGGAGGAGATATAGAGAGGGTTATGTGTGTATATGTATCTAAAAATGTATTTTTAATATACATACATATTAACATACACATATATATATGTGTGGATATATTAAAATATAATAAATATGTATTTACACACATATATACACGTATGTGTGAAGATCACATACACGTGTGGATATAAATGTATACATTGTGTATTGTGTTTTATGTATTTATAAATTATATGTGCTGTTAATAAATTATATGTATTTGTACATCCTATTATATGTGTCATCATGATATAATTACATGTACTCTTTGTTTATATATTGTGTTTAATATTGCAGTCTATGTTTTATATATTCTGTGTATTTATAGAGCGTTTATTATACTATATATTACCTAACACGTTTTATTTATAAGTTGCATGTAATTATATATATATACACATGCATATGCATATATATAGGTACACATTGCATTGTATATGGTATATATTTATACATTATATGTATGTATTTATTATATTATATTGTCTGTGTAATCATAACCATATAATTATAATTTTTGTCCAGGCATCTTTACGTATATATTCTAATATATTATTTATATATGTGTATATATATATATAATCTGTGTAAATATATATACAATTTCCATAAATATATAATCTGTGTAAATACATATATAAAATCCATATAAAATTAAATGTTTACATAAATATGGTATGTATTTATATATTATATGCATATATAATATATTATATTGTGCATGTAATCATAATCATATAATTATAATTTATGTCCAGGCATCTTTATGTATATATTTTAATATATTATTTATATATGGATGTACATATGCATAATCCGTGTAAATATATATATATATACATAATCTGTATAAATATATATCTATATAATACATATAAAATTAAATATGTTTACATAAATATATTGGATTAGGGAATCTGGACAGGGTTTGGAGCATCCTGCCAGGGATTTCTGGCAGTGCTGGTGACTGCCCCTGTGTCCTGGGGATCTCAGCTATTCCCAAAATCCAGTGCCCCTGCTGCTCCCAGATCCAAGCCCTGCATCCATCAAATCCCAAGGCTCTCCCTGTCCCCAAACACCCCGGAATCCCCAAAATCCCTCACACCGTGTTCCCACAGCTCTTCCCAACCCCTTCCCACAGCATTCCCCATCCTCCAAATCCCTGCCATCCTTTATCTCCCCCATATCCATTCCCAGCCCTTCCCGCTGCTATTTGCCCCACACCCTCCTCAGCACCCCTTTATTTTCCCATCTTTTCCCACCTTTTCCCTTCTCCTGGATCCTGCTGCCCCCAGCCGCTCCTTCCCACTCCCAAATCCCACAGCCCCTCCCCACCGATCCTACTCCCTCCCAACCCACCCCATTGGCCCAAACACTTTTCCCATATTTTACTGCATCCCAATCCCCCTCCAGCCCCCCAGAAACCTTCTTCCTTTCCATCCCTAATTCCCACACAGATCCCACACTCCATTCCCATCCCTAATTCCCACAGCCTCCTCTCCCCCTCAGATCACCCTCTTTTCCCACCCACTCTTCCCATCTTTTACCTCACTCTGGATCCCTCCAGCACCTTATAACCTCCTTCCTGCACTCTCTTCCACCCCTCTCGCCCTGTCCATCCCTAATTCCCACACAGATCCCACACTCCATTCCCAGCTCCCTCTCCCCCTCAGCTCACCACCCTTTTCCAACCCACTCTGCTCATCTTTTCTTCATCCCGGACCTCTCCAGTCCCTGTATAACTTCCTTCCTGCTCTCTCTTCCACCCTTCTCCCCCTTTCCATCCCCAATTCCCACACAGATCCCATACTCCATTCCCAGCCCCTTCCCACAGCCCCCTCTCACCCCTCAGCTCACCCACTTTTGCCACCCACTCTTCCCATCTTTTACCTCATCCTGAATCCCTCCAACCCCTGTATAACCTCCTTCCTGCCCTCTTTTCAATCCCTCTCCCCCTTTCCATCCCCAATTCCCACACCACATCCCACACTCCATTCCCAGCCCTAATTCCCACAACCCCCTCTCCCCCTCAGCTCACCCACTTTTCCTACCCACTTCTCTCACCTTTTACCTCACCCCAGATCCCTCCAACCCCTGTATAACCTCCTTCCTGCCCTCTCTTCCACCCCTCCCCTCCTGTCCCACCCCAATTCCCACACCAGCTCCCACACTCCACTCCCAACCCTCTTCCCACAGCTCCCTCTCCCCCTTCTCTCCCACCCTCCTCTCAGCCCCCCGCAGCCCCCGGTCCGCTCTGCCACCCCTCCCCTCGCTCCGCTCCCGCCCATCCCCATCTCCCAGCCGCCCCGCAGCCGCCCCGGCCCCTCACCGCCCGCGGCCCGGCCCGCAGGAGCCGCGCGGGGACTCCGCGCCTCAAGGAGACTCCGACCGCGGCCGCCGCCATCTTCCCGTTCCTCAGTTCCGCCCGCCCCGGAAGTGCCCCCGCCGCCGCCATGTTGCCGCGCTGACGACAGGGGGCGCGGCAGTGCTGCTCTCCGCCATGTTGGACGTGGCGGTGCCCTCATGAAGGACGCCATGTTGGGTGTGGCGACGCCCTCACGGGGAGCGCCATGTTGGGAGTGGCGCTCCCCTGTGGGACGCGGCGGGATGCAGCGGGCAGGGAGCCTGAATTCCCTTTTTCCTTGTGGGGTAAATTCCCCTTGTTCTCTCTCCACTCATTCCCAGCATCGTGATTTTGCACGGAGGTGCCCATGCCACCTCCCCCCTCTCCCAAACCAAGAGGGTGCTGACGGGGGCAAAGAATCCCGGAATCAATAAGGTGGCAAAAGCCCTCCAGGGCCATCGAGCCCAACCGTGCCTGATCCCCACCTTGTCCCCAGCCCATGGCACTCAGTGCCACCTCCAGGCCTTCCTTGGACACCTCCAGGGATGGGGACTCCAAAGCTCCCTTGGCAACGCCTTCCAAAAAATACGCCCTCCTGTTGGAAATAATACAACTTTCATAACGAATTTTTAATTGATTTTTTAAGTTACCTGAAGCAATGCCCACTTTTAGCCAGCACAAGTTAAAGACCCTTCTTCACAGAGTCTTATTTTGATCATTAAATCACTGAAACCTCGAGTTTGTTAAAACTAACCCTGACAGGCTTCAATAATGCCAAAGGGATTTGAAGATTGGTCACCTCGCATGTTAAATTCATGGCCCTTGAAGGATGCTGGAGTAACCAGAAGATACAGAGGAGATTAAGGTCTGGAAAGTTGGAGATTCCCAACTGGAAAAGTTGAGAAAAGGGTGGTAAAAGGACTAAAGAATGTGGCTCAGCTTAGCATGAAGAGAGAGAAATCAGTAAGCCATAGTGGACAGAGTGCTAATCAATGAAGATAATTACTAGAACCAATGAACAGTAATTTCTTCATTAAAAACATGTAAATAAGTGAATATATTTTGTGTTGATGTGGAGGCTGGAGCTTTGTCAGCCACACACAAACCCTGGCCGAGAATGAAGCGATGCCTGACCCATCAACACTAAAAACACAGCATTAGAGACAATTTCAGAGGATTTTGGTAACACCTCCATGCCTCTGAGGGCCTCCCTCCCTTCCTCTCCCAGTTATTCCCTATGGTTATTTAATTTCCAGGCTTTTTCCTCACAGCAAATCCATTTATTGAGCGAATAGTAAGCAACACACGCTGGGAAAGCCACGGGGGGCAAAGATCGAGGGAAGAGGAGGAGGAGGAGGAGGAAGAGGAGGAGGAAAAGGAAGGGGAAGAGGAGCAGAAGGTCTAAGGGGTGAAGTGCCATCATTTGAAGGTGAAGGGCTGGCACTGGACTCTGGTGCAAAGATGGAGGGAAGAGGAGGGAAAGGAGGAGGAAGAGGAGGAGGTAGAGGAAGAGGAGGAGGTAGAGGAAGAGGAGGAGGTAGAGGAAGAGGAGGAGAAGGTCTAGGGGGTGAAGTGCCACCAGTTGAAGACAAAGGGCTGGCACTGGACATTGATGCAAAAATGGAGGGAAGAGGAGGAGGAAGAGGAAGAGGAGGAGGAAGGGGAAGAGGAGGAGAAAGTCTAAGGGGCGACGTGCCACCATTTGAGGGTGAAGGGCTGGTGCTGGATGTTGGTGCAAAGATGGAGGGAAGAGGAGGAAAAGGAGGAGGAAGAGGAGAAGGAAGAGAAGGAGAAGGTCTAGGAGGTGAAGTGCCACCATTTGAAGGTGAAGGGCCGGCACTGGACATTGATCCAAAAATGGAGGGAAGAGGAGGAAGAGGAGCAGGAAGAGGAGGATGAGGAGGAGGTAGAGGAAGAGGAGGAGAAGGTCTAAGGGGCGAAGTGCCACCATTTGAAGGCGAAGGGCCGGCGCTGCACGCTGGTGCCGCAGCGCACCTCGCCCAGGCTGCCGTGGTAGGAGGCCACGTCCTCCAGGAAGCGGCAGCGCAGCCCCAGCGGCTCCAGCAGCGCACGGATCCGCCGCTCCAGGCAGCACTCGCCCCCGGCTATGGGCCCAAAGGGCTTGGGGATGCCCAGGTCCTGGGCCAGCACCAGCATGGTGACCTGCGGGGTGACATCAGCGAGGGTCGAAGCCAAAGGGAAGGTGTTGGTCACCTCCACCCTCCTTGTGCTGCTTTTTGCAGCTACCCTCCCTCAGGATTCCAAATCCAGCAGAATTCCCCTTTTTTGTCATTAAAACACACCTTACCCCTTGCAGTTTCACTGCTTTTTTGCCTCAAAACCCCACTGCACCACAAAGCCACCAAGCTGAGTTAGACTTGTCTTTATCCCGCAGATATTTCCTTTCTCTAGACAGCTGATTTTTTTGTGGGGGACAACTTCAGGGACTCATCCTGGGAAAACACACCTCACCCCTTGCAATTTCACCACTCCAGCTTTGCCAAAAGGAAGACGTTGGTCTCCTGCACTCTCCCCAGCACTGTTTGTTGCAGCTGTCCTCCTTCAGAATGCCAAATTCAGCAGAATCCCCCTTTTTTGTTGCTAAAACATGCCTCAGTTTCACTGCTTTTTTGTCTCAAAACCCCACTGCACCACAAAGCCACCAAGCTCAGTAAGACCTGTGTTTACCCTGGAGATATTTCCTTTTTTTGGGGGGGGGACAACTCTGGCAGCTCATCCTGGCAAAACACACCTCACTTTGCGATTTCACCACTTTTTTTGCCTCAAAACCTCACTGCATCACAAAGCTACCGAGCTTTGTTAGCCCCATGCTTATCCCGGAGATATTTCCTTTCTCTACACAGCTGATTTTTTTTGTTTTTTTGGTGTTTCTTAGGAAAACGTTGGGGCCTCGTCCCCCTCACCATGTTGGGGAAGTAGGGGATGGCTTTGCCCTGCTTGTCCAGCTTGAAGAGGGCCGGCAGGTCGATGATGTCCTCCTCCTGCAGCCCCAGCTCCTTCTTGAGGATATCCCTGTTCCAGTCGATGCAGCGCTGGAGGGGACGGAGCAGAGCCAAAATCCACCACTCCCCGCAGTGGTCATTGCCAGAAATTGGGATTAGAACCCGGAATATCGAGGATTACCTGGACGTACTGGTTCTGCTGTGCCAGGACGTCATTGGAGAGGACCTTGTTGATGGTGACTCGTTTGGTGTCTGTCCCTGAGTACCCTAAAAGGGCAAGACCCCCTCAAAATCCAGCAGCGCTGGCTTGAGATGGGGCATAGAGGTGGAAAAAGCCCCCAAAAATCCCATTTTGCTGGGACTGGGGACAAGGCTTGGGAAACTGAGGGAAGGAAATTGGAAAAGAGCATTGGATAAGTCCTGTCCTGCATCCTGCTGCCCACAGGAATGATGGGCGGAATTTGCTCCGTGGAGAATTTGCTCCATGGAGAATTTGCTCCATGGAGAATTTGCTCCACAGAGGATCATCCCCCTCCATGGGGTCACCTCCAGTTTGGGGACAGCCAGGTTCCCTCAGTGACCTTGAGAAACCCTCAGAGATACAGACAGAGCACACGGGGTTCTCCCAACCCCACCATGGATCCAAATCCCAACTAGAAAGAAACAATCCTGTGCTAATTCCGGGGGCCAGCAGAGCCACCAGTTGTCCCTCTCCGTGCCGGAGCCCCGCTGGCATTTCCCAAATCTCCATCCTGGGGAGCAAACATCCCCTCCACGCCGAGGCCTTTATCCCTGCATCCCACTCACTTTCCCGAAATAGGGCCGGGGGAGGCCGGGGCGGCGCGCAGGCATCCCGCTGAAGGACGGACCATGTCCCCGTGTGCTCCCAGCTGCCACCAGCCCTGTCCCCTTGCCTTTGAACATGGTGGCTTCTCCCTGGCCCTCCTTCTGCTTCTCGCGGAAGAGCCGGTAGCAGGCGGCAGGGCTGGCCAGCAGCATCCGGAATCGCTGGGGAAACACAGCCTGGGTCACCCCTGAGGCACCTTTTTGGGTCCTTTTTGCAAAGAACCTGAGCTCAACCTCCTGAACTCTAAAAATCAGGTGATTTTACTGTTATGAATGCCTTTTTTGCGGTTATTTAGTGCCTTCTTGCTGTTATTTAGTGCATTTCTGCTGTTATTGAGTGCCTTTTTTAACCCACAGAGTGTCTATGGCCATAAATATTCCTGTTTTGAGCCATCCAGATCAAGGCTCAGTTTCCCTGAGGGAGAGATTTGTGTGAGAAGCAGCAAAAGCCACGACAGAGGGAAGAGAAATGTTCTGAAAACATGTGGGCATAAGTATTCCTTTTTTTGAGCCATCAGGGTCAAGGCTTGGTTTCCCTGAGGGAAAAATCCATTTCAGAACCAACAAAAACCATGGCAAAGGGGAGAGAAATGTTCTGAAAGCATGTGGGCATAAATATTCCCTTTTTTTGAACCATCCAGGTCAAGGCTTGGTTTCCCTGAGGGAAAAATCCGTGTCAGGAGAAGGAAAAGCCATGCTAGAGGAAAGAAAACTGCTCTGAAAACCTCTGGGAGATGCTGAGCCACTGCAAAGCCCCAGGAATTTGGGGCTGGGATTTCTTAGATACCTCTGCAGGCATCTTTCCCCTTCCCTCTGAGTTCATGAACAGCCCAGCAAGTCCCTTCTTTGGGTTCAGATCCCTCATTTTGGGGTCATTTTGGGGTCAGGAATGAACCCCAAGCCGGGGGTGTCACAGGAGTGACCCCTGGGGTTTTCTAGATGGGATTAATATCCCAGGACAGGAACCTGGAGCAGGATGAGGGCTCTGGGTACCTTTTTGTCAGAGGTGGGGACAAAGGTGACGAACTCGTTGACGTTGCCCACGGCCAGCCAGTCAGAGTAGAGCTCCACGGGCGCCTGGACGCGCTGGGCGAAGAGGAAATCCCGCACCAGCCGGGTCATCCTCCTGCCGCCGGATCTGCGGGAGATTCCCGTCGGGATATCAATGACGATGCATTAGGATTTTTAGCGTCTGTATTTTTGTGTGTCTGTGGTTTTAGTGTATGACCCTGGACTCCATAAGGGTGCTAAACTGCTTGCTCCCAGCATTTTAGACAAAATGATTCCTCTCAGGTGGAAATCCAAAGACACTTTGCTGCCTCAGAGCCCCAAAATATGCAAACAGCAGTGAATTAATTGGGGGGAGCAAATTTGGAGTAATGACATCATCACCTGAAGGTGTGATTGGAGGATTAGGGCTTGATATGCAAATGGACAGAACTTATAAAATACAAAAAACTCGTGACTCGCTGTCCATTTTGGGTGTAGCCTCTCAAGTAGGCTTCTTTGCCCTAAATGCACCTTAGAGACCTTTAATAAGGCCTTTAATAAGGCCTCTAATAATTAATCTGCTTTTTATCCTCCTCACTTTGTCTAGCCTCTGTTTTAGGTAAGCCATCAAGGCATCGCTGCCACCGAGGTGGAGCAGCCTGGGAGTGTCTAATTAACCCAATTAATCCGGTTTGGATGACATTTCAGGGCGCTTGTTGAGCCTTTGCTCCCAAATCCATGCTTTTCCCAAACCTGTGTTTTTCCCAAATCTGTGCTTTTCCCAAATCCGTGTTTGCCTCTTGTCTTACGTGGGGAAGCTGCTGCCGATGAGGATCCTTCCCAAGGGATACTCCTTGCCGGCCACAGCCACGGGTGGACTGACCTCCACATTCCCGAAGGAGTCCAGGCTGGCCACGGCCTCAAACAGGGGCTCCTTGTGCACGTAGCCGAAATCGGGGCCCTGGGGAAAGAGGAATGGCCCTGAATCCCAAATCCCAAATCCCAAATGGGTTTTCTTTCCCCTGCTGGGTGGGTGAGGACACCAAGAGTGAGGCCTGTCCAGAGTGAAAACGGAAGGGAAGCTTAAGGGTAATTTCAGGGAAGTTTGAGGGAAGTTTGAGGGAAGGGAAGGGAAGGGAAGGGAAGGGAAGGGAAGGGAAGGGAAGGGAAGGGAAGGGAAGGGAAGGAAAGGAAAGGAAAGGAAAGGAAAGGAAAGGAAAGGAAAGGAAAGGAAAGGAAAGGAAAGGAAAGGCAGGAGGAGGAAGATCTGCAGGTCACGGAGGCTCAGGAATAAAAGGCACAATCCAGGAATAAACGGCACATTCTGGGAGCAGAGCCGAGGCCTGGAGCTGGGGCCAGATCTCCTGTGTTATCGCAGGTTTAAGTGGCCACATTAAGCTCATTAGGCAGCCCCGGAGGAGTTCCTGGATGGCTCCGGGAGGGAGACGAGCTCCAGCCCCTGAGGGTGACTGTGCCCCGGCTAAGAGCCACCCCGAGGGCTGCACGGCACTTAAATCCTGCTTAAGCCCTGATTTCCAGGACTTAAATATCTGAGATTGAGGTGCTGTGCGTGCAGGGGTAATTAGTTCTTGGCTCCGTGTGCCAGAGCCCGAGGGAGCGTTAAAAACCAGGCAGAAATGGCGGGGATGGGATTCAAATCTCATTCTACAGGGACGGCATCCAAATCCTGCTCTCCAAGGATAGGATCCAAACCCTGCTGTCCCTGCTCTCCAAAGATGGGATCCAAATCCTGCTCTCCACTCTCTCCAGGGGATGGGATCCAAATCCTGCTTTCCCTGCTCTCCAGGGATGGGATCCAAATCCCATTCTACAGGGATGGGATCCAAATCCTGCTGTCCCCACTCTCTGAGGATGGGATCTAAATCCTGCTCTCCAAAGATGGGATCCAAATCCTGCTCTCCCCTTTCTCCAAAGACAGGATCCAAATCCTGCTGTCCCTGCTCTCCAAAGCTGGGATCCAAATCCCGGTCTCTCCGCTCTCCGTTGGAGGCAATGCAGGCTTGGAGCTCCAGCAGCCCCTGGGATGGGATCAGGTGTCCCTCAGGTTTGAGTTAAATCCTAGTCACTTATCAGGGCTGGGTTTCCATAGGGATAAACCAAACATACAGGTCAGAAAAAACCAGCAGGGAGACCTGAGGGTGGGCAACTTCCACCTGGAAATTCCCTTTGAAATCCAGGGTGTTTGGAGATGCCGGGATAGAGAGAGCACCGCTTTCCCAAGGCTCCCCGGATGTTTTTGGGGTGCATTTCTGGGGGATGGCTGGGATCAGATCCCTTCTCTGCGGGTGCTGAGGGAGGGATGAGCACGGAGCACCTGCTCCCGACTCATTTCAGTTTAATAAACCCACGGAGCCCGCCCGGTTTCAACTGTCAGGGCTCTGGTTCATCCCAGGTCCGCAGGTCGCATCCAAGGCCTATCAGTTCCACACTGATTTTCAGGGGATAATTCCCTCCCGTCTCCTTTTTCCCTGGCATGGGCTTCCAGGGGCTCGGGGCTTGTGTTCCTAGCTGGAAAATGAGATTGGAAACATCGGGGTGGGGATTAGGGGAGGCTTCAGAGCAGAAATTGGAGGATAATGTGTTAGCGGCTCCCAAGGCTGAAATTGCTGCCCTAAATATGAAGCAGAGCAATTCCTAAAGAGGGCAATCCGAGCGGCGGATTCGCTATTCCCGCCCCTCCGGATGAGTCTGGGACTGGATGTACTCATGCCAGGCATGAGGAGCGATGGATTCCAGCGCTCCCGAAAGCCCTCGACCTTCCCCAAAGGGACAAAAGCTGGGACTTGTCCTTGATTCCCATTCCTGCCTGGGGATGTCCTGCCCTTTCCCCATGGCAGAATCCCAAAGGGATCACTTGATCCAGGCTTTCTCCATGCTGGGCTGTCCCAAAACACCTCATCCCTGGCTTGCCATGCTCTTTTCCCTGGCCAAGGAGCCCACAGGGATGTTCCTGGTGCTGGCTGCATCCCGTTCTCTTCCCAGGATGTGAATTGCTCCTCTCCTGCTCGGAATCTGCCGGATATTCCCAGGCACAGAGGGGGAAAGGAAAACCCAGCCCATCCCTGGGATGCTCAGGGGGAAGGAATCCCATCCCAGAGCTTGGCAGGAGCCTTTCATTCCCAGAGGCGTCAGCTCCTCCAGCACCCTCTGGATCAAAGGTTTTTGGGATGAGGCATCGAGGGAGGAGCGAGGCTGGCGGAGGATGGGAGGGAAACTCCATGCAGAGCTGTTAAAATCTCATTTTCCAGGCAATTCCATGCAGCTGAGTGCAAGGAGGATTTTAGGATTGGGAACATGGGCTGGGAATAAACACTGGGAGCCACTCCCCAGGGAATGCAGGGAATCTTTCTCTTACCAGCAGTTCCTTGACTGGGAGTTGCTCCAAGCCTCTCTCCCGAGGGGAATCCAGCACCACCGGGAAGCTCTTGTGGGGAGCCTGGGTGTAGCCGAGCTCAATCTCATCCTGGAGAATCGAGGGAATCCACCTGGGGTGCTGGCAGGGAAGGGTTTTCCCAGTTTTCCCGGTTTTTGGAGCCCCCCTACCTGCATCCAGCGGTCCCCACGGTTGATGTAACCGAAGCAAATCTTCAGCTTGCAGCCAGCCTTGGCCACCAGGCTCTGGATCTCCTTGGTGAACAGGTAGTTGTCCTTCATGCTGGGAAAGGAGGGAAGGGTGGGTAGGATGGGAAGGATGGAAAGGATGGAAAGGATGGACATTCCCTGTTCCCAGAACCAAGGATGGAAAGGATGGAAAGGGTGGAAAGTATGGACATTCCCCGTTCTCAGCACCAAAGGATGGAAAGCATGGGAAGGATGGGAAGGATGGACATTCCCTGTTCCCAGCACCAAAGGATGGAAAGCATGGGAAGGATGGGAAGGATGGAAAGGATGGAAAGGATGGAAAGGATGGAAAGGATGGAAAGCATGGGAAGGATGGACATTCCCTGTTCCCAGCACCAAAGGATGGCAAGGATGGACATTTCCTGTTCCCAGCACCAACGGATGGAAACAATGGAAAGGATGGACGTTCCCTGTTCCCAACACCACAGGATGGACATTCCCTGTTCCCAGCACCGAAGGATGGACATTCCCTGTTCCCAACACCACAAGATGGACATTCCCTGTTCCCAGCATCTCCCCAGCCCTGGTGGGTCTGGAAAGCCCTGCCCATACCTGCAGACAAAGAGGTTCACTGGGGCCAGCGTGTTGGGGGTCATGATCCACGGAGCCACCCGGAACAGCACCGTGTCTGTGAAGATCGGGGAGTGCGGGATGCCCTGAGGGAGCAATCAGGAATCAGGGACTTCCTGCACACCGTTCCCCCCAAACCCCCTCCCCCACGCCGTTTTTGGGATCGGTCCATGCGATCGCTCTCCGTGCCGTCGCCATCCCATTCCCTGGAGTTCCCAGACCTCGGCCAGGGTCTCCAGGAGGCTGACGTGGATGGACACCAGCCCGGGGAAGGTTTCGTCAGGAAAGCGCAGCCCCTCCACGAAGAAGTCGAGCTCGGCGGCGCTGCCGGGATAGGGCACGGCGTGGAACAGCTTGCGGCGGCCCAGCACCTGCACGTAGCGCTGCCCGAAGAAGGGATCTGCCAGCAGGGAGAGGGGAAAACGGGAAAATCCCGAGGTTTTGCTGGGATTCGAGCCCATTTCCTCAGGCAAGGAGCTCCCATGCTCCTGCTGCGCCAGAGTTTCTCCACCTCTGTGGAGATCCAGCTGTGAGAAGCAGGCATTAAGGGATTTGGGATTTTGTTGTGGATGAGGAGGATGAGGGAAGACATCTCAGCCTTTCCTTGGATGGAGCAGCCCTTGGGAAGAGGTCCTTGTGGAGTTCCTGCTCCTCCATGGGAGGACAGTGCCGCCATCCCTAGGGGCTTGGAAAGGGCTTTGGGGATCCCAAAAACATCGGAGAGGAGGAGTAAGGAGAAGAGGAAGAGGGGAAGAGGAAGAGGAAGAAGGGGAAAGGGGAAAAGGAGGAAGGGGCAGAAGAGAGAAGGGGAGAGGAAGAATGGGAAGAGGGGGAAGGGGCAGAAAAGGAAGGGGAAGAGGAGGAAGAGGAAGAGGAGGATAAAGAGGAAGGGGAGGAAAAGGAAAAGGGGGAAAGGACAGAAGACGAAGAAGCAAAGGAGGAAGGGGAAGAGGAAGAACGGGAAAGGGGAAAAGGAGGAAGGGGCAGAAAAGGAAGGGGAAGAGGAGGAAGAAGAGGAAGGCGAGGAAAAGGAAGAGGGGGAAAGGAAAGAAGAGGAAGAGGAAGAAAGGGAAAGGGGAAGAGGAGGAAAGGGCAGAAGAGGGAGGGTTGGAGGAAGAATGGGAAGGGGAGGAAGGGGCAGAAAAGGAAGGGGAAGAGGAAGAAGAGGCAGGATGGTGGGTGAGGAAGAGACAGGGCGGGAAGGAGAAGAAGCAGAGGAAGGGGAGGAGGGCCTTACTCTGCACGTGGAACACCCCGACGTTATCGGCGTCACCCGCAGACACCCAGAGCACAATCTCATAGCCACGAGGCAGGCGCTGGGGTCCCTCCGTCCTCAGCACCATCGGGGCCATGTCCAGCACATCTGGGGGCACACAAAGCACATCTGGCGGTGTCAGCCGTGCTCTCCTGGAGTCTGGATCCCCTTCCCAAAAAACCTGCTCTTCCCTTGGTGACCTGGGAACACCCCCAGAGCCAGCACCTCACGGGCTCCGACCCCAAATGTCCTTTTTCCCTTTCGTCCTCCCTGCCTGTCCCGGCATGGCCTCTCCGTGACCTCGCCATCCCGCTGGCTCCGCGTGGGTTGGGATTTCCAGGAACGGCTGGGTGGATTCCTAGCTGCCTTGCCCCGAGCTCCTTCCACCCGCGTGAAGCATCCCCAGCCCACGCCGCGCCAGCCCTGCAAGCTCGGCTGTTCCCAGCCCTGCCTCCGTGCCCCGCTCAGCGTTCCTCCCGCAGAAATTCGCCTGTGGGAAGCTGACTCGGCAGCTGTGGGGAGCAGCTGGTTCCCGACCTGGTTCTGCCTTGGAGAGGTCATGGAGAGGGGACGGTGGGGAATGCTGAAGGGTTTTCAAGAGCCGCAAAAAATCCTTTTGAAAATCACCTTCCTTGTCGAAGATGTGCTGGTGGTCACAGTCGGAGGGTGGCACGAAGGGGAACTCCTTGTCGCAGCTGACCGGCAGGATGGCCCCGTGGCCCTCGGGTCCCCAGGCCCAGCTCGCCTGAAACACCCGCGGGGCTCAGCTGGCTCGGGATCCATTGATCCCACGGGTTTTCTGTGCACTGGGGGAGGCTGAGGTACCTTGTTGGGGCTGTTCTTCTCCACCACTCCATCCTGATCTGCATCCACGTCCAGGGAGATCCCTGCGGGGACAGAGCCCACCTTCATCCCAGGGCGTGGAAAGGGTGGGTGGGTGCAGAACCACCTAGACCCCGCAAATTTGGGTTTGCCATCCCCATCCCTCGTCCGGGCTCCAAGGGGATGGATCCTGGATGGATGTGAGACCTGCCCCAGACCCCGCAAACTTGGGTTTGCTATCCCCATTCCCACCCCCATTTCCATCCCCATTCCCATCCCATCCCTGCTCCAGGCCCCAAGGGATGGGGATGGACACAGAGCCTCCTGACTCACCAATGCCAGTGAGGAACACCCCAGCCTGGTTGATTGGCTTCCCTCCCTCGGCGTAGAAGCTGACAGTGACCTGCAAACCCCGAACGCCATGGTGGGGAAGGAGATCTCCCTCTGTGGAGGCCCCACTTCCCTGGATCCATCCCACTCCTGGCATTCATCCCACTCCCTGGATCCATCCCACTCCCCAGGATCTATCCCAATCCCTTGATCCATCCCACTCCCTGGATCCATCCCACTCCCCAGGATCTATCCCAATCCCTTGATCCATCCCAATCCCGAGATCCATCCCACTCCCCAGGATCCATCCCACTCCCAGGATCAATCCAAATCCCTGGATCCATCCCACTCCCTGGATCCATCCCACTACCTGCATCCATCCCACTGGGATCCATCCCACTCCCCAGAATCCATCCCACTCCCCAGGATCCCAGGAATCCATCCCGCTCCTCACCTTGTTGTCATTGACCTCAGAGCTGGCCTGGCTCATGCTGACCCTCAGCGCTGTCCCCTCGTGCAGTGGCCACTTTGTCCCAGAGCTGGCCACAGGCTCGGGCTCGGCGCAGCCCCGCAGCAGCACCTCCACGCTCACCCCCTCCGTGTGCTTCACCCCAAATGCCACAGCTCCGGCGGGGGCAGCCCTGCCAGAAACACCCAAATTCCCAGGGATTTGCAGGGAAAACACGGCATTCCTGCTGGGATTCACGGCACGGCCAAGGCTGGCCACGCCGGCGTCTCCACGCTGACCGCTGGCACTTTCCTGCCTTGCTCCCTGCCTGGGAACAGGAATGAGCCTGGATTTGGGGCCAGCTCAGCTCTACAAATGTTTGTGGCCCCCAGGGTTGACACTTCCATGCATAAATCCAGCACTTTACTGCCCTGCTCCCCTCCTGGGAACAGGAATGATCCTGGATTTGGGGCTAGCTCAGCCCCACAGTGGTTTTGGCCATCGCTGCAGATTAGGATCTGGAATAATCCCAACCAAATTCTGGGTGCTGAGCTGGGATTGGCACTTCCATGGGGAAATCCAGTACCTTTCTGCCCCTCTCCCTGCCTGGGAACAGGAATGATCCTGGGTTTGGAGCTGACTCAGCCCCACAATGTTTTCAGCCATTGCTGCAGATTAGGATTTGTAATAATCCCAACCAAACCCTGGGTGCTGAGCTGGGATTGCCACTTCCAGGGAGAAATCCCTGTTTGTTTTCCCCCTGGTGTTTAAAGCTCCTCAAAACGCCATGGCCATCCCTCCGAGAGACTTTTCCATGGGATGCTCTCATTTTGGGGGATTTTATGCCAGCACTACCCTGCTCCAAGACTGATGTTCCCTTGTTCTTCCCCATCCCTCTCCCAGCTCCTTTTCCCAAATTTCCCTGCCTTTCCAGGTTATTATTTTCGGGCTCTTTGCCCCGACACCCGAGACCTTGCATTGCTCAGGTTTCTCGGATGCCGCCAGTCCCACCAAAGCTGAGTTTAGGGAAGGGGGGAGGAAATCCGAGCACTCCTTCTCTCCCGCCTGGGTGTTCCTTAAATCTTTAAATTGCTTTTAATTACACACGGAGAAACTGGTTTGGTTTCCTGGTTTCTTGGATCTGGGGATCCCACTGGGAAGAGCTTTGCCCTGGAGAGGGGCCAGGGGAGCCATGACTGCGCTGCTCGGCTTGAATGTCGAGGGCAAGATTTGCACGGACCAGAATTAACCCTGGAATGAGCTTTCCAGCTTTTCTTTCCCTCTGGGGGAATAATTATCCCAGAGTTCAGTGCTGGGTTTGTTTCAGGGGAGCAGGGTTGGAGCTGTGGGGATTTCCCACTTTCCCAAGATTTTGGGATCCTGCATTCTTCCCTTCCTTTCTTCCTTTGCAGTCCCTCCCTGCGGCTCCTGCTGTTCCCTCTGCTCTCTGGAGTTTTCCAGGATGTCCTTGGATCCCACAGCGGATCAGAGCCAGCGTGGACTGGGGGTAAATGCATGGATGGTCAAAGCTTTCCAGGGATTTGTGCGGATTTGCAAAGCTCGGGAAGGGTTTGGCCCACAAATTATGTCAAACTGGTCAGGGCCGTGGGGTTTCATAGGGAAAAATGAAGGTTTGGGAAAGCAGAGAGAAAAATGAGGAGCAGGGAAAGCGGAGGGGAGAATGAGGGTTTGGGAAAGCAGAGGGAAAAGGAGGGTTTGGGATAGCAGAGGGAAAAGGAGGGTTTGGGAAAGCAGAGGGAAAAACGAGGAGCAGGGAAAGCGGAGGGGAAAATGAGGGTTTGGGAAAAGAAGAGGGGAAAAGGAGGAGCGGGGATTCCTGGAAGGATAAACTGGGGGAAAAGGAAGGAGAAAGGTGGAAGTGGAGGACGAAAGGGAGTTTTGGGGCCCCCGCTGATCTGTGGGGTTTGGGAGAGCAGAAGGAAAATGAAGAGCAGGGATTTGCAGAAGGAGAAACAGAGAGGAAAGGTGAGGAGAAAGGTGGAGGAGGAGGAGGAGGAAGGGGTGTTTGGGGTCTTTCTCACCTGGGGACATTGACGTGGACGTGGCTGCCCAGCAGCTGTGGGGTTTGGGAAAACAGAGGGAAAAGGAGGTGCAGGGATTGGCAGAAGGATAAACGGGGAAAGGTGAGGAGAAAGGTGGAGCAGAAGGAGGAGAAGGAAGGGGAGTTTGGTGTCTCTCTCACCCGAAGAGGTTGGCATGGACATGGCAGCTGTGGGGTTTGGGAGAGCAGAGGGAAGACAAGGAGCAGGGATTTGCAGAAGGAAAAATGAGGAGCAGGGATTCCCAGAGGGATAGAGAGGAGGGAAAGTTGAGGAGAAAGGTGAAGAAGGAGGAGAAAAGGAAGTTTTGGAGTCCCTCTCACCTGTGGACATCAGCGTGGACAGGGCTGCCCAGCAGCTGTGGGGTTTGGGAAAGCAGAGGGAAAAGGAGGAGCAGGGATTCCCGGAGGGATAAACAGGGGGAAAGCAAGGAGCAAGGTGCAGAAGGAGAAGGAGGGGGTGTTTGGGGTCCCTCTGACCCGAAAAGGTTGGTATGGACGTGGCAGCTGTGGGGTTTGGGAAAGCAGAGGGAAAAGAAGGAGCAGGGGTTCCCAAAGGGATAAACGGGGGAAAGATGAGGAGAAAGGTGGAGCAGAAGGAGAAAGAAGGGGCGTTTGGGGTCACTCTCATCCAAAGAAGTCAGTGCGGACGTGGCTACCCAGCAGCTGTGGGGTTTGGGAAAGCAGAGGGAAAACGAGGAGCAGGGGTTCCCAGAGGGATAAAGAGGGGGGAAAGGTGAGGAGAAAGGTGGAGCAGAAGGAGAAGGAAGGGGCGTTTGGGGTCACTCTCATCCGAAGAGGTCAGTGCGGACGTGGCTACCCAGCAGCTGTGGGGTTTGGGAAAGCAGAGGGAAAAGGAGGAGCAGGGATTCCCAAAGGGATAAAGAGGGGAAAGCAAGGAGCAAGGAGGAGGAGGAGGAGGAGGAGGAAGGCGCTCGGGGTGCCTCACCCGTGCACATCGGCGCGCACGGCGCTGCCCAGCACGCACACGGCCTCGATGCGGTTCCCGTGCTGCAGGCGCAGCGTGCGCTCCCCGGGCAGCTCCGCGGCCATGGCCAGCCGAGCCCCGAGCCGCTCTGCCTCCTCCTCCGGCCCGGAGCTCTGCCCGCGCGGGGGACAAGCGGAGCGAGGGGGCGGCTGGGCTGGACCGGTTAACGGCCCGGGAAAGTGATCCCCGGGGGAGGGAGGGACAGGGAGGGACAGGATGGACAGAAATGGACAGGGGTGGACAGGGAGGGACAGAAGTGGGCAGAGAGGGACAGGGATGGACAGGAATTGACTGGGGTGGGCAGGGAGGGACAGGGATGGACAGGGAGGGACAGGGAGAGACAGTGATGGACAGGGGTGGACAGAAATGGACAGGGAGGGATAGGGAGGGACAGGGAGGGACAGGGAAGGACGGGGGTCGACAGGGGTGGACAGGGAGGGACAGAGTTGGACAGGGATGGACAGGGAGGGACAGGGGTGGACAGCGAGGGACAGAGTTGGACAGAGATAGAGATTGTCAGGGATGGACAGAGGGACAGGGATGGACAGGGATGGACAGGGATGGACTGAGGGACAGGGATGGACAGAGATGGACAGAGGGACAGGGATGGACAGGGATGGTCAGAGGGAGGCCAGCTGGCCCCAGGCCCGCCCAGCTCCCAGCCCTGGGCACGCAGCTCCCCCAGCTGTCCCAGTGCCCTGCTCAGCTCCTGACCCCAATCTCGGATCCCCGCTCAGCTTTGGGATTTGGCCTCCGCGGGGGATCCGCTCCTCCTGCTCTCCAGGGAAAATCCCTGCCCGCTCGGCTTTCCCAGCCCTCGGGCCACAGCAGAACTCTCATTTTTCCCCCTGCTCCTTTCCAAAGGGAAGCTGGGAACCGAGGGAACCCAGGCGGTTCTGTCCCCTCAGGCCGCTCCGAGCGCGTCGGGAGCCATTCCCGCCCACGCGGGGTTTGCATCCTTTATGAACACCCAACTAAATATTCATTTTCCAGCCCAAACTGCTGCCCCAGATTTTTGAAGCCACAAGCAATTAGCGAGCAGCAGCAGCAGTGGATGTTCCCTGTTTTTATCCCTCTCGGGCTTTTCTTTTCCAGCCCTCCCCCCCTCTGCGTTTAGGGTGCACAGAATATCCCCAAATATCCCAAAATATCCCAGGCTGGTCCGGGGAGTTCTCTGAGGAGTTTGGGGCCGATTGGGATCAGATTAGGATCTCCTCCCTGTGGCTGCCCTAATTCCCAGCTCCCGGGAGCAGATCCGTGGGAAGGAGCTAATTCCCGAGGGTTTTCCCATGCTGGGAACTCTGGGATTTTGCCCGTTTGGGGTCTGGGGGTTCTTCCCGGGTTCCTACCGCAGGATTCCAGGCAGTGGGACTGGAATGTTCCCTGAGCCCTGAGCCGGGGCTGAGCCTTTGCGGGTAGGAGGTGCCAACAGGTGCCCGGAATTTATGGGATCCTTTATGGGATCAGCAGCTCCGGCCTGAGGAAAAGCGCTTTTATGGGATTGAGCTGGGATTGGGATTGGGATTGGGATCGGGATTGGGATGGGATGCTTTATGGGATCGGCAGCTCCGGAGTCTCCCTGCAGTCAGACACCTTCATTCCGGGCACGGGAAAAGACTGAGAGAGATTTTGGGGCGCTTTGGCTGTTATCCACCCTTCCAGCCTCTGCTGGGTTTCCCCAGAGTTTTTTTCCCACCTCGAACCATGCTGCCGCCCTTTTTCCCAGTTCTCCCCGTGGTCTGGGATGCTGTTCCAGGGAAGAGCAGGCGCAGCCCGGCGGGAGTTGATAACTGGTTTGATGTCTTGCCCTGTTGAGGTAATTAGGCTGACACGGCTCGTAAAGGCTCCCGCCTGCAATTATGCATGCAGGGTAATTAAAGAGGGGTAATTATCGGCTTAGGGAGATTATCAGACTTTCCTTGACAGAGTGGTGCTGCCGGAAGGGCGGGAAGGAACGCCCCGGAGGGATCCGGGAGGGGGCTGGGATTGGGGGAAGTGTTTGGGATTGGGACAGGCTGGGAATTGGCACAGGCTGGGATTGGGAAAAGAAACTGGGATTGAGGAAAAAGAGGCTGGGATTGGGTCAGGGATTGGGGGAAGGGGCTGGGATTGGGGGAAGAGAGTCTGGAATTGGGACAGGCTGGGATTAGGGTAAAAGGCTGGGATTGGGGAAAAAGAGTCTGGGATTGGGACAGGGATTGGGAAAGAGGCTGGGATTGGGGGAAAAAACAGGCTGGGATTGGGGAAGGAAATTGGGATTGGGTCAGGGATTGGGGAAAGAGGCTCGGATTAGGGAAGGAAACTGGAACTGGGGAAAGAGGCTGGGATTGGGACAGACTGGGAATTGGGACAGGGATTGGGAAAAGAGGCTCGGATTGGGGAAAGAGGCTGGAATTGGGGAAAGAGGCTGGAATTGGGGACACAGGCTGGGATTGGGGAAGGAAACTGGAATTGGGGAAAAGGCTGGAACTGGGGAAAAGCTAGCACCAGCCCCCAAAGGCTGAGCACATTCCCTGGATTGATGGCCATGGGATGCTGTCTATCCATGTGCCGCTCTCCCAGGACAAGGGGTGGGTAGGGAGAAGCTCAGCTTGGCTGGGTGACTCTGTCCCCTCCAGTCCCTGGGCAGGCCAGGGCTCAGGGCAGCTGCAGGAGGACAAGGAGGGAGCTCAAGAACCTCCCAAAAAATCCCGGAGTTTTGGGGCCTGAGGGAGCATCCAGGGGCTCCAATGGTGATGGGAATGAACCGTCTGCAAAAACTGCCTGGATCCAAAAGGACAGCGGGGTTTGGGCCCTGCAGCCCTGTGCTGTGCTTGGGGATGGGATCCTGGCTGGATTTATTTGGGAAGCACAGAATTCCCGGCAGGAATGATCTCCCTCCCTACAGATTACAGAGTATCCTAATCCCCATTCCTGATTCCCGTTCCCATTCCGGCTGGATTTTGGGAAGCACAGCATTCCCATCAGGGATGATCTCCCTCCCTGTAGATTACAGAGTATCCCAGTCCTCGTTCCCATCCCGGCTGGATTTTGGGAAGCACAGCATTCCCGGCAGGAATGATCTCCCTCCCTGTAGATTACAGAGTATCCCAGTCCTCGTTCCCATCCTGGCTGGATTTTGGGAAGCACAGCATTCCCGGCAGGAACGAGCTCCCTCTCACAGATTACAGAGTGTCCCAGTGCCCGTTCCCTGTGGGATTTAGGTGTGTTCCCTGTCCAGCTCTCGGCCCAAACCAGCCGAGCAGGATCAGGGCTCAATCCCAGCCCCGTGCCCAGTCCAAACCAGTGTGACCAGCAGGCCCTGGTGGGGAGCCCAGCCTGCAGCTCTGCGGGGCCACAGCACCATCCCAGCTCTGCTCCCTGCCTGCTCCCGGATTTTGGGATCCATCCAGCTCGTAATCCCCGGGAGAGCCAACACTATTCCCACCAGGAGCAGGGGTGGTGCTGGGCTGTGGGAAATCGGGATTTATCCATGATGTCCAGTGGAGTGAGGTCTGGGAGAGCCTGGAAGTGCCCCCAGCATTCCCCACCGGAGCGTCCTGACTGCTCCTCTGGGATCCCAGGGTTACGGGAGCTGTTCTGGGATTTGGGACATGGAGTTGGGGTGGCTGCTGCAGTCAGACTGGGGGACACCCTTTCCTGGGGAAATTCCGGGAATACTCTGCTTGGGCTGAGCACAGGCAGCTCGGTGCAGCTGTGGGGAGCTCACCTGGGCCTTTCCTGCTGATCCCGAAGGGGGTTGTCCTTCCCATTCCCTGACCTGCACAGATCCCATAGATCCCAGAGATCCCAGAGATCCCAGAGATCCCAGAGATCCCATCCCATCCCATCCCATCCCATCCCATCCCATCCCATCCCATCCCATCCCATCCCATTAACCCATCCCATCCCATTAACCCATACTATTCTCAGCAGGATGAGCCAAAGGGACACTCTGGAGCTTCTCTGTCCATCCCAGCAGGACAGGGACCAAAGGGACACTTTAGGGCTCTGTCCATCCCCAGTGTCCATCCCCATTGTCCATCCTCTGTCCATCCCAGCAGGACAAGGACCAAAGGGACACTTTAGGGCTCTGTCCATCCCCAGTGTCCATCCTCTGTCCATCCCTGCTCTGTCCATCCCAGCAGGACAGGGACCACAAGGACACTCTGGAGCTCCTCAGTCCACCCCCAGCTCCAGCCAGCTGGACCTGCCCTGCTCTCCCTCCTCGCGGGCAGCAAATCCTCCAGGATTGCCCCGAGACAGATGGATATCTCCAGAACCATCACCTTCTGGCAAAGGGGATTTTCCCGTGGGATCTCAGCCCCAAACCCCTCTGTTCCCCCACAACTCGAGGTCCGAGCGGAGAGAACAGACAAGTTTTAACTCCCTCGGAAAGCCTCTGCTGCTGTCGGTTGTTTTCCCCTCCCCGCCTGCCCCATAACCTGTTCTCCCTGCCCCGTTCCTCCTCGGGATGGTTGGGATGGGAAGGACCGACCTGAGCAAACATTTCCCTTTGTTCAGCCTCGCTCAGGCATGGCCCTGCCGCTGCAGCCGAGGCCGTGAGTCACCCGCGGGGAGCGAGGCCAGCTGGAAAATTTGGGGTGTTTTAAAGAAAATGTTTCATTTTAATGACGGCGCTGTAATAACCCCAAACAACCGCGCCGCGCTGCCGGGGGAGGGGGAATGTTTAATGCATGAATTTGGGGTTTCAGACAGAGCCGGGAAGGGAAAGAAAGAGGGGAACAGCCCCAAAGCCTCGCTGAGGAGCATCTGGCTGTCACCCGCTGTCCCCTCCCCGAGGCTGCCCTATCACCTCCATCTCCAGCGGGTGGAGGTGGAGACCAGGGTCTCCTGGCCGAGCCCTGTCATCCTGGAAGGGAGGAAGGAAAGGAAGGAAAGGAAGGAGGAGTTACATTCCCCAGCCTTTTAATCCAGTCCTGCTGGTTTCCCGGCACAGCCAGCCGAGCTCCTGTCCCATCCCGTGCCCCACGCGCCATGGCCCCGCGCAACGTCGTGCAGATGTCCACCAGCCACGCCAGCCATGGTGTCTGCGTGAAGGGCACCGAGGTCTTCCTCGACACGCGCCGGTGAGGATGGGCAGAGATCCCGGTGTTGGCTGCGGGGCTGGCGGGGTTTGGGATGGGTTGGATCCGGGTTGGGAGGAGGAACGGGTGGTGAGGGATGTGGAGATCAGCAGGAGCTCATCCCAGGGTTTGGAGGGACATGTCCTGGATGGTGTCCCATGGGGAGATCATCCAGAGTTCTGTTATAGGGGATGATGTCCCACAGGGAGCTCATCCCAGGGTTTGGAGAGACATGTCCTGCTGGGTGATCCTTAGAGGATGATGTCCCACAGGGAGCTCATTTTTGGGGATGACATCCCACAGGGAGTTGGGTTTTGGGTATGGTGTCCCTCAGGAGGCTCATTTTTAGGGAACTCATTTTTAGGATGATGTCCCACAAGGATCTCATTTTTGGGGATGATGTCCCACAAGGATCTCACTTTTAGGGTGATGTCCCACAGGAATCTCACTTTTGGGGACAATGTCCCACAGGGATCTCATTTCTGGGGATGATGTCCCTCAGGGATCTGATTTTTGGGGATGATGCCCCTCAGGGATCTGATTTTTGGGGATGATATTCCACAAGGACCTCATTTTTAGGGATGATGCCCCACAAGGAGCTCATTTTTGGGGATTATATCCCTCAGAAAGCTCATTTTTGGGGATGATGCCCCACAAGGAGCTCAGTTTTAGGACAATTTCCCACAGGGATCTCATTTTTAGGCCATCGATGCCCCAGAGGGAGCTGATGGTTGGAGGCAGAGCTGAGCACACCCGGCTGACCCCACGTTTATTTCTGTCCCTGAGAACATTGGGCAAGAGCGATTCAAGCCGAGCAACTCGGAGCTAAAACGGGAAAAGAACCAAACCCGTGGCTCAGACACAAAAAATCCCAAGAGTTCACCCATGCAGTGTCAGGAAAAGGGATTTTTGTGGAATTAAACCCAGGGCTGGCTTCGTGGGGCAGATAGGAGCCACGCTCGCCCTGCTGCTGCTGCGGCGCAATTATTTAATAAATCCCATTTATAATGACAGAGAGCGCAGGACCAGCTGGGTGACATCGCAGCAGGGCAATTATTGGGATGGGGTGTTGGATCTGCGCCAGGATGTGCCATCAGCCCCCTCCAGCAGCCCTAAAAATGCCATATTTCCCCTCATTCCCATGAGGATATGGAAAATCTATTTTTTTGGTGCTGCTTTTGGCCTCAAATCTCTCTCAGTGCTATTTGGGGCCAGAGATCCCAAATGGGCTCATTTGGCTTCTCGGTGACAAATTTCAGCCCCGGTCCCAAAAAGCAGATGGTGGAGGCTCTTCCAGCTGAACAATGGGATGTTTGATTGGCGGCGAGCAGCAGCTGGGGGAACCTGGAGATGGATGAACTGAGTTTGGGGCTGGTTGGGGCAGAACCTGGAGCTTGGCGGGTTCTGGGCTAGGGGTTTAGGGGATATTGTCCCACAGGGAGCTCAGCCAAAGTTCTGTTTTCCCACAATGATTTCCCACAAGGAGCTCATTTTTGGGGACGATATCCCACAGGGATCTCATTTTTGGGGACGATGTCCCACAGAGAACTCATTTTTGGGGACGATGTCCCACAGGGATCTCATTTTTAGGGATGATACCCCATAGAGATCTCACTTTTGGGGATGATACCCCACAGAGATCTCATTTTTAGGGATGATATCTCACAGGGATCTAATTTTTAGGGACAATGCCTTACAGGGATCTCATTTTTGAGGTCGAGGCAGGAGCCCCGCAAACCCACCCGACCATCCCCAAACCCCCAGATCCCATCAGCGCCGGGCAGATTCACATCTCTGCAGACCATCCCGGCTGGGGATGCCCAACCCAGGCGATGCTTTCATCTCCCAGCCGCTGCGGGCGCCGCGCCAAGAGCAACACCGCGCAGGGGTTTTGATGTTCCTTCTCCATGCGCTCCCATTTCCCGCCGCGCTCCCCTCGGGACGGAGCCGGGAGCAGGTCGGAGCACTCGGCACGGAGCGGCCGGGCTGGAATGAGAGGTGGCAGCACTTCAAAGGCTCCCGGGGATGTCACGGGAGCTCCGCGCTCGGATCAGGCTCTGCTCCAGCCCCAGCATCTCTCTGATGCCTAGGATTTTAGCTTCTGTAATTTTTGTGTGTCTGTAGTTCTAGTGTGTGGCTTTGGACTCCATATGAAGTGCTAAAAACCTCTGTTCCCAGCATTTTAGACAAAAAAAATTCCTCTAAAGCTAGTAATTCCTCTAAATCCAAGGACACTTTGCTGCCTCAGAGCTCCAAAATATGTAACTAACAGCTAATTGGGGGATCAAACTTAGAGTAATGACATCATCACCTGCAGGTGTGATTGGAGGATCAGGGCTCGATATGCAAATGGACAGAACTTATAAAATAAGTTCATATAAAATAAGAACAGAACTTATAAAACAGAACTCATAAAACAGAACTCATAAAACATGAAATTTATAAAACAGAACTTATAAAATATGAAGAACTCGTGAATTGCTGTCCATTTCGGGTGTAGCCTCTCGAGTACACTCTGTTCAGGCATCCCTCGGGTCACAGGACTGTCCCACAGACCCATGAAAACCATCCCGGCTCTTCCCTGTTTGGGGTTTTGTCACGGGATGCCGAAATTCTGGGAATTTTCTTGCGGAGGAGGGTTGGATGTGGGACTGACCACGGCCGGACGTGCCGGAGCTGAGTGGGAGCTGCTCTTGCTCAATGCCACCACGAGGTGACCACGTGTGGAACTCCAGGGACTCATTTCGTCACCCACGGATGGTCTCTGGGTCATTCCCACCCAGTTCTGGCCTGGTTTAATTCCAGGTTCTGGGATTTGCGTGGCCAGGTTTTGATTCAGTCCCAGCTTCTGGGTTTAGACTTCCTTGGTTGGTTTTTATTTCAATTCCAGGTTCTGGGATTGGGCTGTCCTGGCTGGGTTTTAATCCCAGGATTGAGCTCCCCTGGCTGGGTTTTAATTCTGGGATTTGGGTCCTGTAGCTGGATTTTAATTCAATTGCAGGTTCTGGGACTGGACTCCTCTGGCCAGGTTTTAATTCAATTCCAGGTTCCTGGATTGGGCTCCCCTGGCTGGGTTTTAATCCAAGGATTAGACTCCCCTGGCTGGGTTTTAATCCCAGGATTGAGTTCTCCTGGCCAGGTTTAATCCCAGGATTGGACTCCCCTGGCCAGGTTTTAATTCTGGGATTTGGCTCTCCTGGCTGGGTTTTAATTCAATTCCAGGTTCCAGATTGGGCTCCCATGGCCGGGTTTAATCCCAGGATTGAGCTCCCCTGGTAGAGTTTAATCCCAGGACTGGACTCCCCTGGTCACTGACCCAAGGCCACTCTGTTCCAGGTCCACCCCCAGGGATGCCGTGTCCTTCGATGTCCACGCCACGCCAGCGGTGACAGTGCACATGATCCACAGCCCGGCCACCAAGCCCACCCTGGACTCCCGGTGGCCCCTGGACCCCGACATCGAGGTGGTGGTGATCGTTGATGTCACCAGCAGGACCGTCGATGACAACCAGGTCAGTTGCTCTCTGTGTGCCCAAACTGGGACAAATCAGTGACAGTTCTGAGGAAAACTCAAGGATTTCTGAGCAGTGCGGACAGCAGGGTGGTTTTCCATGGAAAGGACTCGAGCAGAGTTGGGTAATTGGCTCTGAGGAGAAATGAAACCGAGAAGGAGAAGGTCCCACTTGGGTGCTGATGGTGACATCACAGTGGTTGCAAAAGTCAGTGCTGGACAGCAAAAAATACCCCAACTTGGCTTTTTCTGTGCCTGATTTTGTGCTGAGGCTGCCACAGCGGGGAGGGATGGATGGAGATTCGTGGAAAAAACTCTGATGAACCTTCCGGGAGCTGGGGCAGGGGGAGTTGGACTGGGTGTGATGCCTGAACAAGCTTACCTAAAATGGAAGCCAGACAAAGTGAGGAGAATATAAAACAGATTAATTTATTAAAGGCCTTCAAGGTGTATTTAGGGGGAAAAACACTGCTCAAGAGGCTACACCCAAAATGGACAGCGAGTAATGAGATTTTCATACTTTATAAGTTCTGTCCACTAGCATATCTAGCCCTAATCCTCCAATCACTAATTCAGGTGATGATGTCATTACACCAAATTTGCTGCCTCCAATTTGCTGTCGTTTACATAATTTGGGCCTTTGAGGCAGCAAAGTGTCCTTGGATTTAGAGGAATTGTTTTGTCTAAAATGCTGGGAGCAGCAGTTTAGCACTTTATACGGAGTCCAGGGTCATACACTAGAATTACAAACACACAAAAATACAGAAGCCAAAATCCTAAGGCATCAGGTGACCCTTGTGGGGCTCTTCTCAGCCAGCTCATCCTGGGATTTGGGGCGGGTGGAGACCCTGGTGGGATGTGGGTCACAGCTGGGGCTGTCCTTGCAGGTGAAGATCTCCTACTACGGCCGCAGCGGCGAGGAGCTGGCGGTGGCCTGGCTGTACCTCACCTGCGTCGGTAGGTGCTCCACCACGAGATCCTTGTCTGCTGGGATTCCAGGGGTTGGGATTCTCCACCACGAGATCCTTGTCTGCTGGGATTCCAGGGGTTGGGATTCTCCACCATGAGATCCTTGTCTGCTGGGATTTGAGGGGTTGGGATTGTCTACCACGAGATCCTTGTCTGCCGGGATTCCAGGGGTTGGAATTCTCCACCATGAGATCCTTGTCTGCCACAATCCCAGGGGCTGGGATTCTCCACCACCAGATCCTTGTCTGCTGGGATTTGAGGGGTTGGGATTGTCTACCACGAGATCCTTGTCTGCCACGATCTGAGGGGTTGGGATTCATCACCAGGATCCCAGGGGTTGGGATTCTCCACCACGAGATCCTTGTCTGCTGGGATCTGAGGGGTTGGGATTGTCTACCACGAGATCCTTGTCTGCCACGATCTGAGGGGTTGGGATTCATCACCTGGATCCCAGGGGTTGGGATTCTCCACCACAAGATCCTTGTCTGCCGGGATTTGAGGGGTTGGGATTCATCACCAGGATCCCAGGGGTTTGGATTCTCCACCACGAGATCCTTGTCTGCCACAATCCCAGGGGTTGGGATTCTCCACCATGAGATCCTTGTCTGCCACAATCCCAGGGGTTGGAATTCCTCGGGGGCCACAGGCAATACGGGTTTGGGTGTTCACCGCTGCTGACGGGTGAAGAGGGAAATAATTAAAACAAATAATTAAAAGGCGATCGCGCTGCCTTATATGGCGCGGAGGAGACGAGGAAGGGTTGTCCCCACCCAGGGCACGCTGGGAACGTCCTCCTCTGCCTGCCAAGGTCATTCCTTTGGGAGAAGAGGATCCAAGGAGATCTCCTCACCCTCTGCTCAGTGAGGGGAGAGGATTCGGCCCCAAAGTGGTGCCTGACCTGTTTCAGGATGAGATGAATCATTGCCTCCAAAGGGCTGCTCTCCCCTGCTGACTACAAAGGCAGTCTAGACAACCAGTCTGGATGCAGGAGCCTCGACTTGGATGGATTAATTATCCTAAATTTGGGATTTTCTGAAGCACTCACATGACAGCCAGGGCTGTGGCCTTAAGTGGGGCCCACACCTCCCAAAATTGCCCCTGGAGAGGTTGAAGGTTTCCCACGTCCCCACTGGCTACGGGGATTTTACTTTCCAAAATATTCCTCTCTTGGTTGGATTTAGAGTTTCCCTTCCAGCTTTTCCATGTCCTCTTCTCTGCACTGAGGAGAAGGACCTCTATTTTCCATATTATTTCCTAATTATTTCAGTCCTTCTGTTTTCCATATTATTCCTCCTCCACTCGGAGGATTTTTTGTTAGGATCGAGGTGGGGTTTGGATGAGGTTGCTCGTGAATCTCTGCAGCAGATGCAGAAATTTGGGTCAAGAGGAGCTCTGTGAGGGAAAGTCCTTCTCAAATTTCCTAGGAATTTTAAATTTCAATTTCAATTCCAATTCCTCAGATTTCCTAGGAATTATTCGGGTGTTTGCTCAACCATGGTGAAAACGCGTTTTTGTGTCTCCACCATGTTTTGGCTTTGGGGAAATCACAGCAGCCGAAGGGAAATTGGTGAAAACGTAAAAAACACCATGAAAACATAGAAAATGCCATGAAAATGCAAAAAATTCCATGAAAACATAAAAAACGCCATGAAAACGTAAAATCTGCCAGGAAGTGGGGATGTCCCCATTGGGGGAACTGAAATAAAAGAAGACAGCTGGAGATCAAAGCGGGAAAACCACGGAAAAGCCGTTGGGTTGGATTTTCTCTCATTGGAATTTTGGGGTCTGGAGCAGCTTTGGGGTGGGAAGGTGGGGCTGGTCTGGGGTGACTGAGGATGATCCCAAAATGTCCCCAGGAGTTCATCCCCCTTCCCGTGGCTTCCTTCCCTTCCAGAAGTTTCCCTGGACGCGGACGTGAGCCGCAGCGGCCGCGTGAAGAGCAGAGGCAAGGACAAGGTGAGGCGGCTGTCCGGAGGGGCAGAGTGGGGTGGATCCATTTGGGATCCGTTCACAGCCTCTTCCTGGAAAATCTCCGCAGGGAGAGGGCCTGGGGTGGTGTCTGTGCCAGGGTGAACAGCCCTGCAAATCCTCACCCTTCTAATTGAGGAGTGAAAGGCTTCATTTTCCTGTTCCACGCCAGAATCTCCTGCAGCTTCAGTCCAGCCCTGAGGATCCCTGAGGAGAAAACACTCGGCTTTTTCTTTCCTTTTTCTTTCCTTTTTCTTCCATTTTTTCTTCAAATTTTCTTCCCTTTTACTTCCCTTTTTCTTTCCCTTTTCATTCCCTTTTCTTTCCCTTTTCATTCCCTTTTTTTTCACTTTTTGTTTTCTTTTTCTTCCATTTTCATTCCCTTTTCCTTCCCTTTTTCTTCTCTTTTTCTTCCCTTTTTCCTCCCCCTTTGCCCCCCTTTCCTCTTCTTTCTCCCCATTTTCCCCATTTTCCACCCTTTCCTCCCCTTCTCCTCCCCTTTCCTTTCTTTTTCCCTTTCCTATTCACACTCCAAACACCAATTCTGTGCCTCTAAACCAGTTAAGCCGAGAGCAGAATTCCCCCTGTGGCCACCCATGCCTGGGCCCTTAATTCAGACTAATTAACCACAGCCCAATCAGCCTGGCTATCGGGATGGGCTGAGCTTCCAGAGGTGTCCAGGCGAGGCTGCAGGGCAATTCCAGCCTCCTTGGGAGATCTGATCTCCCCAGAGAGTCCTGCTGGGAGCTGCTGTTGGGAAATTGGGTGGATTGGGAGTGGTGCTGGTGACTCCTTGCTGCGTGTTTGGGTTCTGCTTGGAGCATGGATGGGATGGGATGGGATAATGGGATGGGATGGGATGGGATGGGATGGGATTTGGATAGAATAGAATAGGATGGGGTGGGGAAGGATGAAGTGGGATGGGATAGGATATGAGGGTGGGATGGGATGGGATGGGATGGGATGGGCATGGCAGTAAGTTACCATGGAATGGGATGGGATGGAATCCAGGGGATGGAATGCGATGGGATCTATGGGATGGGGGAATCCTGCTCCCGTCCTCTCCTGGTGCTTCTCCTCCAGGCCAAGTGGACGTGGGGCCCAGATGGCCAAGGGGCCGTGCTGTTGGTGAACTGTGACCGGGACAGCCCTGGGGCGGGGGGCCCAGACAGTGGCCAGGTGGACATCCGGACCCTGGCAGGTAGGCTGGGACCCCGAGGGGCTTCCAGGGACATTCCCAGTCCATCCCCTCCACCCGTGTCCCCCGTGTCCCCGCAGACCTGCAGGACATGTCGGTGATGCTGCTGCGCACGCAGGGCCCCAGCGCCATCTTCACCGAGTACCAGGTGGTGCTGCACGTGCCTGAGGGGGACGCAGACAAAGTGCGAGTGTTCCACGCCGTCCGTGAGTCCTTCTGCCTCCTCCCCTCCTGGATATCCCATCCCATCCCATCCCATCCCATCCCATCCCATCCCATCCCATCCCCTCCCATCCCATCCCATCCCATCCCATCCCATCCCATCCCATCCCACCCCATTATCCCATCCCATCCCATTATCCCATCCCATCCCATTATCCCATCCCATCCCATTATCCCATCCCACCCCATCCCATCCCATCCCATCCCATCCCATTATCCCATCCCATCCCATTATCCCATCCCACTATCCCATTATCCCATCCCATCATGAACCCGAGGGGAGCAAACCCCACAGTTTGACCTCATTGGGGCACCTCAGTTTGCCCTATACACTCATTGACCCTCAAAGCTCTCCTGCTGGGGCTGTATGGAAAAATGTGGCTCCAAAGAGGCTTTTCCTGAGGAGGTTGCTGGAATTTTGGCATTCCCTGGAAGAGGGAACCCCCAGGTGGCTCCCGGCGCTGTTGAGGCTCGGGCAGCCATCCAAGCAGCTCTTCCCGTTGGGCAGCGCCCTGCGCCTTTGAACAGCGCGATCCCCGGCAGCTCCGCGCCGAAAATCCGGTCAGGGGAGCCAGGGCTGTCATTAGATCCCAGCTGGAGCCGAGGGATGGAGGATTCTGTGTTCTGGAAAGGGCTGGAACTGAAGGATGGAGCTCTCCTTGTCCTAGGAAAGGGCTGGAGCTGAGGGCTGGAGATGAGGGATGGAGCATTCTGTGTCCTGGGAAAGGCTGGAGCTGAGGGATGGAGCTCTCCTTGTCCCAGGAAGATCCAGTGTGTTCCCCAGGGATGAGGATGAGGAGGATGATGCAGCACACCTGCTCCCCTGCCAGCTCTGGCACCAGCTCTCCCTCCTCCTCCTCCTCCTCCTCCTCCTCATCCTCACCAGCATGTCCAGCCTGGTGGGCAGGGTGGGCATCTGCGACGTGTTGGGAATTCCTGGTCTCTCCATGCCCTGACTCCATGCCAGGATAGAAATTCTGGGTCTCTCCCATCCCTAACTCCATGCTGGGGTTGGAATTCCCGGATTTTCCAGGTCCAGATTACAGCCCGCAGTACCAGGCCGTGCTGGGCCCCGACAAGCTCTCCTTTGTCCTGGAGCGCGCCGGCCATGGGGACAGCACCTTCTACGTGGAGGGCCTGGCGTTCCCCGACCGCGGCTTCTCCGGCCTCGTGTCCTTCAGCGCCAGCCTGCTGCAGGTGCCCCACAAGGTGAGGGGTCAGCCCTGGCCATCCCCACCCTGAACCCCTCCGAGGTGGCATTTCCAATCCAGAATTCTGCATTCCCGCAGAATTCCCCCGGCACGCCGATCTTCACGGACACGGTGGTGTTCCGCGTGGCGCCCTGGATCATGACGCCCAACACGCAGCAGCCGCTCGAGGTGTTCGTCTGCAGGTGGGAGGGGTGGCTTTGTCCCCGGGGTGGGAATGTCCGGCCTTGGGGACTCTCCAGGGGGAATTCCCGACCCTTCCTGGCTGTGGAATTTAGGAATTCCTAAAGCTGGGCTTTAGGCGTTGCCTGCTGGGAATGTTTGGGAAGGGAGGCAGCTGGCGCTGTGGGAATCATTGCCATCCCAAAAAAATGGCTGGAGGAGCTTTTCCAGGTCCAATCCCATGGACAAATGTTCCCAAGGTGTTTAAATCCCAAAGAAAAGGCTGGAGGAGCCTCTCCAGGTCTAATCCCATTCTGGAATGTCACACAGGTTGTTTGGGAACCAGGACTAAGCTGTGGGGTCAGACTGTGGGGTCAGGCTGTGGGGTCAAGTGTGCGGTCAGACTCTGGGATTGGGGCTGTGGGGTCAGGCTGTGGGGCCAGACTGTGGGACTGGGGCTGTGGGGTCAGGTGTGGGCTCAGGCGATGGGGTCAGACTGTGGGGTTCCCAGGATCCCCTCTCTCTCAGCCCCGCTCCCTTGCCATCCCCCCAGCATCAAGCAGGGCTCAGACTCCAACGAGGCCTTCCTGGAAGGGCTGCGGGCATTGCTGCGCAAAGCCAACTGCAAACTGACCGTGTGCTCCGAGCAGGACAGCCGCAGTGACCGCTGGATCCAGGTCAGCCATTGGGATCCAGCCGGGATCCAGCTGGGATCCATCGGGGCTCTGGGGGTCACCCCTGGGACTGGGACACTGGGAGGGACCACTGGATCCAGGTCAGCCAGCCACAATCCATCCAGGATCCATCTGGGATTCATCCGGGATCTGACTGGGATCCATCTGGGATCCACCCCGGATCCATTGGGGCTCTTGGGGTCATCCCTGGGAATGGGACACAGGGAGGGACTGCTGGATCCAGGTCAGCCAGCTGGGATCCATCCAAGATCCACCTGGGATCAATCCAGCATCAGTCCAGGATTCATCTAGGATCCATCCGGGATCAATTCAGGATCCATCTGGGATCCACCAGTGATCCACCTGGGCTCTGACTGGGATCTGTCCAGGATCCACCCAGGATCCAGCCAGGATCCAGCTGGGATCCATCAGGGCTCTTGGGGTCACTCCCAGGACTGGGGCACAGGGAGGGACTGCTGGATCCAGGTCAGCCATCGGGATCCATTTGGGATCCATCTGGGATCCACAGCCCAGGAGAGCCGGGCAGGAGCTCCCTAAAGGGGGTTTAGGGCTGAGCTTTGCCAGGCTCACCCCATTTCCCTCCCCACACCTGGTGGAGATTCCCACTCCAGAGCCTTCCTCCTCCTCCTCCTCTTCTTCCTCTTCCTCCCCTTCTCCCCCAGGACGAGCTGGAGTTTGGTTATGTTGAAGCTCCACACAAAACCTTCCCCGTGGTCTTTGACTCTCCCCGCAACCGCGGCCTGAAAGATTTTGCCTTCAAGAAGATCCTGGTGTGTCCTCGTGTCAAAATTCCCCCTTTTTTCCCCAAAATCCCCTTTTTCCCTCAAAAAAACCCCCCTTTTTTCCCCCCAAAATCCCCCTTTTCCCCCCAAAACCCCCCTTTTTTCCCCCCAAAACCCCCCTTTTCCCCCCAAAAATCCCCCTTTTTCTCCCAAAAATCCCCCTTTTCCCCCAAAATTCCCACTTTTCCCCCAAATTTCCCCTAAATCTCCCAATATTTCCCCCAAATTTTCCCCAAATCCCTCCAAATTTCCCCCAAAATCCCCAATTTTCCCCAAAATTCTCCATTTTCTCCCAAAATCCCCAAATTTTCCCCAAAATCCCCAAATTTTCCCCAAAATCCCCTTTATCCCCAAATTGTTTTTTATCCCCTTTTCCCCTTTTTCCTCCCAAAAATCCCCTTTTATCCCCCCAAAATTGCCTTTTATCCCCCCTTTTCCCAAAATCCCACTTTTCCCCAACAATCCCCTTTTTCCCCTCAAATCCTGCTTTTTTCCCTCAATGCCCCTTCTCCCTACAATTCCCCTCTTTTTCCCCAAATTCCCCAAAATCCCTCTTTCCCCCAAAATCTCCCTTCCCCTCCCAAAATCCTCCTTTTTCCTCAAAAATCCCCTTCCTCCCCAAAATTCCTTCCTTTTCCTCTTTCTCCCCCAAAATCCCCTTTTTCCCCCAAATTCCCCAAACTTTTCAAAATCTCCCTTCCTCCCAAAACCTTCCTTTTTTTTTCCCAAAATCCCTTTTCTCAAAATTTCTTTTTCCCTTTCAAAATCCCCTTTTTCCCCCAAAAATCCCTGTTCCCCCCAACGGCAGGGCCCCGATTTCGGGTACGTGACTCGGGAGCCTCCCGGGCAGAGCGTGAGCAGCCTGGACTCCTTCGGGAACCTGGAGGTGAGCCCGCCGGTGACGGTGCGCGGCAAGGAGTACCCGCTGGGCAGGATCCTCATCGGCAGCCCGCTGCCCTGGTGAGCCGCTCCTTCCTGCCGCGGGAGTGCGGGAAAACACCCCAAATCCCCCAGATCCTCCCTCGGGAATGGGGGCATCCCGTGGGGGAGTTTGGGGTCGATTCCTGTTGGATCCTGGGGTTTACAAGCGAGTTGTGGGGTTGTTCCTACAAATCTGTGCAAAATCCTACAGTTTTCATCCCTGTTTGGCTCCAATCCCAAATGTCCAGGTTGGGGTTTGCTCCTTGGAGAGAGAAGAAAGGGAATCTGGGAAAGGGGAAAATCCAAAACAACAAAAAAAACCCAAAAACAAAAAAAAAACCAAAACAAACAAAAAAAACCCAAAAACCAAAAAAAACCCCAAAACACCAAGAAAATCCTGAATAACTTGGGAATCAGGAAAGGGTAAAATCCCAAATAACAGGGGAATGTGGTAAAGGGTAAAATCCTGAATAACTGGGGAATGCAGGAAAGGCTAAAATCCCGAATAAGTGGGGATCCAGGAAAGGGTGAAATCCCAAATAATTGGGGAATCTGAGAAAGGATAAAATCCCAAATAACTGGAGAATCAGGAAAGGGAAAAATCCCTAATAGCTGGGAAGGTAGGAAAGGGAAAAATCCCGCATAACTGGAAAATCTGGGAAAGGGTAAAATCCCAAATGACTAGGGAATCAGGAAAGGGTAAAATCCTAAATACCTGGGGAATGAGGGAAAGAATAAAATCCCCAATAACTGGGAATGCAGGAAAGGGTGAAATCCCAAATTACTGGGGATGCAGGAAAGGGTAAAATCCCGAATAATCAGGGATCCAGGAAAGGGTAAAATCCCAAATGACTGGGGAATGTGGGCAAGGGGGAAATCCTGAATAATTGGGGAATCCAGGAAAGGGTAAAATCGATAATAGCTGGGAGTCCGGGAAAGGGTAAAATCCCAAATAATTGGAAATGCAGGAGAGGGTAAAATCCCGAATAACTAGGGAATCTGGGAAAAAGTAAAATCCAAAATGACTGGGGAATGAGGAAAGGGTAAAATCCCGAATTACTGGGGATCCAGGAAAGGGTGAAATCCTGAATAATTGGGAAATCTGGGAAAGGGTAAAATCCCAAATGACTAGGGAATCAGGAAAGGGTAAAATCCTAAATAACTGGAAATCCAGGAAAGGGTAAAATCCTGAATAACTGGAAATCTGGGAAAGGGTAAAATCCCAAATAGCTGGAGATCCAGGAAAGAGTGAAATCCCCAATAAGTGGGAATCCAGGAAAGGGTAAAATCCCAAATAACTGGGGAATCTGGAAAAGGGCAAAATCTTGAATAACTGTGGATCCAGGAAAGAGTAAAATCCCGAATAGCTGGGACTGCAGCAAAGGGTAAAATCCCAAATCTTGAATAACTGGGGAATAACTTGAATAACTGGGAAATCTTGAATAACTGGGAAAAGGGAAAAATCTTGAATAACTGGGGATCCAGAAAAGAGTGAAATCCCCAATAAGTGGGAATCCAGCAAAGGGTGAAATCCCAAACAACTGGGGATACAGGAAAGGGTAAAATCCCAAACAACTGGGAATGCAGGAAAGGGTAAAATCCCAAACAACTGGTGTTCCAGGAAAGAGTGAAATCCCGAATAATCGGGAATTGTTGTGCTCTGGGCAGGCAGTGCTTGGCAGCCCCGTGGGAACAAAGCTCCCTACAAAATCCCTGACAAAGGAGAGCTTTTTTGGGAAAAACAAGCCCCGGAGCTGCTCCTGCCGGGCTCTGATCCCAAATAACCGGCGGGATTCCGGCCGGGAATGCTCTGCTTCCAGAGGCAGCCGAACGGCGTGTTCCCAGCGCCCTAATTAGCCCTCATTAGCAGGAGTTAATTAATGCTTTCCCAGCCTGTCTAGGAAAAATTCGCCCCCACACTGAAAGTGCTGTGAGAGGAGGGATTGGGAAATCCCAGGGATTATATATATATATATATATATATATATATATATATATATATATAAATTTAAATATATTTATATATTTATATATATATATATGGACTTATATGGTATATTTATATATTCATATATATGGAGATATATTAATGTATCTATATAATTCAGGGATTTCTATATTTTTAAAATTTTAAATAGAATATCTTTATATTATATATTTCATAAATCTGTTATATTTATTTATATAATGTAGGGAGATCTATTGAGATCTTTATATAATGTAGGGGTTTGGTAATATATATTTATATAATTAGTGCACATTAATGCACTTTATAGATAATATTGGGATATATTGATAGATTGATCTAAAATAGATATGTATTTATAGCTATATTTATATAATGCAGAGATTTCTGTACTTTATAAATATAAATATATTTATATTTATATAATATGTTTTATATAATGTAGGAGATCTATTGATATCTTTATATAATGTAGCATTATATTTTAGAAATACATTTCTATTTCTATTTATATTATATATATATATTTATAATTTATATATTAATATATTTATATAAATTCCTATATTTTATAATTTTAAATAAATATATTTATATTATCTTCCATAAATGTATTTATTTATATAATATATGGAGATCTATTGATATATTTCTATAATGTACAGATTTCTATATTTTATAATTATAAATATATTTATATTATATAAATTTATATAGTGTAGGGAGATATACTAATATATTTATATAATGTAGGGATTTCTATATTTTATAATGATACATATATTTATATTATATATTCTATAAATATATTTATTTGCATAGTGTAGGAAGATCTATTGATATATCTATATAATGTAAGGACTTCTATATATTATAATTATAAATACATTTACATTATACCTTCTATAAATATATTTATTTACATAGTGGAGGGAGATTTATCGATATATCTATATAATGTAGGGACTTCCATATTTTATAATTATAAAAACAATATATTTATATTATACCTTCTATAAATACATTTATTTACATAGTGCAGGGAGATCTATCGATATATCTATATAATGTAGGGGTTTGGTAACATATATTTATATACCTTGTGCCCATTAAGGCACTTTCTGTATAATCCAGGGATGAATTAATGCCTAACAGATATAATAACACATCATGAGGCATTGGGCTGGCAGATCTGTATTCAAACAGAGCAGGATGTCATTTATATTATTATATACATTTAAATACTCAGAGGTCTCTAATACAGCCTCTAATAAACTCTTCCCAGAAAAATGGGATAGAAATGAGGATTCCCTGGTGCCCAAGGGGGAATGTGGGGAGGGCAGTGATCCTCACCTCTGCCCTGTGCTTCCAGGGATGAAATTGAAGATTCTCATGAGATCCAGCAGAGAAATTTGGGAAAGGGAACAATTCCCAACTTCTCTGTGTTTCCAGGGATAAAAATGAGAATTCTCATGATATCCAGGGATGAATTTTGGGAAGAGCAGTGATTCCCACCTGCCCTGAGCTTCCAGGGATAAAAATGAGTGTTCTCAGGATATCCAGGAGGGGAATTTTGGGAAGGGCAGCAATCCTCACCTCCTGCTGAGCTTCCAGGGGTGAATTTTGGGAAGAGCAGTGATTTCCAGGGATAAAAATGAGTCTCTCACGGTGTCCAGGGAGTGAATTTTGGGAAGGGGAGTGATGCTCAGCTCCTCCCACCCTCTGTGCTTCCAGGGATAAAAATGAGGATGTTCCTGGTGTCCAGAGGGTGAATTTTGGGAAGAGCAGTGATTCCCACCTCCCCTGCATTTCCAGGGATAGAAATGAGGATTCCCTGGTGCCCAGGGGGGAATGTGGGGAGGGCACTGATCCCACCCCCCCCCAAAAAAAAACCAACCACAAAAAAAAACAACCCAACCCACCAAAAAAAAAACCAAACCAAAAAAACAACAACCCACCCCCCCCAAAAAAAACCAAACCAAAAAAAACCCACCCCCCACCCCACCCAAAAAAAAACCCCAAAAAACACACCCACCCCCCTGTGATTCCAGGGATAAAAATCAATGTTCTCGTGACATCCAGGAAGGGAATTTTGGGAAGGGCAGCAATTCCCACCTCCCCTGCATTTCCAGGGATAGAAATGAGGATTCCCGTGGTGTCCGAGGGAGGAATTTTGGGAAGGACAGCCATTCCCAGCTCCTCCCACCCTCTGTGCTTCCAGGGATAAAAATGAAGATTCCCATGACATCCAGGGGATGAATTTTAGGAAGGACAGAGATTCCCACCTTCCCTGTTTCCAGGGATAACAATGAGGATTCCCACGGTGCCCAAGGGAGGAATTTTGGGAAGGACAGCAAATCCCACCTTCCCTGTGCTTCCAGGGGTGAATTTTGGGAAAGGGCAAATTTTGGGAATTTTGGGAAGGGATTCCCATGACATCCAGGGGATGAATTTTAGGAAGGGCAGAGATTCCCACCTTCCCTGTTTCCAGGAACAGAAATTATTATTCCCGTGGGGTTAATTTCGGGAAAGCAGCGATTCCCACCTCCCCCGTGTTCCCAGGGATAAAAACGAGAATTCTCACGATGTCCAGCAGGGGAGTTTTGGGCAGGGCAGCGGTTCCAGGGGCAGCAGTGAGGATCCCCGCGGTGTCCCGGGGTGATTTGGGGATTCCGTGTCGGCAGGGCGTCGGGCCGCAGGATGTCCAAGGCTGTTCGGGATTTCCTGTACGCACAGCAGGTCCAGGCGCCGCTGGAGGTTTACTCGGAGTGGCTCACCGTGGGCCACGTGGATGAATTCCTCACCTTCGTCCCCGCCTTCGACAGGAAGGTACCGACCCCAAAATCCGCTTTTCCGGCCCCAAATCCCCTTGTCCAGCCCAAAAATCTCTTTTTCCAGCCACAAATCCCCTTTTCCTGCCCCAAAATCCCCATTTTCCAGCCCAAAGATCTCTTTTTCCGCTCCAAAATTCTCTTTTTCCAGCTCCAAATCCCCCTTTCCAGCCCAAAATCTGCTTTTCCAGTCCCAAATCCCCTTTTCTAGCCCAAAGATCCCTTTTTCTGCTCCAAAAGTCTCTTTTTCCAGGCCAAGATCTCCCTTTTCCTGCCCCAAAATCCCCTTTTCCAGCCCAAAATCCCCCATTCCAGTCCCCAAATCCTCTTTCCCAGCCCCAAATCCACTTTTCCAGCCCAAAATCCCCCATTCCAGCCCAAAATCCACTTTTCCAGTCCCAAATCCCCTTTTCCAGCCCCAAATCCCCTTTTCCAGCTGTTTGCCCTCCATGGGGGATTTGGGGGATGAAGCTCCTTTTGGGGTGACATCCCATGGCCTGGGGATTTGATTTGGGGTCACCCTGGTGCCTCCCAGCAGGACCCTGGGGAGTTTGGGATGTTTAATCCCAAACAAACAGCTGGGTTTGGGATCTCCATGGTGCCTCCTGCACTGGGATGTTTCATCCATCCCAAATAGCTGGATTTAGGATAGCTGCAGTGCCTCCAAATGGGAACCTGGGATGTTTCATCCATCCCAAACACACAGTGGGATTTGGGATCACAGTTTGGGGTCACGCTTTGGGATCATTGTTTGGGGTCACGGTTTGGGATCACAGTCTGGGGTCATGCTTTGGGGTCACAGTTTGGGGTCACAGTTTGGGGTCACAGTTTGGGAACACAGTTTGGGGTCACAGTTTGGGATCACAGTTTGGGGTCACACTTTGGGGTCACTGTTTGGGGTCATGCTTTGGGGTCACACTTCAGGGTCATGCTTTGGGGTCACAGTTTGGGGTCACGGTTTGGGGTCACAGTTTGGGGTCACAGTTTGGGGTCACAGTTTGGGATCACAGTTTGGGGTCATGCTTTGGGGTCACGGTTTGGGGTCATGCTTTGGGGTCCCAGTTTGGGGTCATGGTTTGGGGTCCCAGTTTGGGGTCATGCTTTGGGGTCACGGTTTGGGGTCATGCTTTGGGATCACAGTTTGGGATCACAGTTTGGGGTCCCAGTTTGGGGTGTCTCTCTCTCTCTCTCTCTCCCCCGCAGGGGTTCCGGCTGCTCCTGGCCAGCCCCAACGCCTGCTACAAGCTGTTCCGGGAGAAGCAGCGCCAGGGCTATGGGGAAGCCACACAGTTCCTGGGTGAGGAGTGGCTGGGGACATCGCTGGGGGATGCCATCCCAGTGTCCATCCCAGTGTCCATCCCAGTGTCCATCCCTGCTGTCCATTCCTGCTGTCTCATCCCACTGTTCCATCCCACTGACCCATTCCTGTTTTCCCATTCCCACTATCCCATGCCCACTATCCCTTCCCTCTATCCCTTCCCCGCTGTCCCATTCCTGTTATTCCCATTATCCCATTCCCACTATCTCATCCCACTCTCCCATTTCCACTGTCCCATTCTCCCATCCCCTTATCCCATTCCCACTCTCCCATTCCTACTATCCCATCCCTCTATCCCATTCCCACTATCCCATTCCTGTTCTTCCATTCCCACTCTCCCATTCCCGCTGTCCCATCCCTCTATCTCATTCCTGCTCTCCCATTCCCACTCTCCCATCCCCTTATCCCATTCCCACTCTCCCATCCCTCTATCCCATCCCCTTATCCCATTCCCACTCTCCCATTCCCACTCTCCCATTCCCACTCTCCCATCCCTCTATCCCATCCCACTCTCCCATTCCCGCTGCCCCTCACCTCTCCCATCCGCAGGGCTGAAGGATCGGGAGAAGAAAAGCATCGATGAGATCCTGGCAGATGAATCCCTGCGGAGCGACAACCGCCATGTGCAGGTGGCGCTGGGATGGGATAATGGCATAATGGGATAATGGGATAATGGAATGGGATGGGATTGGGATGGCATAATGGGATGGGATAATGGGATGGGATAATGGGATAATGGGATGGGATGGGATGGGATTGGGATGGAATAATGGGATGGGATGGGGATGTTTATAGGGATGGGACGGCTTGGGATAATGGGATGGGATGGGATGGGATGGGATAATGGGATGGGATGGGATAATGGGATGGCCGTTCCCATTCCTCTCCGCAGCGCTGCATCGACTGGAACCGCGAGCTGCTGAAGCAGGAGCTGGGGCTGAGCGAACAGGACATCATCGACATCCCGCAGCTCTTCGTGCTGCACGACTCGCGCGCCGATGCGCTGTTCCCGGACATGGTGAGACCCCAGTGATCCTGGGAGCCAATCCCTGATCCCCCTGCTCCTGTGAACCTGCTGCTGCTGGGCAAGCAGGGGGGTGGGATTGTGGGGGGATTCGGGTGGGATTGGGATGGGAATTTGGTGGGATTTGGGCTGGATTTGTTCCGGGATTGCCCCACCACATCTCCCCTGGTGAACGTGCAGGTGCTGGGCTGGGATTTGAGTGGGATTTGAGTTGGATTTAGGTGGGATTTGTTCTGGGATTGCCCCACCCCTGCTCCCCAGGTGAATATGCTGGTGCTGGGCTCATCCCCAAGCCCTTTGGGGTGGGATTTGGGCAGGGATTTTCCCATCCCTCATCCCCCTGTGCTGCACGTGAACCTGCTGGTGTTGGGCTGGCACAAGGCTGGGATTTGGCTGGGAATTTGGTGGGATTTGGGTGCAATTTGGGCTGGATTTGGGTCGGGACTGCCCCACCCCTGCTCCCCAGGTGAACATGCTGGTTCTGGGATGGGATTTGGGTAGGATTTGTTCTGGGATTTTCCCCTCCCCTCTCCCCAGGTGAACCTGCTGATGCTGGGTTGGCACGGAACTGGGATTTGGGCGGGATTTGGGTAGGATTTGTTCTGGGATTGCCCCACTGCTGTTCTGCAGGTGAACATGCTGGTGCTAGGCTGGATTTAGGTGAGATTTGGGATAGGATTTGGCTAGGATTTGTTCCCCAGGTGAACATGCTGGTGCTGGGTCGGCACCTGGGCATCCCCAAGCCCTTTGGCCCCGTGCTGGGCGGGCAGTGCTGCCTGGAGCGTCGCGTCAGGGAGCTGCTGGAGCCGCTGGGCCTCTCCTGCACCTTCATCGACGACTTCTTCTCCTACCACGTGCTGGCAGGAGATGTGCACTGCGGCACCAACGTGCGCCGCCAGCCCTTCCCCTTCAAGTGGTGGCACCTGCGGCCCTGAGCTGCCCCTGGCACTGTGGCACTGCCTGTCCCCTCCAGGTGGTGACACCCGGTGCCCTGAGGTGGCTCTGGCGCTTGCCTGTCCCCTCCAGGTGGTGGCACCTGGTGCCCTGAGGTGGCTCTGGCACTGCCTGTCCCCTCCAGGTGGTGGCACCCGGTGCCCTGACCCCTACCTGCAGGGCCAAGGGGCATTTCCTGCACTGGAGGATGAGGATGCATTTCCTGCGTCAGAAAATGCACCAAAAGAAGGGGTTTGGCCAATAAAACTTTGCGGACACTGAGGGGCAGAACTTCCCCTCCTCTGTCCTTCTGTCTCTGCTCTCGGCTTGGGAATGGTGTGGAAGTTTGAAGGTCAGGGGGTTGGTTTGGGAATTGTGGGTTTGTGGGTGACAGCATGGGGTGAGGGGGATGGTCTGGGCCCCATCCCACTGTTATAGGGTCTGGCTGCTCCAGGAGTCCGATCCCATCCCACTGTTATAGGGTCTGGCTGCTCCAGGGGTGCAGATCCCATCCCACTGTTATAGGGTCTGGCTGCTCCAGGGGTGCAGATCCCATCCCACTGTTATAGGGTGTGGCTGCTCCAGGAGTCCGATCCCATCCCACTGTTATAGGGCCGCGCAGTCCCCGATCGCAGCTCTGCAGCTGCGAATTCCCCGCCAGAATTCCCTGTTTCATCCCAAACCCCTTCCCCCCGGCCTGTCCCCTGTCCCGGGCTGGGGTCACACCCCGCTGCCCTCACCCCGACCCTTCCACACCTTCCCCGGGCGGAATTTCCCCTCCCTCCGCCCTTCTCTGGGCGCTTTCAGCTCCAGCGGAGCGCGGCGCTTCCCCGTGGCAGCCTGGCACCGCCCGGGGCGCTCCGGGAACCGAAACCCGCCCGGAGCGCGGCCTTGCACAACCCCGGCGGCTGTTCTGGGGCCAGACACGCGTGTTTTGGGCACCTCGCTTGGCTGGGAGGATTGTTGAGGCGTAGATTTTAAGAACTTTCTAAGAAAAGCTGCACCTCCCGCGTCGCGCAGCCAAAATCGGGGCGCTGGGAAAGAGGGAAGTGGTGCCAAGGACCTTCCGTGCGGCGGATTTTGGGGGGAAAAGGGGATTTCAACTGGGGGGATCTTCTCAGAGGGTCGCTGCAGAGCTGCGGAGGAGATGCTCCCGCACATCCCACTAAACCCCCCGGTTTTGCCCCAAAAGCGGCTTTCCAGCCCCGTTTCCCCCGGGATCCCAGTGTCCCTGCTGCCATTCCCCGGGGAGCGACACCGAATCGCGTGACCCGGCGGGGAGGGGGCTCGGCGACAGCTGCAGGGACAAAGGGCTCTCCCACGCGCCGACGGACGGGGATTTAATTAAAAAACAAAGGCGATTAAAGGCGCCCCGCGGGCTGCGCTGTCCCCGCCGCAGGTGACATCCCCGCCCCGAGCGCCCACCCCGCACCTCAGCCCTGCCGGAGGCAGAATTCCAGCGCTTTGTCCTGGCCGAGCGAACAAACAAAACCCTTCAGAGGGAGAAACCCAACCCGGCCCAGCCCGGCTCTGGCGCGGACCCAGCGCGGCTCCGGTGGCGCTGAATATTTCATCGCGTGGGCTGCAGGTCACTGTTCCCACCCGCGGGGCCGAACCCCCCCGCGTTCGTCTTCCCGGAGCTCTGTGCTCATCCTGGGGTGCTTTTCCCCCTCTCCCGGAGCTCCGTGAGCGTCCCGGGGTGCTTTTCCCCCGCGTTACCGGAGCTCCGTGTGTGTCCCGGGACTCTGCTCCCCCCGCTCTCGGAGCTCCGAGCACCCCGCGCTGCCCAGCCTCCCCTCTCCCGGAGCTCCGTGCTCATCCCGGGGCACTTTCCCCCCTCTCCCAGAGCTCCCTGAGTATCCCGGGGCGCTTTCCCCCCTCTCTCGGAGCTCCGAGCACCCCTCGGTGCTGCCGGGCCCGAGCCGCGGCTCTGCCGGAGCTCTGCGAGTGTCCCGAGCCCGAACCCGAGCGCGCCTGTCGCGGAGCTCCGTGCGCTGCTCCCCGGGGCGCTGTTCCCCGCCCCACGCCGGACGCTGCGCACACCCTGCCCCGGAGCGGGGATTAGGCCGCCCTTTGGCTGATCCCCTCCCCGCTGCCCAGCGCTATAAAGCCCGGGCGGCTGCGGGTGGCACGGCACGGCACGGCACGGCACGGCACGGCGGTTCGGCCATGGCCCAGCAGCGCCGTGTCCAGCTGTCCACGCAGCACCCCACGAGCACCGTGTGCGTGCTGGGCACCGAGCTGGCCCTGGATGTGTGCGGGTGAGCGAGTCCCACAAATCCGCTTTTTGCCCCTTTGATCCCGTTAATTGGAGCCTAAAAATAGCGCGGGGGCGGGCTGGGGGCGAGGCCGCCGCTCCGGGGGGATTTTCCCGAGGGATGCTGTCCCGGGAGGAAGGGGAACCTCCGGACAGATGCGGGATTGGGGCATTTCGAGGGGAATTTGGCCGGTTTTGGGGCGCCGAAGCCGCTGTGGGGTTTTTCGGCTGCGTCCCGCATCCCGGGGGGATGAAATGAGAAATATTCCCTACTTTTGGGGGAATGCGGAGGGCGAACCCCCCGCGGCCCCTCCCGGGCTGGATCCGGAGCTGTTGCCCTGGCTGCTGGCCAGATCCGGGAGCTCTGGGCCAGAGCTTTCCCTCTTTGTTCCCCGAAATCCCACCCCGGCCGCGGCAGCTCGGGGCTTCATCTCCCCCACATCCCATCCGCTCCCGCTGCTCTCGGGCTGGGATTGTTCCGATTTTCCCTGTTTTCCTCTGAGGATGGAGCTGCGTTTTCCTTCTCCCGGCTCAGGATTCTCTCATCCCCTCGGCCTCTCGGGATGAGCCCCAACCTGCCGGCGGAAATCCCGATTTTCCGGGGAGATCCGTGCCGAAAATCCGCCCCGGGCAGAGCCGGGATGGAACCGCGCGGGGTCGATCGCGGTTTGGTCCTTTCTGTGGGTCAGAGAATTTTACTGGATTTTACTGCCGCCAATTTCCCGGGATTTGGGGCACCTGTGGTGATTTTTGGGGGGTTTATTCCCATTTATTCCCGTTTCCCACGGCGGCACGGGGTGCGTTTTGCGCCTGGAATATCTCTGGATTTTGGGATTTTTTTTTTTAGGGATCCCTGGAGGGAATCCAGGGGTTTTTTTAGGGATTCTTTGAGGGATTCCTGGCTGGACGTTCGTCGCCGCCGCCTTTTCCAGGGTTCGCAGCCTCCGGTGGGATTTGCCTTTAATCGCCTTTGGCGGATTTGTGGGAATTGCCTTTTCCTTTTGCGGCTCTCCTCACGTTTTGTGGGATTTGTTCCTTGGCCAGGGAATCCATGCAGCCGCTTCTGCGACTTTGCCGCAGGATTTGCTCCTCACCGAAGGATTTATCCCAATTTCACATCGCAGGGCTTGTTGAAGTTGCGTTTTCCGAGATTATTTGCATTTTCCCAGGACTTGTTGCAATTCTAAATTGCGGGTTTCTCTGCGTGTTGAAGGATTTATCCCAATTTCAGACCGCAGAAGTCTTTGTAGTTGCATTTTCCCAGGCTTAACCGAGTTTTCCAGGATTTGTCGCATTTTGCACCACTTGCTGTCATTCTGAATTGCAGGACGTTTTCCATATCGAAGGGTTTATCCCAATTTCATATCTCAGCCCTTGCTGCAGTTGCATTTCCCAGGAATATTTGAATTTCCCATGAGCCACTGATATTCCAAATCCCAGGATTTTTTTCCATATTGAAAGTTTTATCCCAATTTCTCACCTCAGCCCTCTGCAGTCCCATTTCCCAGGAATATCGGAATGTTCCAGGAATATTTGAATTTTCCATGACTCACTGATATCCTAAATCCCAGGATTTCTTCCACATTTAATGTTTTATTCATATCGAATGTCTTATTCCAATTCCTCACCTCAGCCTTGACTGAAGTCACATTTTCCAGGAATATTTGAATTTCCCATGACCCACTGATGTTCAAAATCCCAGGATTTGTTTCCTATTGAAATTTTATCCCAATTCCTCACCTCAGCATTCACTGAAGTCACATTTCCCAGGAATATTTGAATGCTCCATGATCCATTGATATTTGAAATCCCAGGATTTGTCCATATTGGATGATTTACCCCAATTTTATCTCAGCCCTCACTGCAGTTGCATTTCCCAGGAATATTTGAATTTTCCATGACCCACTGATATCCTAAATCTCAGGATTTGTCCATATTGAATGATTTATCCCAATTTCTCACCTCAGCCCTTGCTGCAGTCCTATTTCCCAGGAATATTTGAATTTCCCATGACTTGTTGATATCCTAAATCCCAGGAATTGTTCCCTATTGAAATTTTATCCCAATTTCTCTCCTCAGCCCTCGTCAAAGTCTCATCTCCCAGGAATATTTGAATTTCCCATGACCCACTGATATTCTAAATCCCAGGAATTGCTCCCTATTGAAAGTTTTATCCCAATTTCTCACCTCAGCCCTCGCCAAATTCGCATTTTCCACGAATATTTGAATTTTCCAGGAATATTTGAATGTTCCATGGCCCATTGATACCCTGAGTCCCACGATTTCTTCCACATTGAATGTTTTATCCACATGGAATGTTTTATCCCAACTCCTCCCCTCAGCCCTGGCCGCAGTCACATTTCCCATTTCCTGCCCCATTCCCAAACCCACCCCACGGAAATACACCAGGAAAAGAGGGAAAACACCAGGAAATAGGGGAAAACACCAGGAAAATGGGTAAAACACCAGGAAATGGGGGAAAACTCAGCTGAGGTCTCTCCCCGCCGTTCCAGGTGTGCTCCCAGGGGTTCGGTGTCGTTCAGCATCCAGGGCACTCCGGGGGTGAAGCTCTGGGTGGTCCACGAGGATCAGAGTGTCAGGTTGCCCTCCAGCGTTGCCCGCTGGCCGCTGGCCACTGGCCCCGAGGTGCTGCTGGCCATGGACGCCCCGAGCAACGATGTGGGCGAGGAGAAGGTGCGTGATTCCTGCTGATCCCAGAATTCTTGCCCATCCCGGAATTCCTGCCCATCCTGGAATTCCTGCCCATCCCACCATTCCCACCGATCCCGGCATTCCCACCGGATTTTGGCATTCTAGCCAATCCCGGCATTCTAGCTGATCCTGGCATTCCTGCCAGATTTTGGCATTCCTGCCAGATTTTGGCATTCCTGCTGGATTTTGGCATTCCTGCTGGATTTTGACATTCCAGACAATCCTGGAATTCCTGCCGGATTTTGGCATTCCTGCCAATCCCATCACTCCCGCCAATTCCGGCATTCCCACCAATCCTGGCATTCCCGCTGATTCCGTAACTCCCGCTGGATTTCGGCATTCCCGCCAGATTTCGGCATTCCCACCAGATTTCGGCATTCCTGCCCATCCTGGCATTCCCACCCATCTTGGCATTCCTGCCGGATTTTGCCATTCTGGCTGGATATTGGCATTCCCATAATATTTTGGCATTCCCACCAATTCCAGCATTCCCACCAATTCCAGCATTCCCACCAGATTTCGGCATTCCCACCAGATTTTTTGCATTCCCACCCATCCCAGCATTCCCATCCATCCTGGCACTCCCGCCAGATTTTGGCATTCCGGCCGATCCCGGCATTCCCGCCCTCGTTGCAGGTCAGGATTTCTTATTTCAGGGAGGCTGGCGGAGTTCCCGTGGGCAGAGCTGTGCTTTACCTCACCTGCGTGGGTGAGTCACCCCAAAACAGACCCTTCCGGCATTTCCCCCTTTTCCCAGGATTTTCCCTGTTTTCCTGGCATCTCCCCCTTTTTCCAGGCACCATTTTCCCACCATTTTCCCTTTCTTCCTCAGGGTTTCCCCCTTTTTCTTAGCATTTTTCCCTTTTTCCTGGTGTTTTCCCCTTTTTCCCACTGTTTTCCATGTTTTCCCAGCATTTCCCACCATTTCCCTGGTGTTTCCCCCTTTTCCTGGCATTTCCCCCCTTTTCCCAGGGTTTTCCCCTTTTCCCCAGCATTTCCCCCCTTTTCCTGGGGTTTTCCCCATTTTTCACAGGATATCCCCCTTTTCCCCAGCATTTTCCCATTTTCCCAGAGTTTTCCCCTTTTTTCCCAGCATTTCCCCCATTTCCCCAGGATTTTCCCCCTTTCCCTGGCATTTTCCCCTTTCCCTGGCATTTTCCCCTTTCCCCCGGGGTTCTCCCTTTTTCCCGAGATTTTCCCCTTTTTCCCAGTATTTCCCCCTTTCCCCCAGTGTTGTCCCCTTTTTCCCCAGGGTTTCCCCCTCTTTCCCAGCGTTTCCCCCTTTTTCCTGGTGTTTTCCCCCATTTCCCCAGGATTTTAGCCCTTTTCCCCAGCAATTTTTTCTTTTTCCCCATATTTCCCCTTTTTCCCATATTTCCCCATTTCCCACCCATCCCTTTCCCGCAGAGGTGTCGCTGGACGCCGACGTCAACCGCTGTGGGACAGTGAGCAGGACACTGCTGGATAAGGTATGCCATGGGGCTGGGAATGGTTTGGGATTTGGGAATTGGGGATTTGGGGATTTGGGGATTTGGGAATTTGGGGATTTGGGACTTTGGGGATTTGGAATTTGGGAATTGGGGAATTTGGAATTTGGGAATTTCAAAATTTAGAATTTGGGGATTTGGGAATTGGGGATTTGGGAATTGGGGAATTTGGAATTTGGGAATTTGAAATTTGGGGAATTTGGGAATTTGGGAATTGGGGATTTGGGAATTTGGAATTTGGGGATTTGGGAATTTGGAATTTGGGGATTTGGGAATTTAGAATTCAGAATTTGGGAATCTGGGGATTTGGGAATTTTGGGATTTGGGAATGCTGACCCCAGCCCCGCTCCGTCCCCCAGACCACATGGACGTGGGGTCCGGATGGCCACGGGGCAGTGCTGCTGGTGAACTGTGACCGCGATGACCCCGGCGCTGGCAGCCCCGACAGCCGCGACTGTGCCGTGCGATCCTACAACGGTGCTGGCACATCCCAAATCCTGATTTACCCTCAGTTTTCCCTTTCTGCCACAGCCCCAAACCCCAATTCCCGCTTTTCCCTGCTTTCCCTTTCTCCCACAGCCCAGAAACCCCATTTCCCTCACTTTTCTCTCAGTTTTCCGTTGGTTTTCCCTCACTTTTCCCCCACTTTCCCCCACTTTTCCCTTTCTCCCACATCCCAGAACCCCATTTCCCTCACTTTTCCCTCACTTTTCCCTCAGTTTCCCCTCACTTTTCCCTTTCTCCCACATCCCACTCCCCATTCCCCATTCCCCATTCCCCATTCCCCATTCCCCCATTTCCCCCACATTCCCCATTCCCCATTTCCCCATTTCCCCCATTTCCCCATTTCCCACATTCCCCATTCCCATTTCCCGTTTCCCGCAGACCTGCAGGACATGTCACAGCTGCTGCTCAGGACAAGGGGACCTCGCGCCATCTTCACCCGGCACAGCCTGCTGCTGCACCTCGACTGCGGGGTGGCTGACAAAGTCGGGGTGTTCTACGGCGGCAGTGAGTGCCCACAGCGGGATTTGGGGTCACTGACCCCATTGGGATCCACCCTGATCCCTGCAGAGTGCCTGGAATGGGATTTGGGGTCATTGGGATTGACCCCGACCTCTGCAGAGTGCCCAGAATGGGATTTGGGGTCATTGATGTTGACCCTGATCCTTGCAGAGTGCCCGGAATGGGATTTGGGGTCATTGGGGTCAACCCTGATCCTTGCAGAGCCTTGGGGTCAAATCCACCCTTTTTTGGGGCAGCTTTAGGGAAAAAAGGGGCTGAAAGGTGTGGGAAGGGGGGGTGAGTTTGGGGTGTCCCTGATCCTACAGACAGTGTGGCTCAGTTTGGGGGGAGTTTGGGATGAGTTTGGGGTGTCTCAATCCCACAGATGTGGTGGCTCAGTTTGGGCTCAGTTTGGGGAGATTTTGGGGTCATTTTGGGGTGTCTCCGACCCTGCAGATGTGGTGGCTCAGTTTGGGGTCACTTTGGGGTCACTTTGGAGTGTCCCTGCCCCGATCCCACAGACGTGGTGGCTCAGTTTGGGGTGATTTTGGGGAGTGATTATGGGGTGAGTTTGGGGTGATTTTGGGGTGTTCTCAATTCCACAGATGCTGTGGCTCAGTTTGGGGTCACTTTGGGGTCACGTTGGGCTGTCCCTGTCCCTGCAGATGTGGTGGCTCAGTTCAGGGTCAGTTTGGGGTCACTTTGGGGACACTTTGGGCTGTCCCTGTCCCTGCAGACACAGTGGCTCAGTTTGGGGTCAGTTTGGGGTCACTTTGGGCTGTCCCTGTCCCCGCAGACGCGGTGGCTCAGTTTGGGGTCAGTTCGAGGTCACTTTGGGGTCAGTTCGGGGTCACTTTGGGGTCACGTTGGGCTGTCCCTGTCCCCGCAGACGCGGTGGCCCCGGAGCAGTTCCAGCATGTCCTGGGAGGCTCCAAGCTCTCGTACCCCGTGCGGCCCAGCAAGCACCACCCCGAGAGCCTCTTCTACCTCGAGGCTTTGGACTTCCCTGACCGCGGCTTCCCCGGCCTGGTGGCCATCCACGCCACGCTGCTGGACAGCCCCGAGCAGGTACGGGGTCAGGGATCCTAAATCCATCCCAAATCCATCCTAAACCCATCCCAAACCCATCCCTTCATCCACGCCACGCTGCTGGACAGCCCTGAGCAGGTATGGGGTCAGGGGATCCTAAATCCATCCCAAATCCATACTAAACCCATCCCACCCTGCTGGACAACCCCGAGCAGGTGTGGGGTTATGGGGATCCTAAATCCATCCTAAACCCCATGACAAACCCCATCCCTGTGTCCCAAACCCATCCCAAATCCACCCCAAACCCATCCCACCCTGCTGGACAGCCCCGAGCAGGTAGGGGGTCAGGGAGATCCTGAATCCATCCTAAACCCCATAACAAACCCCAAATCCCATCCCACACCCATCCCAAACCCCATCCCAAATCCATCCCTGCATCCCAAGTCCCATCCTACCCTGCTGGACAGCTCTGAGCAGGTATGGGGTCAGGGGAGATCCCAAACCCACCCCAAACCCATCCCAAACCCCAAACCTCATCCCACATCCCAAACACCCCAAACCCATCTCAAACCCATCCCTACATCCCAAACCCATCCCAAACCCCATCCCACATCCCAAACCCCAAACCCATCCCTACATCCCAAACTCCATTCCCAGCCCCATCCCACATCCCAAACCCATCCCCACATCGGATCCAAACCCCAAACCCCAAATCCCAACCCGTCCCCGCTGTCCCAGGGCCCCCTGGAGTCCCCGCTGTTCACAGACTCTGTGGTGTTCCGTGTGGCTCCCTGGATCATGACCCCAAACACGGCAGCGCCGCTCGAGGTCTTCATCTGCAGGTGGGAGCTGGGCGAGAACCCAAACCCCAAACCCCAGACCCCAAATCCCAAACCCCAGATCCCAAATCCCAAATCCATCCCAAATCAATCCCAAATACCCAGTCCTAAACCCCAAATCCCAAATCAATCCCAAATCCCAAATCAATCCCAAATCCCAAACCGCAAATACCGAATCCTTAACCCCAAACTCCAGATCCCAGATCGCAAATCCCAAATCCCAAACCCTAGACCCTAAATCGCAGATCCCAAATTGCAAATAACCCCAAATAACCCCAAATAACCCAAATTTCCCACTGCAGTGTGGATGGCAATGAGGCGTTTGTGGGGTCAGTGGCGGCTCTGGCTGAGAAGGCGCAGTGTCCCCTGACCGTGTGCCCCACACCCCAAAACCGCCAGGACCGCTGGATCCAGGTGGGAATTATGGGGTTTGGGATTGGGGTTATCTGGGATTATTTGGGATCTGGGGTTTGGGACTATTTGGGATCTGGGGTTTGGGATTTGGAATTATTTGGGGTTTGGGTTTGGGGTGAATTTGGAATTTGCAGTTCGGGATTGATTTGAGTTTTGGGATTGATTTGGGTTTTGGGGTTTGGGATCTGGGATTTGGGATTGGGGATTTGGGATGTGAGGTTGGGGATTGATTTGGGATTTTGGATTTGGGATTGATATGGGATTTGGGCTTTGGGATTTGGGATCTGGGGTTTGGGATTGATTTGGGGTTTGGGATTGATTTGGGATTTTGGATTTGGGATTGATTTGGGATTTGGGCTTTGGGATCTGGGATTTGGGATCTGGGATTTGAAATTTAATTTGGGATTTGGTGTTTGGGATTTTGGATTGATTTGGGATTTGCAGTTTGGGATCTGGGCTCTGGGATTGATTTGGGGTTTGGGATTGATTTGGGATCTGGGATCTGGGATTGATTTGGGGTTTGGAATTTGTGATTTGGGATCTGGGATTGATTTGGGGTTTGGAATTTGTGATTTGGGATCTGGGATTGATTTGGGGTTTGGAATTTGTGATTTGGGATCTGGGATTGATTAGGGGTTTCCCAAATCGGTGCTGTCTGCAGGATGAGATGGAGTTCGGTTACACACAAGCTCCACACAAAACCTTCCCCGTGGTGTTCGACTCTCCCCGCGACGGAGGCCTGGCGGATTTTCCCGTCAAGAGCATCCTGGTATCCATCCTGCCTCGCTGGCCTGGGAACCCCAAAACATCGCCAGAAATCCCGTTATTCCTTGCATTTTGGGGATAAAGCCCTTTATTCCTTGCTTCTTCGGGATGGGAAGCTCCAGCTTGCAAAAAAAATCAGGATAAATCCCTTAATTTCTTGCATTCTTGGGATGGGAAGCTCCAGCTTGGCAAATCCCTAAAAATTGGGATAAATCCCTTAATTTCTCGCATTTTGGGGATCAATCCCTTAATTTCTTGCATTTTTGGAAAGGGAAGCTCCAGCACAGAGGACTATTTGGGGTCACAGCACTTCAGTGCCTTTTTTACCCACTTCCCCCTATTTTTCCAGCCATTCCCCCCTTTTTTCCCAACCCTTCTCTCCCATTTTCCCAACCATTTCCCAACCATTTCCCAACTATTTCCCCACCCAGGGCCCTGATTTCGGCTACGTGGCCCGGCCGGCTCCCACAGGAGCTTCCAGCCTGGATTCCTTTGGGAATTTGGAGGTGAGCCCACCCGTGACGGTGCAGGGCCAGGAGTATCCCTTGGGAAGGATCCTCGTCGGCAGCAGCTTCCCCAGGTGAGGAAAACCCCAAAAAGGGATTTCCTGGTGCCCTTTGGGGTCAGCCCTGAGTAGAGCCTTCCCCAGGTGAGGAAAACCCCCAAAAAAAGGTTTCCCAGCCTGTTTGGGGTCAGAGCTGCACCCCAAACCCCCATGTCCCCCAGGCTCCGGGATGGCCTGGGCTGTTCAGGATTTCCCTGCCTGTTTGGGGTCAGTCCCACTCCCGGAGCCCCGCAAACCCCCAGTATCCCCAAGGCTCCAGGATCCCCTGGCTGTGTGGGATTTCCCAGCACTGTTTGAGATCGATCCTGCTCCCCAAACCCTGGTGTGCCCTGGACTCCAGGATCCCCAGACCATTTGGGATTTCCCAGCCTGTTTGGGGTCAGTCCCACTCCCCAACCCCGCTGTCCCGCAGGCTGGGTGGTCGCAGGATGGCCAGGGCCGTTCGGGATTTCCTGGTGGCCCAGCAGGTCCAGGCGCCGGTGGAGCTCTTCTCCGACTGGCTGCTGGTCGGCCATGTGGACGAATTCCTCAGCTTTGTCCCCACGCCTGGCCGGAAGGTAAGGAATTCTGGGGAGCGGGAAAAGCGGGATGGTGAGCCCCTCGGAGCTCTTCCCGAATTCCTGCCGCCTCCCCGCAGGGATTCCGGCTGCTCCTGGCCAGCCCCAGCGCCTGCTTCCAGCTGCTCCGCGAGAAGCAGGAGGAGGGCTTTGGAGAGGCCGTGATGTTCCAGGGTAGGCGAGGGTGGGAAATGGAGCTCCAGGGGTTGTTTTTTCTTTTCCCCGTGGGATTTGGTGGTTTTCCCTTTTTCCCACGGGATTTGGTGGTTTTCCCTTTTTCCTGTGGGATTTGATTGTTTTCCCGCAGGATTTGGTGGTTTTCCTTTTTCCCCACAGGATTTGCTGGTTTTCCCTTTTCCCCCATGGGATTTGATTGTTTTCCATTTTTCCCGCAGGATTTGATTGTTTTCCTTTTTTCCTCATGGGATTTGATGATTTCCCCTTTTACCCCGAGGGATTTGATTCTTTTTCCCCCCGTTTTTCCTGTGGGATTTGATGGTTTTCTCTTTTTCCCACGGGATTTGATCGTTTTCCCTTTCCCTGCGGGATTTGGTGGGAGGTGGATTTGCCCTGGAACCCGGCGGGCAGAGGGAGCAGAACGAGGCAGAATTGGTTAAAACTGTGCAGATTTGATCCCCGGGCTGGGCAGAGCTCGTTCCTCCTGCCTTGGGAATGGGGGAGCTCCGGGATCAGGGAAGGATCCAGGATCACCCTGGCCTGCCGAGGGTGGAATTGCAGCTGTTCTGGTGCTGCAGGGCTGGAGCAAGTGTCCAAACCGACCATCAACGAGATCCTGGCGGATGAGGAGCTGAGAAAATTCAATGAATATGCCCAGGTGAGCAGGGGGAAGGAGATCCTTCTAGTGCTGCCTGTGTCCTCCTGTCCTCTGCCCATCTTTCCTTTCCTCCATCCATCTGTGGATTCATGGATCCATCCATCCCTCAATCCATCCATCATCCCTTCATCCATCCATCCATCCCTCAATCCATCCATCCATCCCTCAATCCATCCATCATCCATCATCCCTTCATCCATCCATCCATCATCCATTCCTCCATCCATCCATCCATCCATCCTCCATCCATCATCCATCCATCCATCCCTTCATCCATCCATCATCCATCCATCCTCCATCCATCCTCCATCATCCATCCCTCCCTCCATCCATCCATCCTCCATCCATCCCTCAATCCATCCATCCATCCATCCATCCATCCATCCCTCAATCCATCCATCCATCCATCCATCCATCCCTCAATCCATCCCTCAATCCATCCCTTCCTCCATCCATCCATCCATCCATCCATCCATCCATCCATCCATCCATCCATCCATCCATCCATCCCTCCATCCATCCCTCCATCCCTCCCCTCTCCGCAGAGCTGTATCAGCTGGAACAGAGACATCCTGAAGCGCTCGCTGGGTCTGGCTGAGCAGGACATCATCGACATCCCACAGCTCTTCTGTGGTGACGCCAACGAGGGCGCTGAGGCCTTTTTCCCAAACATGGTACTGCGCTCTCCCTTCCCAGGGGTGGGATTTGGGTGAGATTTTCCCATCCCTGATCCCCCTGTGCTCCAGGTGAACCTGCTGGTGCTGGGCTCATCCCCAAGCTCTTTGGGGTGGGATTTGGGCTGGATTTGGGTAGGATTTGGGTAGGATTTGTTCTGGCACTGTCCCACCCCATCTTGGCAGGTGAACATGGTGGTGCTGGGCTGGGATTTGGGATAGGATTTAGGTGGGATTTGGAATAGGATTTTCCCCTCCCATTTCCAGGTGAACATGCTGGTGCTGGGTTGGCACCTGGGCATCCCCAAGCCCTTTGGGGTGGGATTTGGGCCGGAATTTGGCTAGGATTTGTTCTGGGATTTGTTCCCCAGGTGAACATGCTGGTGCTGGGTCGGCACCTGGGCATCCCCAAGCCCTTCGGCCCCGTGCTGGGCGGGCAGTGCTGCCTGGAGCGTCGCGTCAGGGAGCTGCTGGAGCCGCTGGGCCTCTCCTGCACCTTCATCGACGACTTCTTCTCCTACCACGTGCTGGCAGGAGATGTGCACTGCGGCACCAACGTGCGCCGCCAGCCCTTCCCCTTCAAGTGGTGGCACCTGCGGCCCTGAGCTGGCCCTGGCACTGCGGCACCGCCTGTCCCCTCCAGGTGGTGACACCCGGTGCCCTGAGCTGGCCCTGGCACTGCCTGTCCCCTCTACTGGTGCCCTGAGGTGGCTCTGGCACCTCCTGTCCCCTCCCACCCCAATCCCTGTCCCCACCCTTCCCTCCGAGTGCCTTTGGGGTCAGGAATAAATCCAGGCTGTGTCTCCTGGGCTCTGCGGGGTCACTGGGGAGGAGCTGTGACCCGGACTGGTTGGACTGGGAGGGATGGGGAGCAGGGCTGTGGGGCTGTGCTGGTGTGCAAATCCACACGGGTGTGAACCACATGGAGAGAGCACAGGTGGGATCATGGAATCATCATGGAATCATCATGGAATCATGGGATCATCATGGGATCACAGCATCATGGGATCATCATGGGTTGGGTTGGAAGGACCTCAAAGCCATCCAGTGCCACCACAGGACACCTTCCACTGTCCCAGGCTGCTCCAAGCCCCAATGCCCAGCCTGGCTTGGACACTCCAGGGATCCAGGGGCAGCCACAGCTTCTCTGGGAATTTCAGCCCAGCCCTCCCCACCCTCACAGGTGGAATTTCTGCCAATATTCCATTGGGATTTCCCCTCTGTCACTCCAAGCCATTCCCATGTCCTGTCCCTCCATCCCTTTTCCCAATCCCTCTGCAGCTCTCCTGGAGCTCCTTCAGGCCCTGGAAAAGCTCTGAGGTTCCCCTGGAATTTCCCTTCTCCAGGTGAACATTCCCAGCTCTCCCAGCTCCATCCTCTGATCCATCCAGAGCTCTCTGGACTCTGCAGCTCCAGCTCCTTCCCACACGGGAATTCCGGCGGCTCTGCTGGGGTCTCACAGGATCCCTCCTCTCCCTGTCCCTCGCTGTGGGATCAGCCCAGCCTCGGGGGGCTGGAATTCCAGAGCAGGACAGGGAATGTCCCAATTCCGGCCCTTTCCTGCAGCCTGGAGTGTTCCCGGGGCAGAGCTCATCCCATGGATCTGGCCTGTCCCAATCCCAATCCCTCCAGCACAGCCACATCCCAGCTGAAGTCTGCAGGAATTCCTGAGGGAGAGGGGAGCCTGCGAGGGCCTCACTGCCCATTCCCATTCCAGGCTCATTCCCATCATTCCCATTCCCATAATTTCCATCCCCATTCCCAATCCCATTCCCATTCCCATCCTCATTCCATCCCCATCCCATTCCCATTCCCATTCCCATAATTTCCATCCCATTCCCATTCCCATTCCCATTCCCATTCCCATTCCCATTCCCACTCCATTCCCATTCCCATCCCCATTCCCATTCCCTGCCGAGGGAAAATCAGGAATTGTTTGGGATGAGCACCTGATTTGGGATGGATTTGGGGAAAAGCAGCGCCAGCTCCTTTGGGAATGGAAGGAACAGAATGGGAAGGTAAAGAATTAAATGAAAAAATTTAAAATGGAAATTTAAGCCAAAAAGGATTTAAAAAGATGGAAAAGTCAATCCTGAAAATGGGAAAATATTGAAATTTTTTTTAAAAATGGAATATTGGGAGTGAAAGGAAAAAGCCAAATAAAAATGAAGAGTCAAAATTGGACACTGAAATTAAAATTAAGAAATGAAGGTAAAATAAAATGTTGGATTGGAAAATAAACAATAAAAAGCAGAATTCGAAAAAGTAAAAAAGTTAAAAATGAGAGGGAGAAATGGAAAATATTAAAATGGAATTAAAATAAAAAACTAAGAGTGAGAAATAAATAATAATTGACTTAAAAGAAAATATTATAATCAGAAATATGAAATAAGTGTTAAAATTGAATTAGAATTAAAAATTAGAATGAGAAATATAAAAGAAATGTTACAATTGAATTGCAGTTAAAGTAAAAGAATGAAAAAATGACACAACCAAAAATTAGGAATAAAAGTGAAAAAATAAGGAAAATTAAAGTTAAATTCTAATTTAAATACAGAATTATAGAATTGAAATACGGAATTATAACTCTTTAAATTAAAATACAGAATTGGAAAAAGATGAAATAGAAAGGAAAAAATTGAGTTCAAAGTGGAATTTCCCACCGAGAACCAAATCAAAAATCAGAAAGAAAAATGAAGAAATTTGGATGAAGTGAGATAGAAAATGGAAACAAAAATAAATATTTTAAAAGATTAAAAATAAAGGCACAAGGACTTAAAAATGACAAAAATCAGGAATTAAAAATGACAAAAATCAGGATTGAAAAATGAAAAAAATGGGAATTTTTTCCAACGGAAAGGAATCATGGAGGGTTGGGGGAGGAGTGGCTCAGGGACATCAATTAACTGCAATTAACGACCTCGATTAATTAAAGTTTTACTCCAAGAAATACAAAACCCCCCCTGCTCCCCTCCCTCCGGCTGCTCCATCCCAGATCCTTCCCATTCCCGGGAATTTGGGAATTCGGGAAGGTGGGAATTCCCCCCGAGGCCTTTTGGGGTCAGGGTGGGGTTTTGGTGATTCCCCACCCCAAAAAACATCCTAAATATTGCTACACAAGCGGAATGTGGGATTTTCCAGCCGCTGGAGATTCCCTCTGCAAAATCCCTGGAAACAACATCCCCCGATCCCAAAGTAATGACCCCAAAACCCCTTGATTAGTGCCAACCCCCCGGGAAGGAGCCAAAATCCACGGAAATATCTCAAAGAATGCAAAAAAACAGCCCAGAAAGGATCTAAAATCCATGGAAAAATCCCAAAGGATCCTGAAAAACAGTTGAAAGGGAGCGGGAAGGACTGAAAATCCATGGAAAAATCCTGAAGAACCCCTAAAAATGGCTGAAAGGGAATGGGAAGGACTGAAAATCCATGGAAAAATCCCAAAGAATCCCAAAAAACAGCCTAAAGGGAGTGGGAAGGAGCGGAAATCCATGGAAAAATCCTGAAGAATCCCTAAAAACAGCCCAAAGGGAGTGGGAGTGACGGAAAATCCATGGAAAAATCCCAAAAAAATCCAAAAAATGGCCTAAAGGGAGTGGAAGGAACAAAAATCCATGGAGAAATCCCAAAGAATCCCAAAAAAACGGCCCAGAGGGAGGGGGAATTCCCCGAGTGCCACTCAGGGAGAAAGCGGGAAAGACCAAAAATCCATGGAAAAACCCCAAAGAATCCCCAAAAACAGCCTAAAGGGAGCGGGAAGGACCATGGAGAAATCCCAAAGAATCCCAAAGGGCCCCGAGGGAGCGGGAATTCCGCGGGGAGGCAGAGCCGGGCTCTGCTCCGCAAGGCACCTCGATTTTCCAGCACAGTGACCTGGCAGGGAAGCAGGGAACGGGAATTCGGGAATTGTTCGGGAATTCCGGCTGATCCCAGGTCCGTGGGGAGGAGGAGGAAGTCAGAATTCCCAGGAAAAACAAACCCCTTGGACTCCCCTCGCGATCCCTGAGATGTCCCCGGGGTGGGACAGAGGGGAGGGGAGTCTGGGAATGCTGGGGATGGGATCGGCATGGATCCGGGCGGGAGAGGGGAAATCCCGGGAATTCTAGCACCCAAAAGAGGGAAAACCGGCAAAGAACGGGAATGTCGGCGGGGAAAGGGTTTGCGGTTAGGGATTGTGAATCCCTGAATCCCAGGATGGATCAGATCCACGGGGTGATCCCAACCTGCGGCCGGGATGGCGGGAAAACGGGGAGAAAATGAGGGAAAACTGCAGGAAAACGGGAAAAAACCAGGAAAAATGGCGGGAAAATGGGAAAAAAACTGAGGGAAAATGGCGGCAAAATGCTAAATCCCAAAAATTCCAGCGAAGAGGCCGTGGATCCCAAGGGTGGGATGTGCTGGATGATCCTGGGAACTCCGGAAGGTGGGAAGGGGACAGGAATGGCAGCTGGGGCGGAAATGTGGGATTGGGGTCATTGGGATTGGGATCGTCAGGATCATCGGGGTTGGGATCGCTGAATCACTGGGATCACTGGGATCATCGGGATCACTGGGATCACTGGGATCATCGGGATCACTGGGATCTCTGGGATCGCTGGGATCATTGGGATCACTGGGATCACTGGGATCTCTGGGATCATTGGGATCACTGGGATCACTGGGATCATCGGGATCATTGGGATCTCTGGGGCCCTCAGAGGGTGCGCGGGTTGTACTCCGGGAGTTTCCGCAGCTTCTCCTGCTCTGCTTCCGACTCATCCCGAGCGATCACCAGGGAGTGGGAATAACCCATGGCAACCTGGAATGGGAATGGAGAGTGGGATTGGGGATGGGATAATGGGATAATGGGATGGGGATGGGATTGGGAATGGCCCATGGGGCTGGCAATGGGGCTCAGGTGTCACTGGGAGCATTCCCAGGATCCCTCCAGCCTACTCAGACCCAGGAATGTTGGAAAACCCCATGGATGGGATGAGCTCTGTAGGGCCTCAGCCACCATTGCCTGCTGACCCCAATCCCTGTAGGATCACTGTCCATTCCTGACCCCAATCCCTGTGGGATTTCCACTCCCTCCCAACCCCAATCTCTGTGGGATTCCCGCTCATTCCCAACCCCAACTCCTGTAGGATCGCTGTCTATTCCCAACCCCAATCCCTGTAGGATCCCCAATCCCTCCTGACCCCAATCCCTCTGGGATCCCCGTTCCTGACTCCATTCCCTGTAGGATTTCCACTCACTCCTCACCCCATTCCCTGTAGGATCCCCATTCATTCCTGAACCCAATCCCTGTAGAATCCTCATTCCCTCCCTGACACAAATCCCTGTAGAATTTCCGCTCACTCCCAACCCCAATCCCTGTAGGATTCCCATTCCCTCCCTGACCCCAATCCCCGTAGGATCCCTGTTCATTCCTGACCCCAATCCCTGTAGGATCTCCACTCACCTGCTCGGTGTAGATCCCATCCAGGGTTTTCACCTCCTGTGCGGCCGTGGAGGATTTGGGTTTGTGGTCACCATAGCCCTGAGGGAACATCCCAGGGGATTTGGGGTATTGCTTTGGGAAGGGTTTGGGGTGTGGGTTTGGGGTATTTGGGGTTGGTTTGGGGGGTCTGGGGTCACTTTGATGGATTTAGGGTCACTCTGTCGTATTTGTGGTCACTCTGTGATATTTGGGGTGCCACTTTGTGGGGGTTTGAGGTCAGTTTGGGGGATTTGAGGTCACTTTGGATATTTAAGGTCATTCTGGTGTACTTGGGGTCAGTTTGGTTATTTGGGGTTATTCTGGGTTATTTGGGGTCACTTTTGGCATTTGTGGTCAGTTTGGGTATTTAGGGTCACTCTGAGGTATTTGAGGTCAGTTTGTGGGATTTGGGGACAATTTGGGGCACTGGTTTGGGGTATTTGGGGTCCCTTTGGGCTCACTGTGGGCTGTTTGGGGTCACTCTGGGGTATTTAGGGTTGCTCTGGGCTGTTTGGGGTCCTTTTGGGGTCACTCTGGTCAGCTTGGGGTCTCACCAGCTCCCCGAAGGTGGGCGAGGGTCCCCAGCTGATTGTGCTCTCGTCTGCGGCCACGATGATGGAGCTCTTGCTGTGGGAATTCCGGATATTTGGGATCATTCGGGATCCCATCACCCTGAATTCCCAAACCCCGGGAATTCGGGATAATCCGGGATATTGGGGCTCAGACTCACCCGCAGGCCAGGCTCCGGATTTTCCAGCCGCACAGATCCTGCACAGCTTTGGGATACATGGTGGATTCCCGGGAGGTGTTGGTGGCTCCCCAGAAGAACAAACCTCCTGCAAGGAAATCCCAAATCCCGGGAATCCTGTCAGGCTGTGTCCCCATCCTCCAGCATTCCTAAATCCCGGATTCTCACCCATCCAATCCCAAATCCATTCCCAAACCCCAGGATCCCAAGAAATCCCATGTATAACACTGTGTCACCATCCCCCAGCATTCCCAATCCCAGGATCACCACTCATCCAATCCCAAACCTAATCCTAAACCCATTCCCAAACCCTGGGATCCCCCTGTCCAATCCCAAATCCAATCCCAAACCCATTCCCCATTCCCAAACCCTGGGAATTCCCACCATGGTTACTGACGATGAAGGAGCAGATGCATCCCATGGAAATCCAGTAAACTCAAGCCATGTCCCTGTCCCCAGCATTCCCAAATCTCCCTGTCCAATCCCAAATCCATTCCCCATTCCCAAATCCCAGATTCGCCCCGCTCTCACTGACAATGAAGGAGCAGCTGTATCCCGCAGAAATCTGGGAAGCTCCAACCCCATCCCTGTTCCTCAGCATTCCCAAAGCCCGGGATCCCCCTGCCCAATCCCAAACCCAATCCCAAACCCCTTCCCAAACTCTGGATTCCCACCTGTCCCATCCCAATCCCAATCCCAATCCCATTCCCAAATCCTGGAATTCCCAGAATTCCCACTGCTCTTGCTGACAGTGAAGGAGCAGGTGTATCCCATGTAGAGCTGGGCAGCTCTAGCCATGTCCCTGTCCCCAGTGTCCCCAAAACCAATCCCAAACCCAATGTCAAACCCCTTCCCAAACCCTGGGATCCCCCTGTCCAACCCCAAACCCAATCCCAAATCCATTTCCAAATCCCAGGATCCCCTTGTCCAATCCCAACTCCTGGGATTCCTGAATTCCCACTGCTCTTGCTGATGGTAAAGAAGCAGGTGTTTCCCGAAGAAATCTGGGCAGCTCCAGCCATGTCTCTCTTCCCCAGCATTCCCAATCCTGGGGATCCCAGGATTCCCACCCATCCAATCCCAATCCCAAACTCATTCCCAAATCCCGAATGTGCACTGCTCTCGCTGACGGCAAAGGAGCAGGTGTATCCCGTGTAGATCTGCACAGCTCTAGCCATGTTCCTCTCCCCAGCATTCCCAAACCCAATCCCAAACCCATTCCCCAATCCTGAATTCCCGGAATTCCCGGACTCTGACCGCTCTCGCTGACGGCAAAGGAGCAGCTGTATCCGGTGTAGATCTGCACAGCTCCAGCCATGTCCCCATCCCCAGTATTCCCAAATCCCATCCCAAACCCATTCCCAAATCCTGGGATGCTGGGAATTCCTACCGCTCTCGCTGACGGTGAAGGAGCAGGTGTATCCCGCGTAGATCTGCACAGCCCTAGCCATGTCCTTCTCCCCAGCATTCCCAAACCCTGGGATCCCCCATCCAATCCCAAACCCAATCCTGAATTCCCCAATCCCAAATCCTGGACTCTCACCACTCTCGCTGACGGCGAAGGAGCAGGTGTATCCAGCGTAGATCTGCACAGCTCCGCGGCCCGGGAAGTCAAAGAGCTTCACCAGCCGCGGCACCAACTCGTCCTTCTGCTCCGCGTGGCCCAGGCGGCCATAGCCCCCGAACCCCCAGGAGAACACGCGCTTCTGGGAGTCCAGAACCAGCTGGGATACAGGGAATGACGAATGGGAATGAGAAATGGGATCGGGAATGGGACTGGGGTCATCCATAGCCCCCGAACCCCCAGGAGAACACGCACTTCTGGGAGTCCAGAACCAGCTGGGAGATGGGAATGAGAAATGGGATCGGGAATGGGACTGGGATCATCCATAGTCACTGAATCCCCAGGAAAACACGTGCTTCTGGGAATCCAGAGCCAGCTGGGAGATGGGAATGAGGATTGGGATCAGGATCAGGATTGGGATCAGCCATAGCCACTGAACCCCCAGGAAAACACATTTTTGGGAATGCAGCACCAGCTGGGAGACACGGAATGAGGAATGGGATCGGGATTTGGCTTGGGATCAAGGCCAAGTGCATCCTGCTGGGGTTTATCCTTAGGGAATCCTGGAATCTTGGGCTGGAGGGGAGCTCAGAGCTCATCCATTCCCACCCCCAGCCTGGCCACGGGCAATTCCAGAGATCCATGGCTTCTCTGGGAATTCCATGCTGGCAATTCCACCTTCACAGGCGGGAATTCCTTCCCAAAATCCCATCCCATCCCATCCCATCCCATCCCATCCCATTCCCATTCCCATTCCCACCCCGTACCGTGTGGTTGGCCCCGCAGGCCACATCCCTGACCACCACGTTGGGCACAGGCAGCACCTGCCCGTCCTTGGTTCTCTCCACGAAGATGCCCACCCTGCGTGGCACCAGCTCGCAGTCGTACTCGATGCGCTGCGCCCGCGCGATGAACTTCCCGTCCGAGTTGTGCCCTGCAAAACACCGGGATATGGAGCTGATCCCATGGGAACTGTGCCCTGCAAAACACCAGGATGTGGAGCTGATCCCATGGGAATTGTGTCCCGGAAAACACCGGGATATGGAGCTGATCCCATGGGAATTGTGCCCTGCAAAACACCGGGATATGGAGCTGATCCTGTAGGAATTGTGCCCTGGAAAACACCGGGATATGGAGCTGATCCCATGGGAACTGTGCCCTGCAAAACACCGGGATATGGAGCTGATCCCATGGGAATTGTGTCCCGGAAAACACCGGGATATGGAGCTGATCCCATGGGAATTGTGCCCTGCAAAACACCGGGATATGGATCTGATCCCATTGGCATTGTATCCTGGAAAACACTGGGATACGGATCTGATCCCATAGGAATTGTGCCCTGGAAAACACCGGGATATAGATCCATGGTGTCACATTCCCACTGAAGCCCCTGCTCCTCATGGGAATCATCCCCAGCTCCCCCTGGTTCTGATTCCTGTTTCCAGCCCTAAATTCCTGATGGAAATCCTGTTGGAATTGTGCCCTGGAAAACACTGGGATATGGATCCAATCCCATTGGAATTGTGCCCTGGAAAACACCGGGATACGGATCTGATCCCGTTGGAATTGTGCCCTGGAAAGCACTGGGATATGAAGCTGATCCCATGGGAATTGTGCCCTGCAAAACACCGGGACATGGATCCATCGTGACACATTCCCACTGAAGCCCCTGCTCCTCATGGGAATCATCCCCAGTTCCCACGGGTTCTGATTCCTGTTTCCAGCCCTAAATTCCTGATGGAAATCCTGTTGGAATTGTGCCCTGGAAAACACTGGGATACAGATCCTGCACCTCGGCATTCCCGCTGGAACCCCTGCTCCTTCCCATGGGGATTGAGCCCCAGCTCCCCCTGGAAAACACCGGAATATGGATCCAAACCCATTGGAATTGTGTCCTGGAAAAACACCAGGATACAGATCCATCCTGCTGCATTCCTGCTGGAATCCCTGCTTCTCCTCATGGGAATCATCCCCAGCTCCCCCTGGTTCTCATTCCTGCGCTCCAGCCCTAAGTTCCTGATGGAAATCCTCATCCTTAAGTGAGGATTCATCCCTAAATTCCTGCTGTGATCCTTCATCCTGAAATGCAGACTGCGAGGATTTATCCCGAAATTCCCACTGAAAACTTTTGTCTTTAAATGCAAACTGCAAGGATTGATCCCGAAATTCCTGCTGCAAAGCCCAAGCCTTAAATTCCTGCTGGAATTCTTCACCCTGAAATCCAGACTGTGAGGATTCATCCCTAAATTCCTGCTGTGATCCTTCATCTTGAAATGCAGACTGCGAGGATTTATCCCGAAATTCCCACTGAAAACTTTTGTCTTTAAATGCAAACTGCAGCGATTTATCCCTGAATTCCTGCTGCAAAGCCCAAGCCTTAAATTCCTGCTGGAATTCTTCATCGTGAAATCCAGACTGAGGATTCATCCCTAAATTCCTGCTGTGATCCTTTGTCCTTAAGTGCAGCCTGCAAGGATTTATCCCGAAATTCCCACTCCAGACCTTCAGCCAAGTGCAGGCAGCAATTTAGGATTTATCCCAAAATTCCCACAGCAAACTTTTGTCTTCAAATGCAGACTGCAAGGATTGATCCCGAAATTCCTGCTGCAAAGCCCAAGCCTTAAACTCCTGCTTGAATTCTTCACCCTGAAACGCAGACTGTGAGGATTTATCCCTAAAATCCTGCTGGAATTCTTCATCCTGAAGTGCAGACTGCATTTCAGGAAAAGCTCATCCTTAAATGTAGACTAAGAGGATTCATCCCTAAATTCCCACTGTGATCCTTCATCCTTAAATGCACGTTGTGAGGATTTATCCCAAAATTCCTGCTGCAAACCCCAAACCTTAAATTCCTGCTGGAATTCTTCATCCTGAAATGCAGGCTGTGAGGATTGATCCCTGAATCCCTGCTGTAAACCTTCATCCTTAAATGAAGGCTGGAAGGATTAATTCCTAAATTCCTGCTGCAAACCTTCGTCCCAAAATGCAGACTGTGAGGATTGATCCCTAAATTCCTGCTGGAATTCTTCATCCCAAAATGCAGACTGTGAGGATTTATCCCTAAATTCCTGCTGGAATTCTTCATCCCGAAATGCAGACTGCAAGGATTGATCCCTAAATTCCCATAGCAAACTTTCATCCCTAAATTCCTGCTGCAAACCTCAGGATGAAGCCAAACATCCCGAATGCTTTGGTGGCTCGGACAGGGGGACTTGAGGGAGGAGCTGTTCCCTTATCCCTGATCCCAAACCTGCTCTGGATTGAAGGGATCATCCCAAACCATCCCAGATTCCCTAAATTCAGCCCCGAATTCCAGTGGATGATCCCAAACCAGCCCAGATTCCAGGATATCATCCCAAATCAACCCCAAATTCCAGCAGATGATCCCAAACCTGCCCTGGATTGAAGGGGATCATCCCAAACCAGCCTGAATTCCCTAAATTCAGCCCCAAATTCCAGCGGATGATCCCAAACCAGCCTTGGATTGAAGGGGATCATCCCAAACCAGCCCAGATTCCAGGGGATGATCCCAAATTCTAGCAGGTCATGCCAAAGAGCCCAAATTCCAGCAGCTCGTCCCAAACCAGCCCAAATTCCAGCAGATGATCCCAAATTCCAGCAAATCATCCCAAACCAGCCCAGATCTCAGCAGATCATCCTAAACCAGCCCAAATTTCAGCAGATGATCCCAAATTCCGGCAAATCATCCCAAACCAGCCAAGATTCCAGGACATTATCCCAAATCAACCCCAAATTCCAGCGGATGATCCCAAATTCCAGCAGATCATCCCAAAACAGCCCAGATTCCCTAAATTCAGCCCCAAATTCCAGTGGATGATCCCAAACCTGCCCAGATTCCAGGGGATGATCCCAAACCCCAACGGATAATCTCAACCTGGCCCAAATTCCAGCAGATCATCCCAAAGAGCCCAAATTCCAGTGGGTGATCTGAGATTCCAGCAGATCATCCCAAATTTCAGTGGATCATCTCAAACCAGCCCCAATTACCAGCAGATCATCCCAAATTCCAGATGATCCCAAACCAGCCCAGATTCCAGTGGCTCATCCCAAATTCCATCAGATTATCCCAAAGAGCCTAAATTCCAGCTGCTCATCCCAAATTCTACCAGATCATCCCAAACCAGCCCAGATCCCAGTGGATAATCCCAAACCCCAATGGATCATCCCAAACCAGCCCAGATTCCACTGGATCATCCCAAATCCCAGCAGATTACCCCAAACAAGCCTAGATTGCAGCAGGTGATCCCAAACCAGCCCAAACCCCAGTGGATGATCCCATATCCCAGTGAATGATCCCAAATCCCAGCAGATGATCCCAAAATCCAGCAGATGATCCCAAACCCCAGCAGATGATCCCAAATACCAGCAGATGATCCCAAATCCCAGAGGATGATCCCAAACCCCAGCAGACAATCCCAAAGCTCATCAGACGATCCCAAATCCCAGAGGATGATCCCAAATCCCAGCAGACGATTCCAAACCCCAGCAGATGATCCCAAACCCCAGCAGATGATCCCAAACCCCAGAAGATGATCCCAAACCCCAGAAGATGATCCCAAACCCCAGAAGATGATCCCAAACCCCAGAAGATGATCCCAAATCCTGGTGATGATCCCAAAACCCCGCAGATGATCCCAAATCCCAGCAGACGATTCCAAACCCCAGCAGATGATCCCAAACCCCAGCAGATGATCCCAAACACCATCAGATGATCCCAAACACCATCAGATGATCCCAAACCCCAGTGAATGATCCCAAACCCCAGCAGATAATCCCAAACCCCATCAGACGATCCCAAACCCCATCAGACGATCCCAAACCCCATCAGACGATCCCAAACCCCGGCAGATAATCCCAAACCCCATCAGACGATCCCAAATCCCATCAGACGATCCCAAACCCCGGCGATGATCCCGAATCCCGTACCCAGCTGTCCATACTCGGGGCACCCGAAGGAGTAGAGGTTTCCCTTGCAGTCCATGATCATGCTGAACTCTGCCCCGCAGCCCAGCTTGGTGATCGGCTGCCCGTTGTACATGATCTGCGGGAAAAACGGGAAAACGGGATGGGAAAACCGGGAAAAGGGAAAATAACGGGAATTCCCGTGGGAAATCCCGCGAATCAGCAGGAATTTCATTGTCAAATGCTGGTTTTTCTGCTTTTCCTGGAAATGAATCCCTCATGGAGAGGGATGGTGGTGCTTCCTGGGGGATTTGGTAGGGAATTCTGTCCATGGAAAAGCCCCAAACTGGCTGGTTTTCCACCCAAATCCATGTGGAAAACAGGGAATGGGATTGGGATGGAATTCTGGGCAAAATGGGTGGATTTTGGGGCAATTTTCCCGGGATTTGGGGCACAACAGGTGGAATTTCCCACTATGGCTGGAAGTGAATCCTTCACCGGGAATGATTTTCATCCTGAGGGATCTGTTAGGGAATTCTTTCCATGGAAAAGCCCCAAATCCACTGGTTTCCACCCAAATCCATGCAGAACACAGGGAATGGGATTGGGATGGAATTCTGATGGAATCCTGGGCAAAAGGGGCGGATTTTTCCCAGGTTTTGGGGCACAAAGGGTGGAATTTCCCACCACATCTGGAAGAGAATACCTGACCGAGATTTCGGTGCATCCCGAGGGATCTGTCAGGGAATTCCTTCCAAGGAAAAGCCCCAAATCTGCTGGTTTTCTACCCAAATCCATGCAGAAAACAGGGAATGGGATTGGGATGGAATTCTGATGGAATCCCAGGCAAAACAGGTGGATTTTGGGGTGGTTTTTCCTGGATTTGGGGTGGAATTTCCCACTGCAGCTGGAAGCAGATCTCTCACCGGGAGGTATGTTGGTGCATTCTGAGGGATTTGTTAGGGAATTCTATCCATGGAAAAGCCCCAAACTGGCTGGTTTTTCACCTGGATTCGTGTGGAAAACAGGGAATGGGATTCCAATGGAATTCTGATGGAATTGTGGGCAAAAGGGGTGGATTTTGGGGCACAAGAGATGGAATTTCCCACCGTGGCTGGAAGTGAATCCCTCATGGAGAGGGATGTTGGTGCATTCTGAGTGATTTGTCAGGCAATTCTTTCCATGGAAAACCCCAAATCCACTGGTTTTCCACCCAGATCCACAGGGAAAACAGGGAATGGGATGAGGATGGAATTCTGATGGAATCCCAGGCAAAACAGGTGGATTTTGGGGTGATTTTCCCGGGATTTGGGGCACAAGAGGTGGAATTTCCCACCATGGCTGGAAGTGAATCCTTCAGGAATGGTTTTGATCCTGAGGGATTTGTTAGGGAATTCCTTCCATGGAAAACCCCCAAATCTGCTGGTTTTCCACCCAGAACTGTGAAGAAAACAGGGAAAGGGATCCCAGTGGAATTCCAAGCAAAAGGGGTGGATTTTGGGGCAATTTTCCTGGATTTTGGGGCACAAGGGGTGGAATTTCCTGCTGTGGCTGCAATCCCTCACTGAGAGGGATTTTGGTGCATCCTGCTGGATTTTTTAGGCAATTCTGTCCATGGAAAAGCCCCAAACTGATTGGTTTCCCACCTGGATCCATGCAGAAATCAGGGAATGGGATGGGATGGGATGGATCTGATGGATTTGGGTTCCATACCTGTGTGGGGCTGGGCACAGCGTCAGTCTGGTTCCCCAGTCCCAGCTGCCCCATCTTGTTCTCCCCGAAGGCAAACACGGAGCCACTCTCTGCCAAAACAGGGGATTGGGGAAAAAGGGGATTTAGGGGCAAAAGAGGTGGATTTAGGAGAGAAAGGGGAGGATTTTGGGGTGTTTTTCCCGGGATTTAGGTGTGGTTTTCCCAGGATTCAGGGCAGTTTCCCTGGGATTTGGGGCAAAACGGGCATATTTTGGGGCATTTTCCCAGAATTCAGGGCGTTTTTCCCCAATTTCAGGGCAGCTTTCCCAGATTTCGAGGTGGTTTTCCCAGATTTCAAGGCAGTTTTCTCAGATTTTGGGGTAGCTTTCCCCAATTTCAGCACGGCTTTCCCGGGATTTGGGGCAAAAGGGGCAGATTTTGGGGCTCTTTTTTTCCACAGTTTTCTCAGATTTCAGGGCAGCTTTCCCCAATTTCAGGTCGGTTTTCCCCGATTTTCAGGTCAGTTTTTCCAGATTTCAGTGCTCTTTTCCCTGATTTCAGAGCAGTTTTCCCAGATTTAAGGGCAATTTTCCCCAATTTCCATGCTGTTTTCCCAAATTTCAGGCCAGTTTCCCCCATTTCAGTTTCGTTTTCCCAGATTTCAGTGCTGTTTTCCCCAATTTCCATGCTGTTTTCCCAAATTTCAGGCCAGTTTCCCCCATTTCAGTTCCATTTTCCCACATTTCGGGGCATTTTTCCCTGATTTCAGGGCAGTTTTCCTCAATTTCAGTGCTGGTTTTTTTGCCTGCTTTCAGGTCAGTTTTCCCAGATTTCAGTGCTGTTTTTTCCAGATTTCAGGTCAGTTTTCCCCAAATTTCAGTGCTGTTTTCCCCAATTTCAGAGCAGTTTTCCCAGATTTCGGGCAGTTTTCCCAGATTTCAGTGCTGTTTTCCCCAATTTCCATGCTGTTTTCCCAAATTTCAGGTCAGTTTTCCCAGATTTCAGGTCAGTTTTCCCCCATTTCAGGTCAGTTTTCCCAGATTTCGGGGCATTTTTCCCCAGTTTCAGTGCTGTTTTCCCCTATTTCAGGGACCTTTTTCCCAGATTTCAGGTCAGTTTCCCCAGATTTTGGGGCATTTTTCCCTGACTTCAGGGCATTTTTCCCCAATTTCAGGTCACTTTTCCCCCATTTCAGGTCAGTTTTCCCAGCTTTCAGGTCAGTTTTCCCGGATTTCACGTCAGTTTTCCCCAATTTCAGGTCAGTTTTCTCAAATTCCAATGCTGTTTTCCCAGATTTCAGGGTCAGTTTCCCCAGATTTCGGGGCATTTTTCCCGCATTTCAGGTCCCTTTCCCCCCATTTCAGTTCCGTTTTCCCCGATTTCAGGGCAGTTTTCCCCCATTTCAGTTCCGTTTTCCCCGATTTCAGGTCACTTTTTCCCCATTTCAGTTCCGTTTTCCCCCATTTCAGGTCACTTTTCCCCAATTTCAGGTCAGTTTTCCCCAATTTCAGGTCCCTTTTCCCCCATTTCAGGTCACTTTGCCCCCATTTCAGGTCAGTTTTCCCTGATTTCAGGTCAGTTTTCCCCAATTTCTGTACTGTTTTTCCCCATTTCAGGTCCCTTTTCCCCCATTTCAGGTCCCTTTTCCCCGATCCCCGCCGGTTTCCGCACCGGTCAGGGCCAGGGTGTGGTTCCTGCCGCACGCTGCCGACACGATGCACTCGTTGCCCAGCACCTCGATGAGCTTGGGAGCTTCGACTCGCTTGGTGTCCCCATGGCCCAGCTGGCCCTTCTCATTCCGCCCTGCAAATTCCCAGAAAATAATCCCACAAAATCCCGGATTAGCCCCCTCAGAAAGGACTTTGGGATCACCGCAGTGCCCAATTCCAATTCCCATATCCAGAATTCCCTGCATCCCTCTAGGGATGGAGACTCTGAACCCCCCTGGGCAGCCCTGACAATTCCTGCTTTTTCTGGGAAGGATTTTACCCTAAACTCCCCCTGGCAGGCAGGAATTTTTCCCTAATTTTCCCCTAAATTCCCCCTGGCAGGAATTTTCCCCTAAATTCCCCCTGGCTTGAATTTTTCCCTAATTTTTCCCCGAAATTCCCCCTGGCAGGAATTTCCCCCTAAATTCCCCTTGGCTTGAATTTTTCCCTAATTTTCCCCCAAATTCCCCCTGGCGCAAATTTTTCTCTAAATTCCCCCTAGCAGGAATTTTCCCCTAAACTCCTCCTGGCAGGAATTTTTCCCAAACTCCCCCCAGAATGAATTTTTCCCTAAACACATTCCCAGATCAATCCCCAATTCCCATGACAGATTCCTGGGCTCAATCCCACATTCCTGGCAGATTTCCAGGATCAATCCTAGATACCCAGGGGGATTTCCGGGATGAATCCCAGTAGAGGTTTTTGGGATCAATCCTACATTCCCAGGTGGATTTCCAGGCTGAATCCCAGAATGCCAAGGGGGATTTTTGGGATGAATCCTGGATTTCCAGGAGAGGTTTCTGGGATCAATCCCCCATTCCCTGCAGATTCCCAGGGTGGATCCCCCATTCTCGTCAGATTCCTGGATCAATCCTGCATTCCCAGTGGGATTTCCAGGCTCAATCCCACATTCCCAGCAGAGGTTTTCAGGCTCAATCCCACATTCCCAAGAGGGATTTCCAGAATAAATCCCAGATTTCCATGAGAGGTTTCCAGGATGGATCCCAGATTCCCAGTGGGGATTTCCAGGCTCAATCCCCCATTCCCATGACACATTCCCAGATCAATCCCTCATTCCCATGACAGATTCCTGGACTCAATCCTGCATTCCCAGGACAGGTTTTTGGGTTGAATATTGCATTCCCAGGAGGGATTTCCAGGCTGAATCCCCCATTCCCAGGGGAAATTTCCAGGATCAATCCTACATTCCCAGCTCATTCCCCATTCCCATGTCAAATTCCCAGCTCAATCCCCCATTCCCATGACACATTTCCATATCAGTGTCCCATTCCCAGCACACACTCCCAGCTCAATCCCCCATTCCCAGGACAGATTTTTGGGATGAATCCTGGATTTTCAGGACAGGTTTTCAGGATCAATCCCACATTCCCAGCAGATTTCCAGGGTCAATCCCACATTCCCAGAGGAGGTTTCTGCAATCAATTCCACATTCCCAGTAGAGGTTTTCAGGATCATTCCCAGCACACATTCCCAGCTCATTCCCACACTCCCATGACACATTCCCAGCTCATTCCCCCATTCCCAGGGGAAATTCCCGGCTCATTCCCCCATTCTCAGCACACATTCCCACACTCATTCCCCATTTCCATATCAATCCCCCATTCCCAGCACACATTCCCAGCTCAGTCCCCCATTCCCAGGACAGATTCCCGGGATCAATCCCCCATTCCCATAACAGATTTCTAGGATGAATCCCCCATTCCTATGACACATTCCCAGCTCAATGCCCCATTCCCAGGACAGGATTTTGGGATCAATCCCCCATTCCCAGCACAGATTTTTGGGGTCATCCCCCATTCCCAGCACACATTCCTAGGACAGATTTTTGGGCTCAATCTCCATTCCCAGCACACATTCCCATATCAATCCCCGTTCCCAGCACCCATTCCCGGCTCATTCCCTGTTCCCAGCACACATTCCCAGCACACATTCCCAGCACACATTCCCAGCACCCATTCCCAGCACCCATTCCCATATCAATCCCCATTCCCAGCACCCATTCCCAGCTCATTCCCTGTTCCCAGCACAGATTTTTGGGCTCAATCCCCATTCCCAGCACCCATTCCCATATCAATCCCCACTCCCAGCACCCATTCCCATATCAATCCCCACTCCCAGCACCCATTCCCGGCTCATTCCCCATTCCCAGCACCCATTCCCATATCAATCCCCGTTCCCAGCACCCATTCCCCATTCCCAGCACCCATTCCCCGTTTCCAGCACCCATTCCCCGTTCCCAGCACCCATTCCCAGCTCATTCCCCATTCCCAGCACCCATTCCCATATCATTCCCCATTCCCAGCTCATTCCCTGATCCCAGCACAGATTTTTGGGCTCAATCCCCGTTCCCAGCACAGATTTTTGGGCTCATTCCCCATTCCCAGCACCCATCCCCAGCTCACTCCCCGTTCCCAGCACAGATTTTTGGGCTCATTCCCCATTCCCAGCACCCATCCCCAGCTCATTCCCCGTTCCCAGCACACATTCCCAGCACCCATTCCCAGCTCATTCCCCATTCCCAGCACCCATTCCCAGCTCATTCCCCATTCCCAGCACCCATCCCCAGCTGCTCCCCAGGCTCACCCCAGCTCCAGAGCCTGCCCTCGGCGGTGATGAGCAGGCTGTGGGCAGCGCAGGGCCCTGACACCACGCTGCGCACCGAGATCCCCGCCAGGCAGCCGTAGCGGTGAGGACCCCACAGGTTCTGCCCCAGGTTCCTGTAGGCCACTGGGAAAATGGGAAAACATGGGATTTGGGAATGCTGAGAGGGAATGGGGTGGGAATGGGGGAAGGAGGGGAAAGGGAGGGAAATGAATCCAGAAAAAGGCTGAAATGCTGAATGAAGGTGGGAAAGTGTGGCCTCTCCCCGAATAATTAATAAAATAAAGTAATAAAATTAGTAAAATAAAATAATAAATTAATCATAACCACAGAATAATATACGAGAAAATTAATTAATAACTGATTATTAGTAATAAATTGTAACTGTAAATGAAGCAAACATAAGCAATGTTTTCATTCTGCTCTGCAGTAAATCTGGTGCAGCCCAAATTCTGGCCCAGATTAGGAGATGCAGCTGTGACTCCTCCCCCAGTTAATTTATAAATTAGCAGATTTATTAATTTATAATTTGATAATTTATTAATTTATAAATTTATATTAATAAACTATAGAATATAAAAGTTAAATTAAAAATACAAAACCTCTAACTAAAAATATAAAATTAACAGAAATAAATTAATAAAACTAACAAAAGAACCACAAAGAAAGAAGGAAATAAATTAATGAACTCTAAATGAGCCAAACACAAGCAGTGTCTTCACTTTGCTTTGCAGATCTGGTACCTCCTAGTTTTGGCCCAAATGAAGACATAAAACTGGGACTCCTCCCCCAGTTAATTAATCAATTAATAAAATTAGTTAAATAGAACCATGTAAAAAGAAGGAGATAAATTAATGAACTACAAATGAACCAAACATAAGCAGTGTTTTCATTCTGCTCTGCAGTAAATCTGGTGCAGCCCAAATTCTGGCCCAGATTAGGAGATGCAGCTGTGACTCCTCCCCCCATTAATTAATCAATTAGTAGATTAATTAATGTATAATTTAATAATTTCTTAGTTTATAAATTACATCAATAAATTATTATATATATAAATTAAATTGAAAATAAAAAACCTCTAACTAAAACCATAAAATTAACAGAAATAAATTAATAAAGCTAACAAAAGAACCATAAAGACAGAAGGAAATAAATTAAAGAACTATAAATGAACCAAACACAAGCAGTATTTTAGTTTTGCTCTGCAGCAGACCTGGTGCAGCCCAAGTTGTGGCCCAAATTAGGAGATGCAGCTGTAACTCCTCCCCCAATTAATTAATCAATTAATAAATTTATCAATCCATAAATTAATATAATATATAAAATTAACATGATTTATATAATATATAACATAAACTAAAAATATAAAACATATAACTAAAAATACAAAATCAATAAAAATAAATTAATGAAATTTAGAAAACAACCACAAACAAAGAAGGAAATAAATTAACTAATTATAAATGAACTATAAATAACCAAGGCCTTCATTTTGCTTAGCAGCACATCTGGTACCCCAAATTCTGGCCCAAATAAAGATTTAAAACTGGGACTCCCCTCTCAATTAATTAATCAATTAATAAAATTGACAAATAGAACTATGTGAAAAGAAGGATATTAAATTATTTAACTGTAAATAAACCAAACACAAACAGTGTCTTCACTTTGCTTTGCAGCAGATCTGGTGACCCCAATTTCTGGCCCAAATGAAGATATAAACCTGTGATTCCTCCCCCAGTTAATTGAATTATATTTAATTAACTACAATTAATAAAATGGGGGTGCAGTGGGGAGATGCACAGAAAAAGAAAGATAAATTAATGAGCTATGAATGCATGGAAATGGAGCAGAGTCTGAATGATGCTTTGCTGGAGATCCTCTGCACCCCAAATTCTGGCCCAAAACAGAAGATGCAACTCTAAGTCCTCCTCAAGTTCATTTAAAAAATTAATTAAAGATAAACACACAAATTAATTAAAGATTAATGCACAAAATTAAGGCAAATTAATGAAACATAAACACATCAACAGCCAGCAGTTAATTTTTCCTTTGCAGGAATTTCAGGGCTCCCCAAATTCTGACCCAACTGCAAACGAACCCCTCCTAAAAGAGCTATTAATTAAACATTTAATTAAATATTTCTGCCTAGGAAAGGCAGGAAAATTAATTAAATGCATCAAAAAGAAGGGAGGTTTATTTTGTTTATTGGGCATGGGGTGCACCCCAAGTTCTGGCCCAGTTTCTGCTCTGCCACTGTAATAAAAACCTTTCTCAGGTATTAATTAACAAAAATAACAACTAGATATGAATAACAATTCAATAGAAATTGTAATTAAATGTAAATAATTAAATGGAAATAAAAATAAACTGAAAAAATTAATTACAGGCAAAACAAATCAAGCTTTATGTCCTGGAGAACTGGGGTGCCCCAGATTTCACCCCATATCATGATATGTAAACGTAAAAAATTTAATTAAAGAGAAATTAATGAATTAAAATTAATCAACGATTTACACCTAAAAATCAGCAGGAAAATGAATGAGTGAATATCTCCATGCAACTGAGCCAAGCTGGGTGTTGATGGAGGCAGAGCACACTGGGGTTACAATCACCTGCTTTACCCCCAAATATTAATTAATAGATGCCCCATTTTAATTACAGCAACCCCAATTAATGAGGCCTTACCCTGCTGCTTAGGCACTTCCTTGCGGCCGATCAGGTCCCAGTTGGTGGCACCAAAAATGAGCAGCTGGCCCCGGCTCTTGGAGCCCTCGAGCTTCTGTGGGGACACAGCGCGTCAGGGACAGGGACAGGGATGGGGACAGAGACTGGGGACAGGGACAGAGATTGGGGACAGGGATGGTGATGGGGACAGGGACAGAGATGGGGACAGGGATTGGGGACAGGGATGGTGATGGGGTCAGGGGACAGGGATGGGGATGGAATGGGACAGGGATTGGGACAGGGATGGGACAGGGATGGGACAGGGACATGGATGGGTAAGGGACTGGGACAAGCATTGGGGACAGGGACAAGGGACAGGGATGGGGATAAGGGACAGGGATGGGGTCAGGGATTAGGATAGGGACATAGGAAATGAGGGGACAGCAGGGGTGTGGGGGACATGGACTGGGGTCAGGGACAGCAATGGGACAGGGGTCAGGGTCAAGGACGGGACAGGGGATAGGGACAGGGTCAGTGATTGGGGACAGGGATACTGACACAGGGTCTGGGATGGGACAGGGACTGGGACAGGGATGGGGACAGGGACAAGACCGGGATTAAGC